>NC_048569.1:27976140-28302390 GCF_013265735.2 Oncorhynchus mykiss | reverse complement strand
TTAAAAGTGACCAGCTCTTCCACACTGGTATCAGTCCCACATTGATAACTATTAGAAATGATGTTCTGGCAGTCTGCCGGTAGTGAGGAATTCTTCTTCCGTTCCACGGGTTAAGGACTTTTCTAATGAACACTTCACCGGTGATCTTGTATCATTTCAGGTAGAGTCCTTGGTTATAGGGATATTGCTTCAGCTTCAGACTGTAGATTCTCATAACCTGTAATGAAGGAAACAAAAAAGGGAAGGTAACATGTCCTGGTTTCAAGATAAATTAATATTTCACATTAATTTCGCTAAGTAAGCATGTCCTGATTTTCAGGAAAAAGTTGGACATTTCACCTAGATATCCCTAATATGATGACTGAGGTGTACAACATAGAGGCTTATCAGCTTCTGATCATCTTACTATGCTTCTTCACCCGAGATTGGCCCCCGATTGCTAATCAATCAGTTCTTTATTCTCCAGTCTTCTCTTTGTCATCGACATGGACAACCTTGCAATGAGTGACATAATATCCATTGTGATTTTCCTTGGACTTTTACTGCTGACCTTGTCATGAACAAAACTTGATAAGGACCTTCCCATTTTGGTCCTAATGAGTCTGTTACATATTTTTTTTACCATCACCCACTGGTGCTACGTCATGTCCCCCCTCGGAAGTAATTCCCCACGCCTCTTCTACTTGTCTGTCTGCTTCCCCTACTGCATTAGAAAGTTGTATGCAATAATTAAGCATTATGTCACTCAAAGTGAACGTCTGCTTTTCTCAAATCTAACGTGCCTGGTACTGTCACATTGTCCATTGTAGTAACTTCCCATGCCCAGCCTGCCTTCCTCACACCCCGACCCTCGACAATGCTTGAACCGTCTGTGTATAAGTTAAACTCAGGATTTTCAAACGGATGACTCTTAATAAACCAATCAGAGAGCTGATCCAAAACCAACTCACAACAGTTGTGTTCAAGTAATGTGGTATCTGGAGGAAGCGTCAGAGTAGCTGGATTACATGGTGTGCCACGTTGTATGATGATGTTAGGAGCCCACTACTTTATTAGCGTCCATAGCTTCTTTGCTAGCACACTGGTACCATATCCAAAGTTCCACACTCATTTCTCTTCGTAGTCCAAATAGGATGGTTCTGAACTGTAGATTCCTGCAGTTGCCTATTTTGCCACGTCACCTTCCCTTCAGAAATGTTCAGTGTAGAGTAAGTTGCATAATAACATCAAGGCCTAAAATAGGTTGTTCAAATGAGCCTATCCACACCCCTGCATCAATCTTCATTGGACCAATAGAAATTGATAATGGTTTGGTCTGTTTCATATCTGTCCCCCCCCACTCCTGTTGCTCTCATCTTCTTGCCTGTGTACTGATGACATATATGTTTTGCATAAGATGTGGGCAATACAGTGACTTCAGCACCCGTATCTACTAAATAATCTACTGCAAAGTTGTTAACCATCATGTTTACATATATTCCATCCGATTTCATATGTACACCAGCTGAGATGGGACGCAAGAGGGGGTCTATTAGTTTACCTCTACAGCATCCAGCAAACTCTGCTGCTGAGCTGGAGAGAGCTTCTTACATTTCTGCATCAGCATTGTATCATTGGGGCTGTTGTCCTGTTTCCATTTTCCCTTAGACGGACCCTGCTTCTCCTGGCCATTCCTCATAAGAACACATTTTCTTTTCCGAAATTCTTCTTGCCAGTGACTAGAAATCCTGCAATAATGACATACACCAGGTTTCTCTTCTGCTGAACGCATAATGTTGTTGGTTTCATTCGAAACCTGCACACCTCTGATAACAGTCGGTTCATTATGTTGATTGATGTCTCTGTTCAGTCGTGACAACCTGTCAATGAAGTAGCCATAGTTTTGTCTCTCCCAGTCATTAGTTGTGGAAACAAAAGTTTTTTTACAAATCATCATGTATGGATTGCATCAGCTGATGGGTGAATACCCCATTTCTGGAGGACTTGAGTGTATCTTCATCTTCCATGTCAGGTAACCCACTGTGTCTGACCACCTCTGTTCTAAACCTTTCTTCAATTCAACAAACAGTTCTTTTGGTTTTTGAACACATTTGGTTATCTCTAACCCAATTGGTGGTTGCATTGATCAGACCCTTAAGGAAAACATGTATGGTTCTCCATCCATCAGCCACATCTTGCTCTTCACCACCCACAGCTCTAGAAACCTTTTCTTCTGGTACACCATGTTCACGGTTGTTCAAAGCAAAGGCTAAAAACTGTAACCCATCATAAGGATGTAGATTGTAGAGTTTCTTATAACGCTTCAAATGGTGCCACGTTTTCATACCCACTTCTAGGGGATGTTTCAAAGTGTTTGACCCTTCATACAACTGTTCTGGAGATGCTGATTTGTGTGATTACTGTCACCTGAGGTTTGTCTTTACCACCTTTTACAGACTGTGTTCTGGTTGGTCTAAGATATCATTCGTCACCGCTGTCAGAATCTGTTGACTCAAAGCCAGGCAGTGCTGACCAGATGCTTGAAACCTGATCTGCCTTGCGCAACTTAGCCTGAGGATAGATTGAGGGAACAGAGAGACCACAGGTGGGGGCCAAGTCTGTTTTTACGACTCTTGGCTGTAATTGTTGAATTTCTTCCTTCAAGGTTTTGATCTGTTCACCAAGAGCTTTCAAACTATCTTCATCTCTCTGCTATGTCCTGTCATGATTCTCTAATTTCCGGACTTTGGCTCAAACAGTTAAAGACCATTGTGTCTTTGTCAAGGAATTAGACATTCTCTGTATTTTTCCTCAAGCTTTTTGTATATCAGACAGATTCCATATTCCATCTTTGTCAACAATGACAGAATATTTATTTATTATCTCTTGCCTACACTTCTCTACTTTGAAATGGTTCTTCATATCACTAGACAGTGAATTTAAAATCTGTTTCATGCTCACATCCGGAGGAGCTGTTCCGCCCTTTTCCAGAGTGGTTCTCACTTAACAATGGCATTATATTAACTTCAAAAGTTGTATAATATATATATATATATATATATGTGTGTGTGTGTGTGTGTGTGTCTAACCCCTTTTGAGGACTCAAACCTCTTCTAGAACACAAATTGTCTCTGTAGGACCTGGCTAAACTTATGTTCCTTTCAAAAAGCTTGTTGAAGGCTTACATTAGAATCCCTATAATAGAGAACAAAGCTGTAAGAGGACTCAAACCACTAACTGAGCGAACAAAGGACTAAACTCTATAACAGAGAACAAAGGACTTGAACCTTATACATCACAGATACATATCACTCATTGCATGCAGTAATTTTAACCTGATTTGGTTCTTGTAAAATTATATTGGTCTAGACTCACCCAGCAATTATGCCATCAATCAGCAGAGTTGACTCCCCAAAGTGGGTTGCGCTCAGCCTTCTCTCTTTCTTCAGGAGCAACACACAGTTGATAAGTTTTTTCTTGTTGTTGTTCAGACCAATTCATCCGGGTCACGGCACCAAATGTTAGAAGTTGAAGTTATTCTATAATAACACAGACCCCAAAGCAAATCAGGTGGAGGAAAATAGGTTTATTCAGAGAGGATAAATCATAGATGTTATGTTGAGAGGTAGATGGCCGTTCCTTCTCTGTCCTCAGTGATTCTCCCCTCAGTGATTCTCTCCTGTGATTCTATCCACAGAACATAGGGACAGGATGTCGTTTATAACCCAGCCCTAGCCTGTGGTTGACCAATTAGAATTCCTTGCAATAAAACAGGACCAAAAGCCAAATAAGAAGTATCCTAATTCAGGCTCGATGCCTAGACAAATTCCTCACGTCTCTGACCCATTGATCAATATATCCCTATTACAGAAAAAACACTATTTCCATTGATCGTTAGTACTCTATTGTCCTCTCGTCCTCTGTCTTTGCGTTGTGTATTTATCTTCTAAATATTCTTATAGACGGAAGAAGCAGAGCTAGCAAGAGGGAGTGGGAGGGGAGGTAAATAGACAAGATAAGGAGAGGGGGGAGCTAAACAGTTGGAAATGTGGGATAAAGGGAGAGAGAGAGAGGGGTCAAGTGAAAGTGCTGATGACAGAGAAGGAAACTAAAGGAGAGGAACATAAGAGAGAGAGGGGAAAGGAAAGCAATAGAGAGGGACAAAGAGAGGATATTTTGCTGTGTCAGAGGACACAAGGCAAGGGCAAGGTATATCCTTAAATACATTACTATCATGGCTTGTCTCTCTGAAACAAACTAGAGGACAGCCAGGGCCAATTTTTACATAAGGTTTCTTTTCCATCATTGGGAGTGGGAATAACTCCACTCACTTATTTCTGACAGTTTGAGCTGGTGAGGGGGGCGGTAACAGGACTTTGCCTGACATGCCATCAATAATGAAGAGGTCATGGTAACATATGAGCCCTCCTTTCTCTCTCCTGTCCTACTGAGTCTATTCCCTTCATACACACTGACACACACTCACACATACTCACGTCTGCAGCTGTTCTGCGCCGTCTCCCCCCAGACGATTCTGTCACACTCCTCTTTTGAGAGGTGTGAGGTCCTCATCTCTCCATAAACCTCTGCTCTATGTGACTGTAGATTCATCATCTGTTCATGTGCAGGTGACCTCAGTCCGGGGCCAAAGCCAGGTACTGTCTCAACCTGATCACTGTTACAACACTAAATTATTCAGCTCTGACAAGGTTTTCCATTAGCCGGCAATTGCCGGCTGTTAGCCGCATTTTGGCCGCAAGAAAAAAAATCCCATTGCAAAATAATGCTTTCTATTCATTGATAGAAATACCAGTCGATGTAAATACATTTGACCATCATGCTTATCGGTCTATAGGTACATTTTCATAATATAGTGGAATTAAATTGGTGTGTGTGTGTATTTTCATTAATCATCACGCATACAGAGCCGATCTGGAGCAGGATTTCACCTGCTGCTCCTCAGCTGATTGCTGCTGGACTAAAACATACTTTTTATAAGCCCATTCATTGAGCAACAATTATTTATGCAAATTGTATGTTAAAAACAGTTTAGTGCACGATAAAAAAATAGCCATTACCTTTATTTCTCAAGTGGTAATGAAAGCGCGCCTTCATTCCCCATTCAAGTGCAGGCCTACAGGCTATCAGCGTGTCACCAACGCTTCACAATGTGAGCTGGAGGCAGTCTGCATTTTGAATATATATACAGTGCATTCGGAAAAGTATTCAGACCCCTCAACTTTTTCCACATTTTGTTCCATTGCAGCCTTATTCTAAAAATATATTTAAAAAGAAATCCTCATCAATCTACACACAATACCCCAAAATGCTCTTCAGAGGGTGGTGCGGTCTGCCCAACGCAATACCGGGGGCAAACTTCCCGCCCTAATGGACACCCAAAGCCCCCGATGCCATAGGAAGGCCAAAAAGATCATCAAGGACATCAACCACCCGAGCCACTGCCTGTTCACCCCGCTATCATCCAGAAGACGAGGTCAGTACAGGTGCATCAAAGCTGGGAACGAGAGACTGAAAAACAGCTTCTATCTCAAGGCCATCAGACTGATAACACATCTGAGGCGGCTTAGAAATGGATCAGTAGCCACTTGAATAATGTTTCCTTATCTAGCGTTAGTCATCTCATATGTATAAACTGCACTCCACACTATTCTACGGTATCTTCGTCACTTTTAAATTGTGTTTACATATTGCATCACCCATCTCATATGTATATACTGTATTCTATACTATGCCACTGTCCAATGCTGCTCTGACATACAGTATGTACAGTTGAAGTCGGAGGTTAACATACACTTAGGTTGGAGTCATAAAAACTTGTTTTTCAACCACTCCACAAATTTCTTGTTAACAAACTATAGTTTTAGCAAGTCGATTAGCACATCTACTTTGTGCAGTCATTTTTCCAACAATTGTTTTCAGACAGATGATTTCGCTTATAATTCACTGTATCACAATTCCAGTGGGTCAGAAGTTAACATACACTAAATTGACTGTGCATTTAAACAGTTTAGAAAATTTCAGAAAATTTGGTAATTGATCTTCCTTGAGATGTTTCTACAATGTGATTGGAGTCCACCTGTTGTAAATTCAATTGATTGGACATGATTTGGAAAGGCACACACCTGTCTACATAAGATCCACAGTTGACAGTGCATGTCATAGCAAAAACCATGCCATGAGTTTGAAGGAATTGTCCGTAGATCTCCGAGACAAGATTGTGTCGAGGCACAGATATGGGGAAGGGTACCAAAACATTTCTGCAGCATTGAAGGTCCCCAAGAACACAGTGGCCTCCATAATTCTTAAATGGAAGAAGTTTGGAACCACCAAGACTCTTTGAAACCACCAAGACTTTTGCCACCTGGCCAAACTGAGCAATCTGGGGAGAAGGACCTTGGTTAGGGAGGTGACAAGAACCCGATGGTCACTCTGACAGAGCTCCAGACTTCCTCTGTGGAGATGGGAGAACCTTCCAGAAGGACAGCCATCTCTGCAGCACTCTACCAATCAGGCCTTTATGATAGAGTGGCCAGACGGAAGCCACTCCTCAGTAAAAGGCACATGACAGCCCCCTTGAAGTTTGTCAAAAGGTACCTAAAGGAAAACAATGAACACTATGGTCCTCAGATCCTCAAGGCACTACAGAGGGTAGTGAGTACGGCACAGTACATCAAGCTTCCTGCCATCCAGAACCTCTATACCAGGCCATGTCAGAGGAAGGCCCTAAAAACTACCAAAGACTCCAGCTACCCTAGTCATAGACTGTTCTCTCTGCTACCGCACAGCAAGCGGTACCGGAGCGCCAAGTCTAGGTCCAAAACTCTCTGTTTATTAACTATGCATAGTCAAAATACCTCTACCTACATGTACATATCACCTCAATTACCTCGACTAACCTGTGCCCCTGCACATTGACTCTGTACCGGTACCCCCGGTATATAACTCGTTACTGTTATTTTATTGTTGGTCTTTAATTATTTTATTTGAATGTTTTATGTAAATTCTTTAACACTTATTTTTCTTAAAAATGCATTGTTAGTTAAGGGGTTGTAAGTAAGCATTGAACTGTTGTAGTCGGTGCATGCGACAAATACAATTTGATTTGATTTTGATTTAAATATCACAATTGTATGTCAAAATGTGTACTTAATTTACACTTTCAGTAGTGTAGCAGCACATGCTCCCATCCAGAGCAGCCTCCTTTAACAGCCGCAGTGCTTACTAGTTGATTAACTACTACAACATGGTTGTTATCAAGCTACAACATGGCAGTGACCTAAAACATGGTTGTTCTCAAGCTACAACATGGTTGTTATCAAGCTACAACATGGTTGTTCTCAAGCTACAACATGGCAGTGACCTAAAACATGGTTGTTCTCAAGCTACAACATGGTTGTTATCAAGATACAACATGGCAGTGACCTACAACGTGGTTGTTATCAAGCTACAACATGGCAGTGACCTACAACATGGTTCTTATCAAGCTACAACATGGCAGTGACCTACAACATGGTTCTTATCAAGCTACACCATGGCAGTGACCTACAACATGGTTGTTATCAAGCTACAACATGGTTATTATCAAGCTACAACATAGCAGTGACCTACAACATGGTTGTTATCAAGCTACAACATGGCAGTGACCTACAACATGGATCTTATCAAGCTACAACATGGCAGTGACCTACAGCATGGTTCTTATCAAGCTACACCATGGCAGTGACCTACAACATGGTTATTATCAAGCTACAACATGGCAGTGACCTACAACATGGTTCTTATCAAGCTACACCATGGCAGTGACCTACAACATGGTTGTTATCAAGCTACAACATGGCAGTGACCTACACCATAGTTGTTATCAAGCTACAACATGGTTGTTATCAAGCTACAACATGGTTCTTATCAAGCTACAACATGGCAGTGACCTACAACATTGTTGTTATCAAGCTACAACATGGCAGTGACCTACAACATGCTTGTTCTCAAGCTACAACGTGGTTGTTATCAAGCTACAACATGGTTGTTATCAAGCTACAACATGGCAGTGACCTACAACATGGTTGTTATCAAGCTACAACATGGCAGTGACCTACAACATGCTTGTTCTCAAGTTACAACGTGGTTGTTATCAAGCTACAACATGGTTGTTATCAAGCTACAACATGGCAGTGACCTACAACATGCTTGTTCTCAAGCTACAACGTGGTTGTTATCAAGCTACAACATGGTTGTTATCAAGCTACAACATGGCAGTGACCTACAACATGGCAGTGACCTACAACATGGTTGTTATCAAGCTACAACATGGTTGTTATAATCAAGCTACAACATGGCAGTAACCTACAACATGGCAGTGACCTACAACATGGTTGTTCTCAAGCTACAACATGGTTGTTATAATCAAGCTACAACATGGCAGTGACCTACAACATGGCAGTGACCTACAACATGCTTGTTCTCAAGCTACAACATGGCAGTGACCTACAACATGGTTGTTATCAAGCTACAACATGGTTGTTATCAAGCTACAACATGGCAGTGACCTACAACATGGTTGTTATCAAGCTACAACATGGTTGTTATCAAGCTACAACATGGTTGTTATCAAGCTACAACATGGCAGTGACCTACAACATGCTTGTTCTCAAGCTACAACGTGGTTGTTATCAAGCTACAACATGGTTGTTATCAAGCTACAACATGGCAGTGACCTACAACATGGTTGTTATCAAGCTACAACATGGCAGTGACCTACAACATGGTTGTTATCAAGCTACAACATGGCAGTGACCTACAACATGGTTGTTATCAAGCTACAACATGGTTGTTATCAAGCTACAACATGGTTGTTATCAAGCTACAACATGGTTGTTATCAAGCTACAACATGGTTGTTATCAAGCTACAACATGGTTGTTATCAAGCTACAACATGGCAGTGACCTTCAACATGGTTGCTATCAAGCTACAACATGGTTGTTATCAAGCTACAACATGGTTGTTATCAAGCTACAACATGGTTGTTATCAAGCTACAACATGGTTGTTATCAAGCTACAACATGGCAGTGACCTACAACATGGTTGTTATCAAGCTACAACATGGCAGTGACCTACAACATGGTTGTTCTCAAGCTACAACATGGTTATTATAATCAAGCTACAACATGGCAGTGACCTACAACATGGCAGTGACCTACAACATGGTTGTTATCAAGCTACAACATGGTTGTTATAATCAAGCTACAACATGGCAGTGACCTACAACATGGCAGTGGCCTACAACATGGTTGTTCTCAAGCTACAACATGGTTGTTATAATCAAGCTACAACATGGCAGTGACCTACAACATGCTTGTTCTCAAGCTACAACATGGCAGTGACCTACAACATGGTTGTTATCAAGCTACAACATGGTTGTTATCAAGCTACAACATGGCAGTGACCTACAACATGGTTGTTATCAAGCTACAACATGGCAGTGACCTACAACATGGTTGTTATCAAGCTACAACATGGTTGTTATCAAGCTACAACATGGCAGTGACCTACAACATGGTTGTTATCAAGCTACAACATGGCAGTGACCTACAACATGGCAGTGACCTACAACATGGCAGTGACCTACAACATGGTTGTTATCAAGCTACAACATGGTTGTTATCAAGCTACAACATGGCAGTGACCTACAACATGATTGTTATCAAGCTACAACATGGCAGTGACCTTCAACATGGTCATAGCGGTAAAGTTGCCATAGTGTTAAGAGGCCAGCGGAGAAAGATAGTCAATCTCTATTACTGTATAGCATTAAAAAGGTCAGTTGTAAGACATGAAGTTGAAGAGTCATCCTGGTCCTCTATAATGAAAACTCAGAACAGGAAGTCAACTTGGCAGAAAAATACTTCAGGGTGATATTTGGGGACACATTTTCTACACCAAATATTGTGATATCTGATATAATTGTTTTGCGCCATTAATGACAAAATGTTTTTTTTTGCTTATTTACAAAATTAGAGTCACATTCTCATGAAATTATCTTTGTGTGCCGAAAAATGTATCTTAGTTAATTCATTTAGACTTCATTTGACATATAGATACAGCTTAACTGATACAACTGCACAGTTTTGGTTTGTAATGTTCAAATAGAGCATAGTCTTGAACACCACAAAATATCTTCTTGCACTTCACAATATATCGTCAATGTCAAAAATTCACCATTGTAAGGGATTTCTTCCATTGACGGAGAGGCGGACCAAAGCGCAGCGTGGTTATTTTGACTCATGTTTTAATAAATCACTTCACATTAACAAACTAACAAACTAACAAAAACAAGAAACGTGGAAAAACCCAAAACAGCCCTATCTGGTGCAAAACACAGAGACAGGAACAATCACCCACAAACACACAGTGACACCCAGGCTACCTAAGTATGATTCTCAATCAGAGACAACTAATGACACCTGCCTCTGATTGAGAACCATACTAGGCTGAAACATAGAAATACTAAAATCATAGAAAAACAAACATAGACTGCCCACCCAACTCACGCCCTGACCATACAAAATAATGACAAAACAAAGGAAATAAAGGTCAGAACGTGACAACGATATTCTATTTATTCATCTATCATCCCAACTCTAGCATTGGATGACTTTGGTAAGGTCATTGTGGGATGTAACATGTCACTGTGGCTTCTTGTAGAAAGAGGCAGAAGAGGGGCACGCGCTCCTGTCCTGGTCTGTATTGACATTGATTGACTGACTTCCAAATTATCCCTGTCACATCTCTGTCACCGTAGAGTGCTCTAAAGCTGACACAGACACATACATACCCACAAAATACCCACACAAGCACACACACATGCATCCACACACATTATTCAAAGACGGACACAACAAACCCTTCTATTCGAGCAGGCACACGTAAAGTATCATACAGTTAGCACACACTACACTACATCAACCTAGCCCTGCTGCCAACAGCCACTCCCAGGACATGTGTTCTTCACTTCTAATCTCACACATGCACACGCCATCCCACCACCCACATAACACATAGGCTACAATACACACACCATGCTACACATGCAGTGCATTCTGAAAGTATTCAGACCCCTTATTCTAAAATAGATTGTGGATCTGCAGCCTCAAGTCTTCTTGGATATGATGCTACAAGCTTGGCACACCTATATTTGGGGAGTTTCTCCCATTCTTCTCTGCAGATCCTCTCAGCTCTGTCAGGTTGGATGGGGAGCATTGTAGCACAGCTATTTTCAGGTCTCTCCAGAGATGTTAGATCGGGTTCAAGTCCGGGCTCTGGCTGGGACACTCAAGGACATTCAGAGACTTGTCCCGAAGCCACTCCTGCATTGTTTTGGCTGTGTGCTTAGGGTCGTTGCCTTGTTGGAAAGTGAACCTTTGCCCCAGTTTGAGGTCCTGAGAGCTCTGGAGCAAGTTTTCATCAAGGATCTCTCTGTAGTTTGCTCTGTTCATCTTTCGCTAGATCTGACTAGTCTCCCAGTCACTGTCGCTGAAAAGCATCCTCACAGCATGATGCTGCCACCACCATGCTTCACCGTAGGAATAGTGCCAGGTTTCCTCCAGACGTGATGCTTGGCGTTCAGGCTAAAGAGTTCAATCTTGGTTTCAACAGACCAGAGAATCTTGATTCTCATGGTCTGAGAGAACTTAAGGTGTGTAATAGAAAAATTAAGTATTTACCGGATTTATTTGATATTAATGGTTAACAACAAATATTTAACTAATAGTAAGATATTTATGTTCTGCTAATGCTGTTTCTTTGTGGTCTCCATGGTCTCTTCCTGCAGTTAGTCTCAGCTTATGGTCAAGGAAATGGGTTTTGCTAGTGATAGCTTGAGATGACAATGACAAAAAACTAATGCTGGCATTCCTTAGACAAGATGTGGTGTATGTGACCAAGATAGAGATAGCCTGGAACAGTTTAGAACAATCCCTTATTGTCCTAATCAACCTAGCATCTGGAAAACTATGCCGGGGTCAGGTTAAAATGGTACCGGGTTTAGATGACCACAGGATGAACCCAGAGCGGCTTATGATGCTCCTTGGCCTGCATGGGAGGGGAGGAACCAGCCATGACTAAGCATTCTTAGTGTCAGCTATATAAAGAATTCTGCATTTCTGTAAATGTTAGGCTGCTCTGCCCAACAGTCAAGAGTGTTGGGCTAACTAGTCTCATTATTGCAATAATTAATTGATATTAAATAAAGATAATTGTCTGAAGAAATGAAGTCTCTCTCAGTTTGGTTTTCCACGACAGGTGTCTTTTGGCAAACTCCAAGCGGGCGGTCATGTGTCTTTTATGGAGGAGTGGCTTCCGTCTGGCCAATCTACCATAAAGGCCTGATTGGTGGAGTGCTACAGAGATGGTTGTCCTTCTGTAAGGTTCTCCCATCCCCAGTCAGAGGGACCATCGGGTTCTTGTTCACCTCCCTGACCAAGGCCCTTCTCGCCGATTGCTCAGTTTGGCCGGGCGGCCAGCTCTAGGTGTTGGTGGTTCTGAACTTTTTCCATTTAAGAATGATGGAGGCCGCTATGTTCTTGGGAACCTTCAATGCTGCATAAATGTTTTGGTACCCTTCCTCAGATCTGTGCCCCGACATAATCCTGTCTCGGAGCTCTACGGACAATTCCTTCGACCTCATGGCTTGGTTTTTGCTCTGACATGCACTGTCAACTGTGGGACCTTATATAGACAATCAATTAAATTTACCACAGGTGGACTCCAATGAAGTTATAGGAACATCTCAAGGATGATCAAAGGGTCTGAATACTTATGTAAAAATTTGCAAACTTAAAAATGATTATGCAAAATTGTCCTTATGGGGTATTGTGTGTAGATTGATGATCATTATTTGTATTTAATCCATTTTAGAATAAGGCTGTAACGTAACAAAATGTGAAAAAAGGGAAGGGGTCTGAAAACTTTCTGAATACACCATATTACGCACACAAGCATGAATAGTTCACAAACGAAGTACACACTACCCATCGTCCCTTCCTCCACACACACACAGTCTGACTAGCCCCCTCCCACACCCCCATCTCCCAGCAGCCCGCCCTTGCAGCATGTCCCAGGATGAGGAATTGCCTTGTTAGTGCATTCCCAAACGAGGTGGAAGGAGGGATCACAGTGAGGAGTGATGGATGGAGCACAAATAGGGGCAGGACGTGAGGAGCGAGGGAGTGTGGAAGAGACAGAGGCGAGGAAAAGGAGTGCAGGGCAAGGAATTTTCCAACCTGTTGGGTATAGAGTGATAGTGAGAGAGGAGTAAGCGCCAGGGGTGGAATGAGAAGAGAGGGAGAGAGGGAAAGAGGTAGAAGAAGAGAGATACGTGTAATGAGTACCATGTGTTACGGCTGTGTACGGGAGGCGAAGTCAGGTGCAGGAGAGCAGAGTAGATTTAACAGGCGCACTTTTATTCCGGTCAAGAAATAGGCACAAAATGACATCAAAGAAAACACGGAACATGAACAAAAGTATAGAGTGTGAACATCTCACATAACAATAAACAATTACACACAAAGACATGGAGGGGAACAGAGGACTGAATACATGCAGTGGGATTAGATAATGAAAACCAGGTGTGTATGGAAACAAGACAAAACAAATGGAAATATGAAAAATGGAGCGGCGATGGCTAGAAAGCCGGTGACGTCGATCGCCGAACACCGCCCGAACAAGGAGAGGAGCCGACTTCGGTGGAAGTCGTGACACCCTGCAAAGTGAATCTTCACTCACTGAGACCAAGGCTCTGAAATCTTTGATCACGTATGACAGCTAGAGACAGGAGCACTCCTGGGAACAGGCTTGGGTATCAGTATTGATAAACATGAACATAAACTAAACTTATTTGGCTATCTCCTGATATATCTGACTAATATTGAAAACTCAAACAGGTACATATTGAAGATGTGTATGCTCATCCCCAGAATATTTTCACGTGTCTCTTTTCAAAGGATGGAGATAATTAACAACTTTATAGTTAAGAACACTAGAACAACATGAAAATGAAATGGATTATACAAGAACCAATATCCCTCCCTAAAAACACACCCCTATGGGACAATCCTTGGATAGTTTTTCATAAATCACCGTTACCTTTGGCTCACATGGAAAACTAAAGGCATAGAAACTGTAAATGACGTGGTAATAGGAAATACATTTTTTTCCATGACAATTAAAAAGACATTTGGACTGCTCAATGTAGACATTTTCAAATATATGCAACTTAAAAGTTGTATATCACCAAATTTCCACCTGAAAGGTTTTGGACATGACAGCAATGTTGAGGGAATCCTATTTTAGTCAGAAACAGATACTCATATGATTAGTAAGATATACAAAACCTTGCAGAGAGGCTATCCAGCTAACAATCTCTTAAAAAATATATACACTATTGGAACGAAGAATGAAATAAAACAGATATTGGCTCAAGATGGAATGTTGGAACATATTGAACTAAATCACAGTAAACAAAAATGTACACATAATCCAGTATAAAGTAATGTATACAATGCATTATACATGACACAAAATGTACAAATTCTACAGCACAACGGCAGAGTCATGTCTTAAGTGTAAATCTAACAAGGACTCAATAATTCACGCCTTCTGGGAGTGCTATAAAATCCAAAGGTTATAGGCAGAGTTAAAAAGATGGCTGTCAGAAGTTTTACAAAGTAAATGTATTTTTAATCTGTCTATCTGCATATTTCAAGACATGGCATGTGGAAGTGAGATACCCAATGGGTTGGACAATATTATTTTTGTAAATGATATTGAAGAAGCTATTACTTACATACTGGAAGTCAAAAGATACCCCAATGTAAAGAGAATGGAAGAATCAAAATGCTTAATGATTTAAATATTGATAAAAAATCTGGCTACAGACAGAAACAACATAACACAATTTAAAGTCATATATGAGGCAGAGTCTTACAAGCATTGAAAACAACATTGGGTGTGGAGATGGTGGTAACGTGGGCCTGAGCAAGTGGGATATTATTCATGTTTGTGGAAATGTATGTACGTAAATGCTAAGTTGTCTATTGTTTTTGTCTATTGTATGTATCTTTATGTTTATTGTAAAAATACAAATAAAACATTTAAAAAAGGACAATATTTCAAAACGGGAATAGGCCTGTGGTTTGTGTGCATGTACTTGTGTGCGTGTGTAGCTGACCCCACTACGTCTGTCTGTGTTTGTGACAGCAGGTCATCACTAATCACTCAGTGGGTGTTGTCTTACGACTCAGGGCCATGCTGAGAGATGGGAGAGAGGGGGAGAGAGAGGGGAGGTGAGGTGAGTGGAGGGGGGACACGAGGAGGTTGCAAGGTGGGGCAGAGGACAAGATCAGTACATCAAGCCACCCCCACACGCATAGTCTGCAACCCCTCCCAAAGGAGACTGCAATAGCATACAAACCAGTAAGTAAACTATACGTCACTTCACTTTCCTCATAGAATTATGTCATATCTACAGCCCAAATCCCTCTTGCTCTATGGGACTCCAGCAGACTTTTAATATGATTATGACCACTCCATGTGACCGTCGATAGCCGTTCTGAATCAGCATTATCCTCAGGTCCCATTCATCAGATAGATTGTTGGTGCCAGGGTCAACGATAAGCCTTAAGGTCCAAGGGGTTAACACATTCTGCGTTGTTTTCTAAACTGATGCCTAGGGCTGGGGCTATTTTCTAGAAACGTGATCTAGCAGCAGTGAGTCAGAGAGGCAGAGTGGAATACTAAATAAGGTTCTGATCTAAACTCATTAAACTAGTGTTTAAAGCAGCCAAACACCCCCAGGCCTAACCAGCTACTGAGACAATCACAGTGACACACACATAGACACCGCGAGATTACCATAATTAGGCCAAAATGTTTTATAGGGATCCACTCTCTCGCTGTTGTCTGTAGCGTAGCTAACACAGAATTACAGCCAAGACATTGGTAATATGTGTGCATGACAAAATCATACAGCCCATTTAACAAACGAACAGTGGTGTGGCAACATTATTGTGACATATATCATATGATGGTGGCATGTTGAGAACTCAGCACCTCCACCCTCCATGACACATGCTACACAAGGAGTCCTAAGAACATAGCCCAGACAGACGTGTTGACATATTATGCCCCTAAAATATAGCGTTCTCATTGAGCCCACCAAAAATTATTTAATATATCCACATTAACCAGCTATTGATCCTGATATACAGCACAGATTTCAACTAATTTATAGGATTTCCAGGCGTTTTACTTAAAAAGTGTAGAAATTATGATTTTCGTTCATTCTCACACACTGCTGGCCGGTGGGCTTTAGGACAGTCAGTCAGAGGTTAGGTGTGTAGGATGGTGGTGTTTGTCCTTCTCTGTGTTTGTTCCTTTCACTTTGCTACCCCTACTCAAGGGCTGCTGTGTCGAGCCAGCATTACACTGCCACTCTGTCACCCTGTCACTGTCCCAAACCAGCTGAGTCTGACTCCTATTACAGTATGTGTCCATCTTCGAAAATAAAGAATGTGTGTCCAATGTGTGAATAACATTTTGTTCAAAAGCGGGGATCTGCCAGTTGTTCGTCATAATGAATGAACTGTAAAGAGACCTAAGGTCCTTCTGGGGTTAAGCGACCGTGATGTTTACATAGAGAGATCTGGAGGCACTTAGCTGGTCTGTGATGCTGCCCTATGAGCTGTGTGGGCTGTGTGGTGACTCTGTGTGGTGACTGTTGGTCCTCTGTGGCCTGGAACAGGGTGGCTAACACAGGTCTCATCAGTAAACAGCCAATTGAGGGAGATAAGAGCTGAGAGAGGGCTAGGGCTGGGGCAGCTGGGAAAGGGGGACTGACTGGGACACGGAGTGTGGGCCCACTGTTAGTCACGCTCCATGACAGAGTCTGCCACACACATGAACAATGGTTAAATACACACAGAACAGAGACAATGAGAAAGTGAGCGAGAGAGAGAGATTTAAATCATCTTTATTGGGTCTGGGAACCCACAACACAATAAAAACTCATACAAAACCATAGTTACACATCAATTAAAAACACAACACCAAATCCTCCTCCACAGTAACTAAACACAACAGACTCTGAGTACCCCATATACTCATAAACAAATCAATATTGTTAACCAGTTTTTTATAGGCTGCTGTCCCCGAATAATCTGTACTTTAGCCCAAATATCAACAGTTGAGAAGATCACCCCCTCCAGCTTTAAGAGGAAAAGGTGCTTGTGTAAGCCCAAACAACCTCTCCTCTCCTCATCAATGTGTAGGCTGTGTCGACCCAGCTAGACTGTACAACAGTCTCTGGGCTGCTTGAAGCCGGAAAGCCATGATTCTAGAGGAAATGTCCACCAGGCCTTGCCCACCCTCGTGCAGTGGCAGGTACAGGGCTGCAGCTTTAATCCAGTGTTGTCCAGACCAGAAGAAATTGACCAGGGTCCTCTGAAGCTCTTGTATCAGACCTTCTTTAAGAAAAAACACAACTACTTTATTCATCCGTGATGTATAAGCAACATTCTCATATCCTACCTTCTCTCCTACGGCGACCAGAAACTCCTCCACAGTGACAGTAGCTTCAGTAACACACCTAAAGCCGTTCAGAAGTGACAGCACGGCTTTAGATGGGTTGCGTGTGGGTGGCCATGGCGTCCCCATGTGGGTCGCCATCCCCGCCAAAACCAGGGAAATTTCGACACGAAAAACAATATACTTAATTCTACCACAACAACTAAATAAAAATAATGATGACCTTAATCATCCATAGGAAGAAAAAACAGATAGCAACAAGAAAAGGAAACGTAAAAGAAAACCAAGATATCTAACTCTACACAACACTCGCACTCACTCACACAATTCCCAGCATGCACCTAACACTCCCAGCATGCAGAGAGAGAGAGAGAGAGAGAGGGGAAGGGAGATGGTGAGGAGCTGAGAAGCTTAAAATCCCATAGTCACAGAAAAGAGACGTCTCGTTGACTTTGGTGAGAAGGAGGGCACATCAATGCTCACAACTTGTGACATACAACTCCTCCGTTTTCAACGGCTACCTCTGGAGATCCCTTCAATCTCCACTTAGTTAGGTAAATCTGCTTGTGTTTTTTTGCACCTTACTTGTAGAATAATCTCCCAAACTCTCTTAAACTGTATGATTTGGTGCCTCTAGGATTCAGACGGCTGATTGTCGTGGAAAATGTCAAGATTATGTTATAGTGCTTGTAAAATTATATTATCATATTTGTATTGCATTAGAATGGTTGTTTTATTCTGTTAACTATTGTGTGTGTGTTCCACTGAGGATGGGCCTCTATGAGATAGCACTGACAGAGGAGATTGACCATGTCTTTGGGTAATAAAGCCTAAAGAACATTCCAGATAGTAAAGGTAATGTTTTTGTGCTATACCGTACCAGGGTGAGACGGGTTCCAGTTTGGAGTAGGAGGGGGCCAGACGCTGGTCTTTACAATGAGAACTGTTGACACAGCAGTAACTGTCTGCTATGTTTTATAGATATCTTTCATACAAATCTTAACCATTGTGAACTGTTCCTAAGATCTGTGGTTCGCCATGTAAGTTGAGAGGGGTGTATCTTGGCTATAAAAGGTCTTTGTACTTTTCTCTATTCACTTTTCAGTGGTTCATTGGAGATAGCGCATCATTGAAAGTCAAAAAGGACTATTGCAAAGCTCTTAATAAAAAATATGTATATTTTAAGTGTAACTCTGACTGGTGTGTAGTTTGTAACTCTCCTCATTTGGTAAAGCAGAAATATGCCATGACAAGAATGTGTTTGTTTTCTATGATTGTTTGTCGTATCTGTTTTGCTTTTCATATTGTATTGATGTGTATATTTGTTTAAATTATAGGGCTCATCTGTAAAATATACCTTGCTCTCAGCACGACTCCCTGTCAAAATAAAGGTTCAATCAAATAAACACCCAGGTACCTTCCCCACTCCTTCACACTGTCTATTTCCTGACCCAACCTCTCCTACACCTCACACTACCAAGTTTAGATTTGTATTTCACCACCCCTCAATTCAACCCCCTCTAGCCGTCTGACTCCTTCATTTTCATTCTCCTCAGAGATCCAGACGCTTCTGTAGACGTGAGTCATGAAAGGATCCATCTTATTCCTCATCAACCTTACCAGAAAAAAACCCATCGGTCTCCTTCGCTCTGCCTCTCCCACTTTCTCTCTCCTTCTCCAGACGCTGTATCTCTCTCAGATTACAGATATGCATGGGAGATACTGAGCAATGGGGATACACTCACAGTGCATGGGAAGGTTGCTTGGCTCACTGGCTTCGAGTCCCTTTGGTTCAAATCAAATGTACATCATTCAAAAGACGCTGGTCCTGAATATGCAGAATGAGCAGGAAATGGGGTAGACATTAAGCTTGGTTCAATGGATCATTATTAACTCCATCAGCAGAAGCAGGGAAGAGGCAGCGAACTTAGCCTTTCCACTGGGGAACATCCCCATGTCAGTTAATTAGGCAGAATGTGGACACCACAGAGGAACTTGATACGGTGCAGAGCACGTGCACATCTTAACCAGTTGATAACAACACATGGCCTCAACCTCAGTCAGACTCACACACAATTCCAGTAGCCTACAAACAAACACAGACACCACACACACACACACGCACACACAGTGACCCCTGGCAAACAAATTAACATAATATGTAAATTGGTATTAATATCCAATATCCAATATCCAACGTCCATGATCAGACTGCCTTCCTAAACTTGCATTGGGAATCATTCAGAAATATTTGTTGAATGCCAAACCAAGCAAATGGAGTAGACCTAGCTTCCTGCCAGAGGATTCCCAACTTCATTTACATAATGGTTCCACCAAGCGTGGCAGTTATTCTATTTTCATCATCTCACTTCCCGTTGGCTGGCACGGGAGAGTGTTCATCAGCATTCACCACAGGTATCTAAACAGGGAGGATTGCCAGAGGTATACGGCTGGGGCGACAAACCGCCTATCAGTCTGTCCATAGTGTCACTCCTTTAGCTCTCCCTTCCCCTCTTTCTCTCCTTGTGCTTGTAAGTGCTTCCAGTCTGTGTGTGCTATTGCACCTGTAGCAAATAAACAGAGAGTAATCAAAAGAGAGCAACCAACTGTGCCACCTCCCAGATATAATAGTCTCTCTCTTAATTTTCCTCTGCTCTTTGCTTCTCTTTCTCACCCATCTCTCTCTACCTCTATACCACTCCCCTCTATCTCCTTCCTGCAACCCATCTCTCTGCATCCCTTTATCTACCTTCTCTCTCCTTTTCCTTGTGCTCTTCTCCCCCCCTAGAGGGAATGGGTGTAAGCTGCTCCTTTCTTCCACTCCCCCTCTCCTCGCTCTCTCTCTCTCTTCCTCAGTAATGTGCTCCATGCTACACCATTAGAGGCTAGCCAGAGAGCAGGGCTAGGGTCAGGGGGAGGAGAGAGGGATAGGGGAGGGGGGAATGAGGCAAAGGGGCTGGAGAGGGGAAGAGGTTGAGGGTGAAGGAGTGAGGGATGCGGAGCTGGTTGGCAGAGGAGGGTAAGGGAAAAGAGGGACACTAGAGGGTTGGAAAAATTAGGAGGAGAGGGAATGAAAGGAGCGAGTGACAGATGGGAGACGAGGACACACAGAGCTGTTTGTGTGTGTGCGGGTGTGTAAAACTCCCTGGGCCTTGTTCTGTCAGGGAGCCAGCTGATGGATCTACCCCTCCCTGATCAAACACATCAATCAATAACACAGCATCAACACTACAGAGGAGCACAGCGACACAGACATGATTACTTAAAGTGCACTGCACACATACCACCTACTACCACTACAAGGGCATAACTGTACACAGCTCTCTGCCCCAGCCTAGCCAACTATCCCTCAACTATTATCTCCATTTTAACGTTGCTAGTGTATCAACCTTGTATCAACACAAAATCTCCCATATACCTTTGCTACAGTATGTTTTTCCTCTCAACAACATTTCCTCTGCCCTTCCTAGATCATCCATCTCCTCTCAACAATCTTCCACAAGGTATCTGCCCTTTCTAGGGATACCAATTGAATTTCCCTTTGTTTTCATCCCAAGGACAATTGTTCTCAACTGTCTCAGTGGCCTCCACTTGTCCCCAGCAGCACATACTGTACATAGAGTCCAGTATGAGTGGTACATGGAGTGTCACTGATGGGATGTAGGGTGTTGCCAAGGCCATATGATCCACACAGACCTTGAGGAGCTCTGATTCCATTACATAACCTGGTTCGCTGTCTCGGTCTGATAATGAGAGGGCTGTGTAGCAGAGGTCTAATGGCCAGCCCCTGCAGCCAATCTGGGGGAATGGTAATCGAGATCAGATGAAAACAGCCCCAATCTGTGAGGAGCCGATTTCTCTTGTAGTAGCAGCATGTTAGTTATAATTAAGGTCAATTAAAAGACTATGGAATCCAGTTGCAGCTGATGTGTGTTTTTGGGCTTACTCTCAGGACTCAATCTCTGTATGGTTGGTGTGCTGCGTCAATATGTCACACTGTAATCACCATGGCAAAAATCTGTCACTTCAGATGCCTGCCTCTTGACCCAAGGTCAAAATTAACTTTGCAGATGTGATTTACTGCCATTACCCATCCCCTGCACTAGAAGGGCTCTGATTGGCTAGTTCCTCTAGAGAGGCGATGTACTGATTAACGGGCAGGCTGATAGATGAGCTGTTTGATTGGCGAGCCAATATATCTATCTGAATGGCATTGGCAGACTGGCTCCCTCATTTCAAACAGGGAAAACACACAAGAGCTAGGTATCAGGTCCCAACAGCCTTAAATAGTCACTGGTGTTCTCCTCTCCATCCCGCCTCCAGGTGGATATCTTCCGTCCCAGAGCTCTCATTCCATTCAGTCCCTTTCAGACCAGTGGGCTGGAGAGAGATGGCCAGAGAGGGGTCAACTCTCCACCAAAAACAGGCTTGCCCATAGTCCCTAAAATACTACAGTGAGGTGGAAGTGATTGGGGAGAGGATAACTCAGGAACAAACAGATGCTGTGCAGGACGCCATACCCCTTCCCCGGCCTAACCCCCCAAATGCTCTGCCTTCGGTTGGCAGGGTGTCTGTTGGCAGCAGGACAGGGTTTGAGCTGAGGTATAAAATTAGCTCAGACAAAGATTCAGAGGTTACATGCTTCTAATGAAGCTATTGATTTTTGATGAGCCAAAACAGAGCGCTTTTGTCTTTAGGAGCTGTCAGTGGATCTCTTTTCGTGACTTCACTGCATCACATTACCCAGCACTGAGACAAGCCAGAGACAAAACCTCGAACCAAAGCAGGATTGGTCCAAGACACATCAAGGAACCGTTCCACACAATACATGCAGAAACACCATGGCATGTCACAGTCAGCAAGCAAAGTAGACACACACCCTGTAGACATGTGATGAGATGTGCACACACACACACACACACACACACGCACACACACAGAAAAGGACACTCACGCTATGCAGTGAGAACCCTGGGGTTGAGACAGCTGTGAGTCCAGCTGCAGATAAAACATGTGGAAGAGGTCCCTGGGCTGGGCATCCACCCTTCTCACCTCTCATCTGCCGTCCACACCACTCCCCTTTTCCCCTCTCCATTCTTCCCTCTCCACAGAAACTTGCATTAATCAGTAGATTTGGTATTATTAACTACGCCACATACAGTATGAGACACTACAGAACAGATATAGCACAGTCAAGTCAACCTACTTTTCATACTGAGTCACGGTGCCCTAATCAGAAGTAGGCTATAGCTTAAGTTTTCCAGCTAATGTCTCAAAAGTACTAATCATATAGGGCCCCCTCTCCATTACTTTATTACTTATCCAGTCGGTTAAGATCTTAACATGGTGGTGACAGTCCTTGCCAGAGGCCTCTCTAAGAGCTTCTAATAATGGATCTCCTCCCAAAACTACCGGATGTGCTGGGAAAATATCTAATACTGGTACTTGACTTTACAGTGGCCAAAACACCTGTCAAGTCGTACATAATGTTTGGCATGACAACAAACACAACAGGGGATTTGGCTAAATTGCTAATTGATCTGCTACCGGACTAGTAGTTTATATTCCATTGTATTCATTTATACACACGTGATGGTTTCTACAACAAACTGCACATCAAAACCTGGCAGATCCAACCTCTGCTCCTATCTGTCCTTCACACCTTCAGTTGCCATGGGGAACCACATCCAAGGTCTGACAGCAGTGATGCTGGGCAGGCTACTGTTTGTGTGCAAGGACACACAACATGCATGTGTGTATGCACACACTCACGCAGTACGGACATACAGTACACACCAACACACGGCCCCATTCACATTGACAAAACAGTGCAATCTGGCATTGTTCTTTAAATCAGCTATGCTTTACTTATTCTGAGCACTTATAATGTCACTTTTCACAACGGCAATTAGAGCAAAATTATTTTGACTGCAGTTGGCAATTATCCCCCCGTCAGCAGAACAAGTCTCATTGATCTGTTGTGTTTGATAAATGTGTCACCAGATCCCAGTAAACATCATCTTCCACTATCATGAGGGTTGCAGGTAAGTTTGATAGATGAGATGAACAAGGTCCTTAATCCACATTGACAACCATAGCCTATGTTCAGTGACATGTTAGACCATGTTAAAGCCCAGGTGCCTTTTAATACAGCAACATAACATGGCTGGCACTAAACGAGATGGGCGTCTAGCGGATCGATATTTCTAGTCATTAAAGTCAGGTGATTTTGGGTAATAAAGGCAAGCATGGCAGATGGGATGGCCATCTTGTGATGAGGTAATAGCCCTGCTGAAACCTGGCTAAACCCTACACTGAGGATAACCTCCACCTCTAACCTCTTACTGTAATATTTCATACAATCCTATAAACTGCAATTTCATCCCTATCTGTCTTTCTGTGACTGCTGCCTCTACTTGGCACCTGTTTTACACTGCAGGTACCTGTCATAAAGACAGCAGACTGTATGTTCCTGTTTCAGAATGTTCTTCCAGCATGGCAGTGGCTGGGATGAGGGGTGCTTACACATCAGCCCGACCTTGCTTCATCCTGCCTACTCCTCTGAGATGTATACACACACACACACGCACACACACACACACACACACACACACACACACACACACACACACACACACAAACACACACACACACACTCACACAGGTCCCTCGGAATCTGGGACACTTCTGTTTGCGCCCCACACACACGTAAACATGCTCACGCCCATACATTGCTGTTCTTTTCATATATCAGCTTAGCAGGAAGACTGAATATAGGGCAGAATTCTTACACACAATAAACACCATGGTCTGTGCAGTTCCGGCCGACTGGGCTAGGGTAGACCTTTACACTCATACCCATATACGGGTTGAAAACGGCAGATTTGGACACTGAGAAGTGCCTAAATTAGAACGCAATGGCTGCACAGTAAGATGCTATACATGATGGCAGAGCTCAGGGTCTCCGCCTCACAGATATGGATGGGTTTCGACTGAGATCCATTCTGAGAACGGCACGCGACAAGATCCCAGAAATGTTCCATACTCAGATAAAATGTATTTCTCACCATTTTTTTGCACAATTGCTATTTTATTATTATTTATTTTATTTAAATGTTTTATTAAATTGCTATTTTATTATTATTTATTTTATTTAAATGTTTTATTAAATTTTGTGGTATCCAATTGGTTGTTACAGTCTTGTCCCATGGCTGCAACTCCCGTACGGACTCAGAAGAGGCGAAGGTCGAGAGCCAGTGCGTCCTCCGAAACACAACCCAGCCAAGCCGCACTGCTTCTTGACACAATGCCCGCTTAACCCAGTAGCACCAATGTGTCGGAGGAAACATTGTACACCTGGTGACCGTGTCAGCGTGCACTGCGCCCAACCCGCCACAGGAGTCGCTAGTGCGCGATGGGACAAGAACATCTCTGCCGGCCAAACCCTCCCCTAACCCGGATAGGGTCCCTAAATATGGGAACTTTACATTTAAGAGGATTTATCCACTTCAAATAAGTGTAGCTGAATAGGAGGAGACAGGTTAAAGAAGGATTTTAAAGCAATTGAGACATAAATTGGGCTGTTCTGAGGGCAAAGGGGGGTGCAACTCAATATTAGGAAGGTGTTGCTAATGTTTTGTACACTCAGTGTAAGATCACTATGTTTGATGTACAGTTACAATAAGACATGGCATTATAACCTGGGTTGTCCTGAACAGAATGTGCCCACATTTATTGTATTGTGAAGAAAATTTGCCGCAGACCATACATTTGAATGCACTCATGACATTATATACGCACCAAAATAACGCACCAATAACGCACCAAAATAGCGATCTGCTACTCTGAATTACCTAATGAAAGATCCTATTTTATAATTTAGCTAGTCATGTTGGCAATAGAACAAGCTTTCAAATTATGCCCACCTGACCCAGATTGTGATTTATAATGGAACGTTTTTGGATTGCATAAACAACAGCAGTAATTGTGTAAAGGCGGGGATGCAGGGCTGTGTTCCAACAAATACAAGTGTGCTTGCTCTAGTTCCTCAATGGCACAGCTAGGAGAGATAAAAAAACACCTTATATTTGAAGACTCTTCTTTGAGTCAAAAGTGCATTTAAATTAATCAGAAACTGTGGAGGTGTGTGGCCACGTGGAAAAAACAGTTAGACCTCTTAAATCCTTTTAATTATTTTTCTTATGTTACACCTACCCCAAAACAAATGCAGCGAAAAGCACAGTAAATGTAAAATGCACATGAAATCAACAGTGTAGTGTTTGGATTCAGTCTTGTCAGGTAAACTGTTGTCTCCTCACCTTTAGTCTAATCATTTCTCTATAATCTCCAAACTGTTCCCTTTTAATTGTTGTTTAGGGTATGTTGTGGTGAACTGTCATTACAATTGCTTCCTGGGAACCTGGACCACTTTTGGAGCGAACAAGTGCTCTCAAATCGTTTGCTGATGTCGAACACAGATGACAATTATATTCCTAATAAAGCCAATTTAGCTAGCTAACATACACCTGGAGAATACACCTAGAGAATACAAGTTATATTCACTATGGCTAGCTAGCGTTAGCTATGGCTAGCTAGCTCGTTTTCAATGAGAGCTAAATAACCAGCTAGCTAGCAAACAATGAAAACAGTATAATTTCCTAATTCAAAAAACACTTCAACAGGCTCTGTTTCATGTTTCATAGTTGCAAGTACCCCTAGCGCACTGTTGAATTATTTAGTCATTTAAACTAGGGATACACCGATATGGTATTTTTGGCCGATACCGATATCCAATATATTCTTTGCCAAAAGAAATTAGACCGATAACCGATATAAAGAGACGTGTGACCTTTAAAGCATTCTAGTACAGTTAAATAGTTGAAACACACACACACACTGACCAAAAAGTTGTTTTGTTGGCATTTACGTATGTCCCCATTACCAGTAAAACATAATCAAAACATATTTATTTCACGTACTTGCTGTGATGTTTCGTTGTTCATTTGTTCAATCTCAACCAGGATTTCATCATACATGTCAAGCAGTGAAGTTTCAGCTCTGTCTGTCCGTGGCCTCTCTTCCTCGGTGCGCACTGTCACTGTGTCCGTTTACATCTTGTCCAGCTGTGTCTGTAACATTTAACGTAAATCCTTTTTCTTGTCTGGATTGAAGTAGCGGTCCTTGTACATAGCATTGAGCATGGTGGCGACACAGTAATGCGGGTCAGATAGAATGCCACCAAATCGCTTGTTCACAGCCTCTAGTAGAGTACTTTAAGTTTTAACCCCACGGTCTGTTTCGGCAGTTTTGTTGAGCAGGCGTTTCAATGCCATGACAGAGGGTATCATGTCTGCTGCAGACTCAGTTGATGAGCTTATTTCTCGAGTCAGTTGTTCGAATGGAGCTAGCTAGTGTGTTCATGTTTCCAAGTTTCAAACAGGTTCTCAAATTCCATTGAAATGGCAGCAGCGGTATGAGAACCAGCACATTCTTGAGCAATACAGCTTTCCTCAGTACGAAATTCTCGTCGACCCACTGTGCTGTCAGACTCAGCATGCTCATGGGGCTGACATTGCTGGTCCAAATGTCAGTCGTGAAGCTAATGGCAGTGATGCCTATAGTACGTAGCACATGGATGTGCGTTTCAACAAAACTGTGTAACTCCGGTAGGGCAACATCTAAGAAATAGAGCCTACTTGGTAGTGTGTACCGGAGCTCGAGGTGCTCGACCAGTCGGCGAAAGCGAACATCATCCACGACAGAGAATGGTTGATTGTCAAGGGCAATGAATGCCATTATCTTGGCATTAATGGATTCCGCCTTTGAGTTGTCTCGCTGAAATGTTCTTACTCTTTCAAATGAGTCCTCAACTTGAACTTGTTTAGTTGTTGGACGTTGGCGCTTAGTATTTTTCTTATTTTGTTCTGCGTAGCGCTGTATTTTCCATGGCGTCATTAAGTCATCTACCTACGTTATATAGGTATGCACGTCATCGACCTACGTTATATAGGTATGCACGCCATCTACCTACACTATATAGGTATGCACGTCATCTACCTACGTTTATATAGGTATGCACGTCATCTACCTACGTTATATAGGTATGCACGTCATCTACCTACGTTATATAGGTATGCACGTCATCTACCTACGTTATATAGGTATGCACGTCATCTACCTATGTTATATAGGTATGCACGTCATCTACCTACGTTATATAGGTATGCACGTCATCTACCTACGTTATATAGGTATGCACGTCATCTACCTACGTTATATAGGTATGCACGTCATCTACCTACGTTATATAGGTATGCACGTCATCTACCTACGTTATATAGGTATGCACGTCATCTACCTACGTTTATATAGGTATGCACGTCATCTACCTACGTTATATAGGTATGCACGTCATCTACCTACGTTATATAGGTATGCACGTCATCTACCTACGTTATATAGGTATGCACGTCATCTACCTATGTTATATAGGTATGCACGTCCTCTACCTACGTTATATAGGTATGCATGTCAGCTTCGACATCGGTTTTGCACATCGGCGTTAAACTAGACATCGGGCCGATGCTGATGTTGGTATTTTTAGCTAATATCGTCCGATTCCGATATGCTTACCGATATAACGTGCATCCCTAATTTAAACTATTTATTTTTGAAAACTCTCTGTTTTTGCCATAGCCCTTCTTGGCTTCTAAGGGTTTGAAAGGTGAGCAAGCCTGTCCGAGGTGTCAGACTTGACGACAGTTGCAATCCATCGGAGCGCTGTGATTGGTTGAGGCAGGGCTTAGCGAAGGGTCAATTGGCACACACAGATATAGCACAGTCATTATGCAAGCAGTACGTAGCAGTTTCAGCAATGTTTCTAAAAATGTTAATGCAAAATGTTAACAGCTTGGAATTCCACTTACAGAAGGTCTAAGACAGTGCACATCCCTGGTCATTGAAACATTTATTTTGTCATTTTTAGTACCTATGAAGGAAGAGATCATCCTCAAGGCCAAAGCAATTCTAGAAAGAGTGAATGCCTCTGAGGTCACACTGTAATGGTTTTATCATTAGAGGACTGCATCCAGGAGGTTATATAAAAGAGGAATGAGGTACCCCGAAGCCATATCATGTCACACACACACAGGCGCGATTGCACATACAAACGGACACACGCTCACACACACAACGCATTAGCAGGTCTTGAGTCTAGTATTGTATTAAGTCTACACCCTGTAGAAATAGGAAAATGTATTACAGCCCAATGCATTGCAATGAAAATACACAACACATTCTACAGCATCCCTATATTTGATAATACTTTCTCCACTTTTCTCAGCCAACCTAAAACCCCAACTGATTTGTAAATTGTGATGATTGAGAAGCTGCATTCGGAAACTATTCCGACCCCTTGACTTTTTCCACATTTTGTTACGTTACAGCCTTATTTTAAAATGTATTAAGTATTTTTTCCCCTCATCAATCTACACCCAATACCCCATAATGACAAGGCATAAACAGGTTTTTAGAAATGTTTAAAAAACAGAAATACATTATTTACACAAGTATTCAGACCTTTTGCTATGAGACTCGAAGTTGAGCTCAGGTGTATCCTGTTTCCATTGATCATCCTTGAGATGTTTCTACAACTTGTTTGGAATCCACCTGTTGTAAATTCAATTGATTTGACATTATTTGGAAAGGCACACAACTGTCTGTATAAGGTCCCACAGTTGACAGTGCATGTCAGAGCAAAAACCAAGCCATGAGGTCAACGGAACTGTCTGTCCCGTAGAGCTACGAGACAGGATTGTGTTGAAGCACAGATCTAGGTAAGCGTACCAAACATTGCTGCAGCATTGAAGGTCCCCAAGAACACCGTGGCCTCCATCATTCTTAAATGGAAGACATTTGGAACCACCAAGACTCTTCCTAGAGCTGGCCGTCTGGCCAAACTGAGGAATTGGGGGAGAAGGACCACGGTTATGGAGGTGACCAAGAACCCGATGGTCACTCTGACAGAGGTCTAGAGTTCCTCTGTGGAGATGGGAGAACCTTCCATTAGGACAACCATCTCTGCAGCACTCCACCAATCAGGTATTTATGGTAGAGTGGTCAGATGGAAGCTAATCCTCAGTAAAAGGAACAGCCCGCTTGGAGTTTTCCAAAAGCCACCTAAAGGACTCTCAGACCATGAGAAACAAGATTCTCTGGTCTGAAGAAACCAAGATTGAACTATTTGACCTGAGTGCCAAGCGTCACATCTGGAGGAAACCTGACACCATCCCTACGATGAAGGAATGTGGTGGCAGAATCATGCTGCAGGGATGTTTTTTCAGGGGCTGAGACTGGGAGACTAGTTAGGATCGAGGGAAAGGTGAACAGAGCAAAGTACAGAGAGATCCTTGATGAAAATTTGCTCCAGAGCACTCAGGACCTCAGACTGGGGTGAAGGTTTACCTTTCAACAGTACAACGACCTTAAGCACACAGCCAAGACAACGCCGAAGTGGCTTCGGGACAAGTCTCTGAATGTCCCTGAGTGGCTCAGCCAGAGCCCGGACTAGAACCAGATCGAACATCTCTGGAGACCTGAAAATAGCTGTTCAGCGACGCTCCCCATCCATCCTGACAGAGCTTGAGAAGATCTGCAGAGAAGAATGAGAGAAACTCCCCAAATACATGTGTGCCAAGCTTGTAGCGTCATACCCAAGACAACTTGAGGCTGTAATCGCTGCTATAGGTGCTTCAACAAAGTACTGAGTAAAGGGTCTAAATACTTATGGGTCTAAATACTTAGAAATACTTATGTAAATTTGTAATTTCATTGATTTATTTGTATAAATTTGCACATTAAAATGAAACGTGTTTTTGCTTTGTCATTATGGGTTATTGTGTGTAAACTGATGGGGCGTTTAAAAATAATCCATTTTAGAATAAGGCTGTAACGTAACACATTTTGGGGGTCTGAATACTTTCTGAATGTACTGTATGCATGAAGATATTGTAGTGTAGACAACTTTCTTTTTACACATACTGACAGGGTATATCATCACTTTATGGAGGGGTTATCATTAATTCATTATGCCGCTGTCTCACCCTTATTCCAATGCCAACCTTGGCATACAGCAAGCAATGTTTTCAAATGTGTGTGTTGTATTGAAATGATTGCAGCCAACAATTGTTATTAATTGGTATTGCAGAGGTTCCCTCTCCTTCTCTCCTCCCTCTCTTTTGCCGTCTCTCATTTGGATGGTGTTGATGTGGAGGTCAGAGATAAAAGCTGGCCTGTGACAGATGTTCTGAACAGGATATCCTCCCTGTAAGACGCCCCTAACATTGCTGAGACTGTTTGCCATGGTATGAACAACCGTCACGTGGAGCTACGGGCTCCCTCCTCTGCCTCTGCTCTCCTTATTCTCTCTCTCTCTCTCTCTACTATTTAATCTATATCACTCTGTTCTCTCCCTTTCTCCCACCATCCTCAGACTTCTCCAAGATCCCACCACTCTACACACCGACCTCACGTTGTCTTATAGTGATGAGAATACACACACAAGACATCAACAATGAGGTGTCATGTCACCATCATTACCCAGGTAATGAGCAAATGAGCCATGATAATTTAAGGAGCAGGTGGAGATATCACTGTAGCCCACAGCACAGAACACTGAATCAAGAGATAGAGGCAGCTGCAGTGCACCCTATTGGAGAAAATCCTTTTAACCCTTAATCTCACAGGTAGAGCTGGGAGGTTTACATTAAAACAGGCTGTTCTTTAAAGGAAGAATAATAAACTTATAGGGGAAGGAGGGAAGAGATCACTCTTTCCCTCTCAGCCGAGGATGGATGAACAGTCTCTTTCACATACTCATCTAGGAAAGTGACTACAAAAGCCAGCCTATCAGAGATATGTGGCACATACTACAGCAGGTCCACAGGAGGGGAAAATAATAGAACCTGAAAGGCACATTAAACCCAGCCAGCAGGACATGACGACTCAGCTAGGAGATTAGGAGAGGGGAAGAGTGGAGGGAGACAGAGAGGATCCCTGCCTGTCTCCCCACACCGCCCCCGACCCTCTACGACTCCACCCTCCAAGAGGAATGACATATGGGGAAAAGACCAGAGTAAAGAGCATAACACCCTCCTGGGGACAAGCGGGCAGGGCATGTCTAACTGAACAAACACAACCTGTGCATGAGCATCTGTGCATGACTGGTTAACACATGGCGGGTGTGTGCGCGTGACTGTGTGTGTAATTAAATTGTTAAGTGTTAAGTGTAACCCGTGCTGTACAATGGAGGGAGGGAGACAGGTTGAGAAAAGGAGGAAATTAACGAAAGAGAGAGAGGCAGAGAGAAATTGACACCATCCTCAGTCAACCATACCTTGCGTCTTCGGTCCCTCGATCGATTCCTTTTCTTGTTCTTCTCCTCCTCCTTATCCTTCAGCTCCTGAGCGGCGAGCTCCGCTAGGTCCTTGTTCTTGCGTAGCTGCTTGGCGGCTTGTGCCATGGTGCAGCAGCTGCTATCGCCGTAGCTCCAGTCGTCACAGTAGCGGTCCCCGTCCCTGCCCCAGCCCAGGCTCTAACGACGGCTGTGGCTGCCACTGCGTGTGTGTGACGGTGGCGCTGGGAGCGCCTGTGTGTGTGAGACCGAGCCCCCAGCAGCCACAAATGAGATGCTGCTAGTGTTACTGCTGCTACTCATCCAGTAAGGCTGTGTTGCACTGATATGCCTCCCCTCCCCCTCACCCAGCACAGACCAGTCACGCAGTCCTGTGCTCAGCACGGTGGGGATCCTGCTGCAGAGCTCCCTCTCTCTTTCTCCCTCTGGTATGTCCTCATCTGCTTCTCTCTATCCTCCTCCTCTACTGTCCTCTACTTCACTGACCAAGCTGCTGAGAACTGTGTGTGTAAAATAGAATTGTAAGGGCACACGAACTGCAGATTCCTTCAAATAATTTTTGTCTCTTCTTGCCTCTTCCACGGTTCCACGATTCCCTCAAAGGAAAAGGACAGCAATCCTGCAGTATAGCAGAAATGTTGTTATTCTTCAATCAAATATATAAACTGGGTGGTTCGAGCCCTGAATGCTGATTGGCTGACTGCCGTGGTATATCAGGTCATATACCACGGGTATGACAAATAATTTATTTTTACTGCTCTAATTACGTTGATTACTAGTTTATAATAGCAATAAGGCACCTCGGGGTTTGTGGTATATGGCCAGTATACCACCGCTAAGGGCTGTGTCCAGGCACTCCGAGATGCGTCGTGCTTAAGAACAGCCCTAGCAATGGCATATTGCCTATATACCACACCCCCTTGGGCATTATTGCTTAAATATACAGCCTTTTCTTGCTCTGTTCTAAATGCTGTTCTATACATCTTTGGGTTTTCAAAGATGCATAGACAAGTGTTGGTATGTATTTCTCTGTGTGATTTATTGACATGGAGTAGTAAGTAAGATGGGTCTGTGTTCACCCTAGCTGATCAGGTTCTGTTGTGTTTTACAGTCAGCAACAGACAAGGAATAAACACCAAAAACATGTGTGTTTCATAAAAATTGCATGCACGTTGCCGCCCTGTCTTCTCCCTCTCCTTTTCACTGTAGAACAAATAATGAATCATTCCAGAGCTAATAAGGACCTCACACAAGCATTGATCGAGGGAAAAGAGAGCAAGGGCAAACATGAAGTAAAAAGTAAAAATTCTAGTCGCTCAATTTATTTATTTTCCAGTCACACTAAATGTAATCTCAGCGCTATATGTGGGATCCTTCTCAACGCCGGAGACATAGAACCAAAGGAATTACACTGACATCATGGTGGGGGTCTCACTCACTCTTCATAGTCTTAAGACAGCAGCCACTTGACCGGAAACACATTAGTCATATTTATTTACGGTTGCCATGAGCCAATATATCAGCACACCTGCATTCAACTGCCTGGCTTGAGAATGCAACTGAATCGCTTTGCTCATTCCAGTTAGCCTACCCGCAAAATGAAGCATTAAATCAATACTGAGCATAGGGAACACATATTCAAATATATGAAACTGTGCATTCCTCAGCCAAGCATTTTTATTTAAAAAAGTAATTAAAAGTATTTCCCATTAAGGACTCATAGATGAATAGGGGATGTCTCCCTGGTGATCAAGCAATTTATTTATTGAGTGTGTGTGTGTGTGTGTGTGTGTGTGTGTGTGTGTGTGTGTGCGTGTGCGTGTGTGTGTGTACAGTATGTCAATAAAACCTGCATTGATTTGGGATCTTTCCATTCATCACTTCTTCATGCGTTATTCAATAGGGTACAAACTCCACCTACCACTACTGACACCAAGCAGGGAGGGAAATGCCTTTGGTGTGATTGACAGCTTTGGACTTTATTTTGACTGATGGTAATGGTCCCCAATCAACTGGAGGCAATAAACACTCCAAAATATGGTTCAATAGCCCCAGGAATAGAATGGGGGATTATTCTGTGTTCAACACAAATGTCAAATGGGAAATGGCATACTAGGCACATCAATGTAGGCTAGGCAGTATTCCACTCTAACTGATGGGGCAGGTTCCAATTAAGTTTTTCCCCATGTGTCAAAAATGTCAATACACTATGAGAATATATTTTATACTTGCAAATAGTCTGGAATACTAAAATATGTATAATACTGCCACCTACTGAAATGTTGGTGAATGATATCATATAAAAATATGTTTTAATAAGGACATAAGGCATTTTAATTTACAACAATAAGACTACTGAACCTGTACTCATACCTCAATAGTGCAGACTATTGTTGTCAGATCACCGAAAATCAACATCCGACATTCCAAATATAGACAGGCCAATACTGAAAGCCTTCTTTCTATACGTTCTCATCTAACCACCAACGCAACAGCCCAAACATTTGGACCTGTTCTATTGATTTCAGCATGATATCATGATATAGGGTACAAATGGGGTGGCAGGGTAGCCTAGTGGTTAGAGTGTTGGCACTAGCAACCGTAAAGGTTGCAAGTTCAAATCCCCGAGCTGACAAAGTCTGTTGTAATGCCCCTGAACAAGGCAGTTAACACCACTGTTCCTAGGCTGTCATTGAAAATAAGAATTTGTTCTTAACTGACTTGCCTAGGTATATAAAGTTAGAAAAATAATATTGATGGAAGTGTTAAAAAAAAGTGTTGCTAGGCATGTCTACTTACCGTGTTGGCGACCCACAATGCAACACTTCAAAATGTAGCTAGCTGTAGTCTACACATTATTACCAGATTCCATGTAGCTGTTAGTTTTAACAGGACTTGCAACCTTATCTCCCCCTCGCGCAATTGATTTGAATGTGATATCAATATGAGTAAATGGAAAATAAGTGTTGCGTTTCTCTTTCTGTTTTGGCGACCCCCAAATCAAATTGCCTCTCTCCAAAATGTAGCTGTCTTCTGCAGGTTGTTCTCTAACCAGTGATGTAAAAAATATCTCCAGTTTCCGTGTTCTTTCAGTTGTGTTAGTTTCAACAACGCTACCACCTGATCCCCCCCCCCCCCCCCCCCCCACCTAATCGATATCAGTGATTTATTGCCACTTGTCCAAACACCAGGGTTTTGATGCGTGTTGCAGTTTATAAGGTGCTCATTTAAAAAAAATAATAATAATATGATTACTGTTGTTGCACTTGTGTAGATAGTAGATTTTAAGTTTAGGTTTTCAATATGTAACAAACTGTTTCTGCATATTGCTCATTGATTTGGACACCAGGTGTCGCAGGAAGAACAAGACGTTCCTCAGGGACCCCAGCCACCCGAGCCATGGCCTGTTCTTCCCGTTTCTATCACTCAGACGCAGGCAGAATAGGAGCACCATGGAAAAACTGTAAGACTGGCCAATAGCTTCTACCCCCAGACCATCAGGCTTCTACCCCCCACCTCAAAGGACATTTCTACCCTGCCCTCACCCCAATAGACATGTATTATGCTGAATAGTCACGCCTAGTCGACTACTCACCCTGCTGCTCCTCCTTTGGACATTTTCCATCCCCTCTAATGGACGTTAACCCTGCCCCCACCCTCAATGGACATTTATCATCCCCTCTAATGGACGTTAACCCTGCCCCCACCCTCAATGGACATTTATCATCCCCTCTAATGGACGTTAACCCTGCCCCCACCCTCAATGGACATTTATCATCCCCTCTAATGGACGTTAACCCTGCCCCCACCCTCAATGGACATTTATCATCCCCTCTAATGGACGTTAACCCTGCCCCCACCCTCAATGGACATTTATCATCCCCTCTAATGGACGTTAACCCTGCCCCCACCCTCAATGGACATTTATCATCCCCTCTAATGGACGTTAACCCTGCCCCCACCCTCAATGGACATTTATCATCCCCTCTAATGGACGTTAACCCTGCCCCCACCCTCAATGGACATTTATCATCCCCTCTAATGGACGTTAACCCTGCCCCCACCCTCAATGGACATTTCCCATCCCCTCTAATGGACGTTAACCCTGCCCCCACCCTCAATGGACATTTATCATCCCCTCTAATGGACGTTAACCCTGCCCCCACCCTCAATGGACATTTATCATTGTATTTATATCTATTTGTATTATTTTATTTCACTTTGTCCTGCGTTGTTGGAGCTCGTGCCCTGTAATTACATCTGCAACCATGTGCATTATGTGACAATTAAACTCTCTAATCTCTAATGTCTAATCTAATCTCCAGACTGTGTTTTGACGTTGGGCTATGTATCAAAATGACTTGTCAACAGGAAGCAGCGACAATACATTTTCAATTTATATTTTAGAAACATGAATGTAACTTTCAACATTAATTTCCAATGGTATTGTACAAATTATTTATTTTGATGATAGCCTATTCCAATAACAGAAATGTCCAAATAATGTTATCCCACAGACCGTGCACATTCGGAGTAGACATTAACCCACAGACCGTGCACATTCGGAGTAGACATTAACCCACAGACTGTGCACATTCGGAGTAGACATTAACCCACAGACCGTGCACATTCGGAGTAGACATTAACCCACAGACCGTGCACATTCGGAGTAGACATTAACCCACAGACCGTGCACATTCGGAGTAGACATTAACCCACAGACCGTGCACATTCGGAGTAGACATTAACCCACAGACCGTGCACATTCGGAGTAGGCATTAACCCACAGACCGTGCACATTCGGAGTAGACATTAACCCACAGACCGTGCACATTCGGAGTAGACATTAACCCACAGACCGTGCACATTCGGAGTAGACATTAACCCACAGACCGTGCACATTCGGAGTAGGCATTAACCCACAGACCGTGCACATTCGGAGTAGACATTAACCCACAGACCGTGCACATTCGGAGTAGACATTAACCCACAGACCGTGCACATTCGGAGTAGACATTAACCCACAGACCGTGCACATTCGGAGTAGACATTAACCCACAGACCGTGCATATTCGGAGTAGACATTGACCCACAGACCGTGCACATTCGGAGTAGACATTGACCCACAGACCGTGCACATTCGGAGTAGACATTAACCCACAGACCGTGCACATTCGGAGTAGACATTAACCCACAGACCGTGCACATTCGGAGTAGACATTAACCCACAGACCGTGCACATTCGGAGTAGACATTAACCCACAGACCGTGCACATTCGGAGTAGACATTAACCCACAGACCGTGCACATTCGGAGTAGACATTAACCCACAGACCGTGCACATTCGGAGTAGACATTAACCCACAGACCGTGCATATTCGGAGTAGACATTGACCCACAGACCGTGCACATTCGGAGTAGACATTAACCCACAGACCGTGCACATTCGGAGTAGACATTAACCCACAGACCGTGCACATTCGGAGTAGGCATTAACCCACAGACCGTGCACATTCGGAGTAGACATTAACCCACAGACCGTGCACATTCGGAGTAGACATTAACCCACAGACCGTGCACATTCGGAGTAGACATTAACCCACAGACCGTGCACATTCGGAGTAGACATTAACCCACAGACCGTGCACATTCGGAGTAGACTTTAACCCACAGACCGTGCACATTCGGAGTAGACATTAACCCACAGACCGTGCACATTCGGAGTAGACATTAACCCACAGACCGTGCACATTCGGAGTAGACATTAACCCACAGACCGTGCACATTCGGAGTAGACTTAACCCTCGTGTAATTTATAAAAGCATCTGACTTAACATGTGATTTCAATTGAATTGAGAAACGAAAGAGTAGCCTAAGAAATAATTATTACTTTAAGTAAATGGCTTACATTTAGAAGCTTTCAGCAGGTAAGCAAAGATGAGTGCCTGGTCAGCGAAAAGTAGCATGCGCTATGTTACTGTTTCCCGCGACTGGGACTGACAGGTGCACACGAGACAAACAGAAATTAAGCCGATGGTGGAATACAAAAACTTTATTGTTCTCTTAATGTGACAAATTGGATAATCAAAACTACATTGCAAATAGATTTATGCAATTGATTTCTTGGAAAGAAAATTGAAATGTAGGTGTTAAAGTCAAGCAATCTATCCATGTGGAAGTCCTTTCATGTCCATTCAGTTCAGCAATGCTGGTCAGTATATGACCACTGTGGCATAGTCATGGCCTTGTTCAAACTTGACTGAGTAGGATGGAGGAGCACCAGCATGGGACACGGTGGCATAGCACAAATCATCTTCACCTTCCTGTTATTGTAACAAAGGGATGAGGACAAATCACTATTTAAAAGAAAACATCAAAACATCAAATCCTTTCAATAAACCACAATTCCAACTGTTATTAATTTATAACATTTATAACATGCTTATATGTGGTGTGCCAGCCCACTGTACTGTTTATGCACAGAAAACCAAAAAAGCACTATGGTGGCAAAGTGGAGGAAAAGTGTGAGGCAGCTACATAAAAACATAATTATGTCATGGTATTATTGCCTTTTCTTCTTCTCCTCTTCATAACGACACTGGACGGTGACTTTTGACCACAGCCCTCTGGGCTTCCACCCAGGCAGCTCTGACCCCTTTACTCGGAGGGAGCATTGGTTGTGGCTGGCATTTGATCGACCAAGCTCCTTGAGTTTAGAATCCACATAGAACAAACACTGCTGACCCTCTACAAGGGCAGAGGACTCACTGCTCAGCTCAACCACTTCGGTCAGGGTCACAAACTTCAGGCTTACTGAGATCTGGTGCTTCTTCTGGGTAATCCAAGTGTTTGTCTGTTTCTCCTTGTCCCCTTGAAGGATGAGGAAAGAGAGAGGTAGTTGAGGAAAGAGAGAGGTAGTTGAGGAAAGAGAGAGGTATTTGAGGAAAGAGCGAGGTAGTTGAGGAAAGAGAGAGGTAGTTGAGGAAAGAGCGAGGTAGTTGAGGAAAGAGAGAGGTAGATGAGGAAAGAGAGAGGTAGTGAGAGGTAGTTGAGGAAAGAGAGAGGTAGTTGAGGAAAGAGAGAGGTAGTTGAGGAAAGAGAGAGGTAGTTGAGGAATGAGAGGTAGTTGAGGAAAGAGAGAGGTAATTGAGGGAAGAGAGAGGTAGATGAGGAAAGAGAGAGGTAGTGAGAGGTAGTTGAGGAAAGAGAGAGGTAGTTGAGGAAAGAGAGAGGTAGTTGAGGAAAGAGAGAGGTAGTTGAGGAAAGAGAGAGGTAGTTGAGGAAAGAGAGAGGTAGATGAGGAAAGAGAGAGGTAGTGAGAGGTAGTTGAGGAAAGAGAGAGGTAGTTGAGGAAAGAGAGAGGTAGTTGAGGAAAGAGAGAGGTAGTTGAGGAAAGAGAGGTAGTTGAGGAAAGAGAGAGGTAATTGAGGGAAGAGAGAGGTAGTTGAGGAAAGAGAGAGGTAGTTGAGGAAAGATAGGTTTGAAAACATCGTAGTGAAAAAACAACGATTTGTGTCCATTCTAAAACAAATTCAACATGCAAGATTATTCCCTTCTTTAGAGCGCAACATTTATTTCCCAGCCTTTGATTACCATGCAAATCACAAAAGTACATCCCTAATGTTGAATGTCAAAACAAGCAATAGAAGGGGAGAAACGTACCTGCATCTGTTAACTGTAGTTCAAGAGAGACTACAAGAAATGTCGTTCATTGTTATTCCAACCAAAAGTACAACTAGGGATATTGTTATGAAAGTCAATTATTCAACATTTTATTAGACAGTACAATAATGCTATTATTAATAGTACATAACTCACACATAAGGCACCAGCAGCACATTCATTGGATCATAATTAAGAGTTCTTTAAACCTGCCACCTGTTATTATGTATAATACAGAGAGAGAAGTGAAACAGGATATATGGAAATGAGAAATGCTTTCGGGGGCGACTATCTTCACATGCTCTGGAAAATGTTTTTAGAAATATACACAGGAGCTGTTGGTTGTAGATAATGACTCAGGCAATGCCACAGTAGTGAGTGTGAGAGTGACACACTGTATTTTGTGTCTCCCCTCTCTCCTTTTATGGTGAAACAATAGCTCCCACCTATGACCCTTCTGTGATGATGCATCATTTTCATATACACTATCATACCTATAGCTGTCATAGGTTTGTAATGTGCTCCAATTGCAGGGGTAGATAAGACTGATCTGGGTGGGCATATCTGTCCTAAGATCTGTAACGAACATGTTACGTCTGTCGGGAGCACAGAGGTTATGAGAGTTATGTTCATGCAATATTTTGTTCTGGGTATTCCAGATTAGGTTGGGCTTATACAGGCCTAACTGGCAGGAACTGCTTGTAATTGCAAAAAGTGTATTTAAAATATTATTGAATTATTGCTATTATTATGTGGGTTTACAATTGGTCTGAGAGGAACAGATGTTGACATACTACAGGAAGAGGTGGGGTTTACAGGGTAGCAGAAAATCAGGAAGCAGAGAGAGGAAATATGGAGGTAGTGTATCAACAGGTGGAAGTAAAGTCACATACTGTAAGTAAACTGTGATATTAACAAAACATATTTTTTAAAGTAACAGTGGTGTAAAGTACTTAAGTAACAATACTTTAAAGTAATACTTAAGTAGTTTTTGGGGTATCTATACTATATTCATATTTGTGTCTTCTTTTACTTTTAGTTCACTACATTCCTTAAGAAAACATTGTAATTTTTACTCCATACATTTTCCTTGACACCCGAAAGTACTCATTACATTTTGAATGCTTAGCAGGACAGAAAAATAGTCAAATTCACACACTTATCAGCCGAACATCCCTTGTCATCCCTACTGCCTCTGATCTGGCAGACTCACTAAACTGACATGATTTGTTTGTAACTGATGGCTGAGTGATGGAGTGTGCCCCTGGCCTTCTGCAAAAAAGAAGAATAAAAAGAAAATGGTGCATTCTGGTTTGCTTAAGATAAGGAATTTGAAATGAGTTATACATTCACTTTTGATACTGAAGTATATTTTAAATCAAATACTTATAGACTTTTACACAAGTAGAATTTTACTGGGTGACTTTTACTATTACTTGAGTCATTTTCTATGAAGGTATCTTTACTTTTACTTAAGTATGTTTGTTGAGTACTTTTTCCACCACTGAAAACTAATATACACCAGACATGGTTAAAGAGAGCGATGTAGAGAGAGAGATGTAGAGATGTAACAAGCAAAGTTTGACATGTGTTCTACCCTCTTGTGGCTTTGAGTCTATATTGACTCTTGTCAAGGAGTGAAATAGATTGGTGACTACTGATTGGTGACTGCTGACTAGATTCGGTAACTCAATGAAGGAAAATATTTATTTTATGTTTCAGACAGTGTACTTTTCATTTATTTCATTTAACCTAAAATGCAAATAGTTGAGTAGATATCTTTAGTCTTTGATGTTGTGGCAGGATTTGTTTTTGTACTATGAGTAAATTATGATCCAATATGAAAACAAAATATAGGATTGTAACTGTGAACTATGGCAAAACATGTTATCCAGTAAATGTTTCTTCTTCTATGATTCTGCTAAGAGGGCGTACTCTCCAGCTATTTCAAACTTGATCTTGGTGCGCCCAGGTCCAACTTGGTTACCGGTAGATGTCACTGTTGCATATTGACGACTAGCTTGGTCACCGGTATATGTCACTGTAGCGTATTGCAGACTAGTGTCCTCTTCCTGTAAGAGAGAGCTCAAGTCACTTTGAGCTGTGTGCACAGCAGGGTTGTCTTTGGTGCTATTTGCAATATTGCTTGATATTTTGGTAGTAAAGTGCATATTAGGCTACTTCACACTGCACTGGTTCAAACCAACTCACCTCATCCCTAGAAGGCTTTGTGATGACAGAATCTGTTTAATATGAGAGAATGAGGGAAAATAAAACACTGAACAAAAGGAGATAAAGGCAGTGGTGGTTTAGTTAACTCTCATACTCACAGACACAAGGTGGGGTTTGGTCTTGCTGTTCAGGTGGGCTTCTGTTGAGACAATGCAGTAGAGTCAGAAAGATATAGCCGTGCATGAATAAAGAAAAATAATGTACATCTAAAATGAATACACCAGTCTTACCCAGTATTTACAGGCCTGCCTTGAACCCCTTCAAAAGATACATAGAGATAATTTAGCAATGTTGAACATAAACTCAAAGTAGCATTTGGAGCAAAATAAGAATGTGTTATGAGTAGACCAATCTGAAAGCACGCACCACACTTGCGTTGGAGAACACACAGCACAGACCCAGCTAGCAGAATCAGGAAAAGGGAACCAGCACCCAGACTGATGACGACGAGGAACCCTGGACCTGAAGAAACGGTTAGTGAATGAGGCTCCTAATGAAACTGACAGTGAGTCATCTGTACAGTATATCCTGACCTTATAATGACTAGAATGTTAGTGCAAATATTCCTTACTAATAGTGACTATTGAGATACTTAACAGTTTAGAGATGTTAGAAACGTATCAATAGCTGTACACTTAGAAGCAGAGTCATTCACTAAACTTGCATTTTGAAGTTCTTAGGACCACTAACAGCTCATTTAAAACCAAACCAATGTTACTTACCTCTTCCTTGGGCTGTGGTATCGTTGCTTTTCTCATTCTGAACAGGTAAACTGAACGTTGATGGGGAACTAGTAGCTCCTGGAGGATTTATAACTGAAGTAAATAAAACATTGATATGTGTACAATAATATTATATATTAGTCTTGCAATACAACAATAGACCGACAGCATATTGACACATTTGAAATCACAGAAAATGATGGGCTCTAGTCTTCCTCACCATCTATGGTGATACCGAGGGGTTCACTATGCTGTGATGTCACAGTATCTTCACCCTCTACCACCAGCTCCACAGCACAGGTGATGAAGATCTCTCCAGCACTGCTCCTCTTCCTCTGCAGTTCCTCTTCTGCCACTCTCCCCACACAGACATTGTCTTTGTAGGGTCGTTTTTTAAAGTGTGAGTCACCATTGTTCAGATAAAAGTAGCATGAGGTGCCAGCCTTGGCCTCACATCGAAGATTGAGGTAATTCCCAATCTTCAACACCTGAACAATGGGCTTTCCAATTGGATCTGTTTGTAAATTGTGAAAGTAATTTATGAAGTCAATTAACAAGTGGGAAGTGTACTCTGGTGAACATGTGCTTTGGAGTACTGTAAAACTGCCACTTACCACCCACATTAAGTCTTCGAGCATCACTAGGTTTTGAGGTTTTGATCGTTTCACCTTCTCTGTTCTGTAGAATTACACAGCTGAGATCTACTTCAGTCTTGTTCCACCTTTTGAACTCATTCCAGAGCAACTTGAACTGGCAAGCACCCTGCTTGTAATCCAGTTTCCTTATAGGGTTGGGGTCATGATCTTTGTAGAATTTGCACTCTGTGCCTTTTGGTGACTCACATCGTACTGTAGCAGGTGTAGCTATATTGATGTACCCAGGGGAAAATACAATAGTGGGAGTGGGAACCAAATCTGTTTAGAGAAATAGAGAGAATCTATGAAATTATGAGTGATAAGAATCTTGATTCAGAATGTAATTGTATGTGGAGTATCACTTCCTTGTCTCTCTATTTACAACTAAATATATTTCACAATAAAGATATGGCACTTTAAGCATTGTGTTACTCTACATTAGTTGTGAAAAGTAGTGTACAAATCTGTCATCAAAAAAATACTTTATGCCTAAAATAAATAAATAGCTGTTGAGCTGGACAATTAATGAAGTGACATTTGGTAATATGTACCTGCACAACTTTCTTTTACCGCAACACCGGCAACATCTTCGAACAAGATAAAAACAACTTAGTGAGACATATTACAAGCCTTACTATAAGTTATAATAAAGGCTCATACATTAAGTAACATACTACCAAAACTTAAAATCCATGTAAAGAGATATTGATCCAAAGACCAAAATAATTGAATACTCACAAATGAGAAGAATAAAAGAAAAATACATATTTTCCACTTTCTTCCGTCAGTGAAGTGAACTCCACACATAGACTGTCATGTCAGAAAACTGATGTGTGTTTGGTAGGACACAGAAAAACCTACAGAGGAGGATATGGAGACTCACGAGTGATGTTGTGACAGATCACTAGTGAGGCTGAAGAAAATGACCTTATTTTCATTGACCACTAAGGGGCTGTCCATGTGGTCCACCCTACATTAAACTTACTGAAAATATAGGTAACTACAGCACAGCTATTTCAAATATGAGAACTCTTGTGATTAATTGATCAAATAAAGTTGTTTGTTGGTCACATTATGTTGAGAAATCCAACGGAAATAGCGGTCACGACAACGGCGAAAAAAAATCCAAATTATATCCATAATATCGACAGAAACATGGCAAAGAATTTTTATAATCAATCCTCAAGGTGTTTTTCAAATATCTATTAGATAATATATCAACCAGGACAATTGGCTTTTCAGTAGGAGCGAGAGGACTAATGAGTACCTCTGACTTTTACCCAAGAATCACTCTGAGAGCCCTCAGCTGGCCACTTACGCAATGTAGTCTTTTACGCTCATTCTTCAACATAAAGGCGTGAAACTACGTCAAAATGCTGTAGACACCTAAGGGAATACGTAGAAAAAGGAATCTCGTTGATATCCCTTTCAATGGCCAATAGGGTTGCATAGGAACACAACGGTTTCAAAATAAGAGGCACTTCCTGATTGGATTTTCCTCAGGGTTTCGCCTGCAATATCAGTTCTGTTATACTCACAGACAATACTTTTGACAGTTTTGGAAACTTTAGAGTGTTTTCTATCCTAAGCTGTCAATTATATGCAGATTCTAGCATCTGGTCCTGAGAAATAGGCGGTTTACTTTGGGAACGTTATTTTTCCAAAAATAAAAATAGTGCCCCCTAGTTTCAAGAGGTTGGTGACCTGACTTGACCTCAACCCCCCTGCATCAGTTATCCACGGCTCTCTCCCTTCATCAATACCTGCCACATGTATTTCGCTTCCCTGCACTCAACACATTCCAAGCTTAATTGCACACACTATATACCTTCCTCCTATAACTATTAACTTCTGGTGTAGACCCTCTAAACCTCAGCACTCCATCAGTGACATGAATAAGTATATTTTCATATTCTCAGAATCCAACACAACACACTCGTTGACATGATCATATGAGTTCAGTTACTGATGTATTGTGTTTATTTGAATTTGGATAATTTGATGGATATTTTCATGTTTGAGATTAATTCAACCCATGACTTTTATAGCTTTGTAATGGAGGTGACTAATGCTTCTCCAAATGAGGAAATGGCAGATACCTTGATCCATGTCTGTTTACTTAACATAATACATATTTCCAGTCAGAGTAATCAGTCTGTGCCAACTAAGTTATGGCTTGGATTGCATCCATAGATCACATTACTTTTATGGATTTTTGGCAAACTTCGTTTTTTAGATGCAAATCCAAGCATTGAAGAAATGCAAAACAGGAATCAAAATATATTTTAGTTGTTTTTTATTTCATCACCAATAAATTGTTTCACGTTTTTTGGTAAATCACAGGAGGAAAGGTAATGCATTGTTTCTCAAATAATGAAGATTTCTGTGATAGTACTGGATAACATTGACATCAACTCCTTGTAGGACGCACCAGTTTCTTTTAAAATGTTGGACATTTTTTTTATGTGAATCTTGCAATATATACAGAAATTATACAATTGCCATGTTATTTATTTAAATTGTAGTATGATAGATCTTGTTCTCATCCATCTGGGTTTGAGGGCTAGGAACAGAGTGTTAGGGGACCAGTTCCAGCACACAGGCTTATTGTAGCACATCTCAGCTTAGATCATGAAAACAAATCCATTACTGTGTCTTTCCACACCTCTTCATGTTCTCTGACAAGTCATTTCTGTTGATGGATATAGACATGAGCTTCATACAGTATGAAGATGTGAATAGCAAGCCGTATGCTGGGTTGTTTGCAGGGGGGAAGTTGGTGATTCTCATCTCTGGAAATAGAAGTGTACCTGTATGATCAGTACCCTCACTGTGGTCACATCTACGTGACAAACAGACTCGACACACTCTGCTAAATCTCAGGTACAACAGTGAACATCATGAGTCATCGGACCGTTGAAGCTCGTTGAAACTCAACTGCTGTGTAATCTGAACACAATGCTGTCTCCTCTCAGAGTGGCTCCTCAACTTCCAACGAAAATAAACATTTCCAACAAGATTTACAATATACTGTACAAGCTCTATTTCCACTGGATAACACAACATCCATGAGCAGAGACAAATTAAATGCTAATTCAATTGCTGTATTTTAGACATATAAACTCATTACACATGAAACACTTTGCATAATATAAAATACATTAACAAGCAGTGGGGAGTAAAGAGCATTGTTCTACACACACATATTGCAGCTTAGATGGGTTTTGGTCAAGACATGACAATTCACCAGTACATTCAATCAGATAATATAGAAACAGCTGTAGAACATTTTTAGGATCTGGGGACCCATGCCAAATCTTTTCAGTCTCCTGAGGAGGAAAAGGCGATGTCATGCCCTCTTCACGACTGTCTAGTTGTGTTTGGACCATGAAAGTTTGTTGGTGATGTGGACACCAAGGAACTTGAAACTCTTTACCTGCTCCACTACAGCCCTGTTGATGTTAATGAGGGCCTGTTAAGCGATCCTTTTTCTTTAGTCCACGATCAGCTCTTTTGTCTTGCTCACATTGAGGGAGAGGATGTTGTCCTGGCACCACACTGACCTCCTCCCAATAGGCTGTCTCATTGTGGTCGGTGATCAGGCCTACCACCGTTGTGTCATCAGAAAACTTAATGATGGAGTCGTGCTTGGCCACGCAGTCGTGGATGAACAGGGAGTACAGGAGGGGACTAAGCATGCACCCCTGAGGGTCCCTGTGTTGAGGGTTAGTGTGGCGGATGTGTTATTGTCTATCCTCACCACCTAGGGTAGCCCGTCAGGAAGTCCAGTATCCAGTTGCAGATGGAGTTGTTTAGTCCCAGGGTCCTTAGCTTAGTGATGAGCTTTGTGGCCACTATGGTGTTGAATGCTGAGCTGTAGTCAATAAACAGCATTCTCACATAGGTGTTCCTTTTGTCCAGGTGGGAAAGGGCAGTGTGGCGTGCGATTGAGATTGTGTCATCTGTGGATCTGTTGGGATGGTATGCGAATTGGAGTGGGTCTAGCGTATCCTGGAGGATGCTGTTGATGTGAGCCATGTGAGCCTTTCAAAGCACTTCATGGCTACTGACGTGAGTGCTACAGGGCGGTAATCATTTAAGCAGGCTACCTTCGCTTCCTTGGTCACAGGGACTATGCTGCTTGAAACATGTAGGTATTACAGACTCGGTCAGGGAGAGGTTGAAAATGTCAGTGAAGACACTTGCCAGTTGTTCTGCACATGCTCTGAGTACACGTCCTGGTAATCCGTTAACAACACAAATTGACATGATCAATTGAGTTCAGTTACTGATCTATTGGTTATTTGAAATTGGACAATTTGATGGATATTTTCTTGTTCAAGCTTTTTCACACCACGACTTTTATAGCTTTGGTGACTAATGCTTCTCCAAATGAGGAAATGGCAGATACCTTGATCCATGTCTGTTTAGTTAACATAATACATATTTCCAGTCAGAGACACCAGTCTGTGCCAACTAAGTTATGGCTTCGATTGCATCCACAGATCACATTACTTTTGTGGAGTTTTGGCTAACTTAGTTTTTTGGAAGCAAATCCAAGCATTGAAGAAATGGAAAACAGGAATCCAAATATATTTGAGTTTACCAACTGGGCCACATAACAGAGACATGATCAAAATGAGTTCAGTAACTAATTAATTGTGTTTTATTTGTAGTCGGACGTTTTAGATACTTTCTGTTTCAGCACCCAACTTCTCTCCAGCCATGTTACGCAGGTGACTAAAGTTTCTCCAAATGAGGAAATGACAGATATCTTGATCCCTATCTGCTTAGTTTATATAATATATATTTTCAGTCAGTGTAACCAGTTTGTGTCCGGTAATGGCTTGGATTGCATGCATAGAACACATTACTGTTGTGTATTTCTGGAAAACTTAGTTTTTTTGGAGTCAAATCCAAGTATTGCAGATTTGTAGACAAATGAAAAACAGGAATCAAAAAAGTTGTTTTTCATTTCATGACCACCAATGAATTGTTAAATTAAAAAAACCCAGGTGGAAAGTTTAAAAGTTTTCTGTTCCCCAAATAACAGTTATGTATTGATTAACATTGACAGCAACTCCTTGCAGGTTGCACCAGCCTCATTTTAGTGTTTGGAAATGTTTGAATTTTGCAATATATACAGCACTTACCATTATGTTATTTATGTTAAATGATGGTTTTGAGGGCTAGGGACAGAGTGTTAGGGGACAAGTTACAGCCCAATGGCTTATTGTAGCACATCTCAGCTTAGATCATGACCACGATTCCACTACTGTGTCTTTCCACACCTCTGCACCTATGCATGTTCTCTGACAAGTCATTGTATATTGATAGATATAGACATGAGCTTCATATGAATAGATGTATTGAGAGCCCTTCGTGGTGTTGTTTTCTCAGGGGTGATGTTAGTGTAGATGTGGGTCATCCATTTCTACTCTGCCATCTCCTCATCTCTAGAAATAGAGCTGTATCTGTATGAGTGTAATGAATACTCAGGGAGGAAAAAGGTGTAGATTCACGCGCAGAGCGCGGGAGATGTTTATTAAGCCTTAGCAGAAGGCAGGAATCGTGGTCACAGGCAATGGTCAAACACAGGTAGGCAGTCAAAAACAAACAATACCTCACAACCATAGAAACAGAAAGAACTGAACTAAATAGGGAGCTGATGAGACAAAGTGAGAAACAAACACAGGTGAAATCAATGAAGAAAATGAAAGTCAGGGCTATGTTCCAGAACACAAAGAAACAGGGCTACGTTCCAGAACACAAAGAAACAGGGCTACGTTCCAGAACACAAAGAAACAGGGCTACGTTCCAGAACACAAAGAAAAAGAACACAAGGTTGACTAAAAAAAGTAAAGCAGAACCTTACAATGAGCAGTACCCCCACTGTGGCCACGTCTACATGACAAACAGACACAAAACACCCAGCTAAAGCTCAGGTAGATCAATGACCATCATGAGACAGACCGTTGAAACACAACGGCTGTGTAATCTAAACAACACAATTTCTCTTCCAGAGAGAAACACAACGTTTCCAACAATTATTTACAATATACTGTACAAGCTTTATTTCCACTGGAAAACACAACATACTAGAGCAGAAAAAAATGTAATGCTAATAAAAGTGCTATATTTTACATATACAAACACATTACACATTAAACACTGTGCATAGTATAAACATACATTCACAAGGTGCATGGAAATTGCAACTTGTTCAAATTGAATAACTTCTCCTCCTATTGACTTCTGGTTTATAAAAACATTGACACATCATACTCTCCAGCCATATCCAACTTGAACTCCCCAGCAAGGTCACATCCTTATAGCATAGTGCAGACTTGAGTTCTCTTCCTGTAAGAGAGCGAAAACATACCACAATGCACCATAAGCGGTGAACAGTTACACTATAACCATAGTGGATAGTAAAGAGTACAGTTATACTCTACACACACTGTTTGCAGCTCATTTGGGTTTTGCCAGTCAAGAGCAGTTTCCAGTACATCCAAACAGATGATATGAAAATGTTCAGTTAAATAAATAGATCACTCTCACCTCCTACTGTTATTTCCTCGTTCATCACCTTCAGAAACAAAAGTATAATGAGAGCGTAACTAACAGGCCCTGATTGTATAGCTGACAACAGCCTTTGGAACAACATACAAATTGGAGTATTTTTGAAGCAAAAGGCACTTGCCGTGTCTACACCAGAGAAAACACAGGAGAGATTCCACCAGAAGGATGAGAACACAGATACCAGCACGGAGACCGATGTAGAGGGGGATCATTGAGGAAGGGTCTGGAAGGGAAAAGGACATCACGTATCATGTTCATTTCACATCAATGTTCATAATGTCCTGCAATTGTGAGCATCTATGTCTAAACCACCTAAATGTACATACCTTCTTCTTGGGTAGTTAGGCTGATGACTTCACTGACTGCCTTCTCCTCTCCAGGTGGGATGGAACTGAGGTCTGCTATGGAACCCGTCGCTCCTGTAGGATTTACAGCTGAAAATATGATTCAAATAGGAACAATTATTCATTAGCCATGCACTGCAGCTGCAGCAATAAATAGATTTCACTGAAGTGGATGGGGTCCTCACCATCTACGGTGATACTGAGGGGTTCACTGTGCTGTGATGTCACAGAATTCCCCTTTATCACCATCTCCACAGCACGTGATGAAAATCTCTCCAGGGCTGCTCTTCTTCCTCGGCGTCAGTAGCTCCGATTGGGCCACTCTCCCAACACAAACGTTGTCTTTGTATGGTTGCTTTTTGAAGTGTACGTCACCATTGTTCAGATAAAAGTAACATGAGGTGCCATGTTGAGCCTCACACCTGAGATTGAGGTAATTCCCTCTCTGGGTTTCCCAATTGGATCTGTTTGAAATATGTAAGATAATAGATACAATATGAGTGAACCCAGTGTGTTCTGGGTAACAATAACTGAACATGTTCCCTAGGCCATAATTTAGGCCCTAGGGTAAAATTGTCACTCACCACTCACATGAAGTCTTCGAGTGTCACTTCGTTCTGAAGATATCGTTTTTCCTTCTCTCTTCTGTAGAATAGCACAGCTGAGATCTACTTCACTCTTGTTCCAGGTTTTGAACTCATCCCAGAACAATGTGACTTGGCAAACACTGTTGTAGTCCACTTTTCTTATTGGGGTTGGATCCTGGTCTCTGTAAAAATAATACTCTGTACCTTCTGTTGATTCACAGCGTACTTTGACAGATTTAGCTGCATTGATGTGCTTGAAGTGGGGACAGAATCTGTTTGGATTTAAATATATAAATAGTGAGAATTCAAATTGTTCAAGCTGTCAATCGTAGACTGAAATCTATGTATGTTTCTGAAACTGTTGTGGCTAAATAATGTACATTTAGAGAACGAGTTGTAGAAACGGTATCACCAAACTGCTGTAGTGACAAATCGTATATGAAAGACAATAGCCTATCTCTAATATCATTCCACAACTAATGACATGATGTAATGCATACCTGCATAACATTTTCTAACTGCAACACCGGCCACAACTTTAACAAGGATAACAGGAAGACATTTTAAACAAGGCATTTCAGTTAACATAAGATACACACTACACACTCTAAATACACATGGATTGAAATAAGGGACAATTGAATACTCACTAATCATTTAAAAATAAGAAGGAGACATATTTTCCTCTTTCCGCAATCAACGAATACGTTTCTGAGGTAAGAGTTGATCTGTGCTTACGACAAAGAACAGCCCAAAAAGGATATGGAGACTCTGGGCAGGTCTGAAGTCACGTTGAATTAGAGCTGGGCGATGTGGACAACAATCCTTATCAGCATAAATGTACTGAATTATCACAATAATGGTCAATTGAACGATAAGTTTAGAACATAATGTGCACCACAGTCATTGTTTTATATTGTCCTGAAAACGACTACAACTTTGAATGTATTTAATTTTAAATGTCAGATTTCTCTAGTAGGGCCCTATAGATTATTTATCGTAATGAACAATGTCAGCTAAATGTCCACGATAAGTGTCAGTTTGGTCGGAGTCGATAATTTTAGGTTTATCATCCCAGCTCCTCATTGAAATGTATTACTTTTTTCATTGTCCACTAAATTGCTGCCCATGTAATGAACCCTCAATACTGCTTACTGAAACTATAGATGAAGAGTAAAGTGAAGAGTAAAGAATGCATTTTAACTAGTGAAAAGTTATTTATTGCATCCAAACTATCGTTTAGACACATTATTCAGATGGCTAATGCATCTCCAACAGAGAGAATTGAATAATCCATGGTGGAGGACCAGGGATATCTCTACGACACCTTTACCATTGTGGATTCATTTAAATAGTTGAACAAATGATAAGTTACCAAGTCCAGATGTTCAAACTAACATACATGTTTCACATTTCAGGGACCCTGAACAGATTTCCAGTTTCAGAACAGAAATAATTAGAAGCAACTTTGAGTAGCCATTATTTGAAAATCAGGATCTCAAAATCATGACATGGACTCGTAGATTTTAAAATAACCCTTCTCATTGGACAAAATTATAAATCAACAGCTAATAAAACATATGGTGGAGGGGCAGACCTATTGGCTATGCAGTTTCTGGTTGTCTGTAAAACGAAATGGTAATTGAAAATGTTGGCTATTTTAAGAAGTGGGCATCTGGGTATGTGCTTTCCAGTGCCTTCAAAAAGTATTCATACCCCTGGACTTATTCCACATTTTGACAGAACTACATAGTTCCTTGGTTGAGATAGGAGAACCTGCCAAAAGGACATTCTCTACAGCACCAATCTGGCCTTTATGGGAGAGTGGCCAGACAGAAGCCACTCCTGAGAAAAAGGCACATGACCACATGCCTTTAGTTTGCCAAAAGACATGTGAAAGACTCCTAGATCATACCGCAAAAGATTATGTGGTCTAATGAGACCAAAAATGTACTCTTTGGCCTCCTTGGCAGCCCTTAGGCTGTTTTGGGCGCAGTCTAAACTGCCACCGCCATTTAAGAAAACATTCTTGGAGTTCCCAACTCACGCCAGGTTCCACCTTTGGGCCAGGGGTTGACAACATCATACAGCAGACAACAAAACTGCGCAAAGACAGAGAGATTTTGCAGGAGATCTTGGCAACTGTGCGTCCTAACGCCATCACTCAGAGGTATTTGATATTTGGTATTTATTAGGATCCTCATTAGCCACTGCAAAAGCAGCAGCTACTCTTCCTGAGGTCCACATGAAACATGACAGAATACATAGTACAGAACATTATTAGTCAAGGACTGAACTACATACATTTACAACGTTACACATAGCCTACATATCAGTACATACACATTATATTTAGGTCTAATACATAGCACCGTGCAAATTACATTACAAGATACATAAAATGGCTGTGTCTCTTCACAGTCCTCTTTGTGCAGTAAGCTGTTCTTTTATATGTTTTTTAAATCTGGTTTTATTGCTAGCTTGAGTTACCTGGGGTGGCAGAGAGTTCCATGTAGTCATGGCTCTATTTAATACTGTGCATTTCCCAGCCTTTGTTCAGGACCTGTGGACTGTGAAGAGACATGTGTTGTACCGATGAGTGTCCGAACTGTGTGCCAACTGCTTGAACAGACAGTTCAGTACCTTCAACACATCAATACCTTGAACAAAGACCAATTGTGATGCAGTCAATCTCTCCTCAACTTTGAGCCAAGGGAGATTGACATTTGCCCTCTGTGTACAGTGCATTCTTTTTCCCACATTTTCTTACGTTACAGCCTTATTCTAAAATGTATTTTTTTAAATGTCCCTCATGAATCTATCTACACACCATACCCCATAATGACAAAGTGAAAACAGGTTTTTAGAAAATGTTTGCACATATATAAAAAATAAAACACTGGAATAACTTATTTACATAAGTATTCAGACCCTATGCTATTAGTCCCGAAATCGAGCACAGTTGCATCATGTTTCCATTGATCATCTTTGAGATGTTTCTACAACTTGATTGGAGTCCACCTGTGGTAAATTCAATTGATTGGACATGATTTCGCAAGGCATATATAATGTTCCATAGTTTACAGTGCATGTCAGGTCAAAAACCAAGCCATGAGGTCGAAGGAATCTGACACAGGATTGTGTCGAGGCACATATCTGGAGAAGGGTACCAAAAAATTACTACAGCATTGAAGGTCCCCAAGAACACAGTGGACTCAATCATTCTTAAATAAAAGAAGATTGGATGCACTAAGACTCTTCCTAAAGCTGACCGCCTGGCCAAACTGAGCAATCGTGAGAGAAGGGCGTTAATCAGGGAGGTGACCAAGAACCCGATGGTCACTCTAACAGAGCTCCAAACTTCCTCTGTGGAGATGGGAGTGCCTTCCAGAAGGACAACCCTGTCTGCAGAACTCCACCAATCAGACCCTTATGGTAGAGTGGCTAGACAGAAACCACCGCTTGGAGTTTGCCAAAAGGCACCTAAAGGACTCTCAGACCATGAGAAACAAAATGATCTGGTCTGATGAAATCAAGATTGAACTCTTTGGCCTGAATGCCAAGCGTCACGTCTGGAGGAATCCAAGCACCGCTCATCAGCTGGCCAATACCCTCCCTGCAGTGTAGCATGGTGGTGGCAGCATCATGCTGTGGGTATGTTATTCAGCGGCAGGGACTGGGAGACTAATCAGGATCGAGGCAAAGATGAACGGAGCAAAGTACAGAGAGACCTGCTCCTGAGCGCTCAGGACCTCAGACTGGGGTGAAGGTTCCCCTTCCAACAGGACATCGACTCTAAGCACACAGCCAAGACAACTCAGGAGTGGCTTCGGGACAAGACTCTGAATGTGGTCCAGCCAGTGCCCACACTTGAACCCGATCGGATATCTCTGGAGAGACCTGAAAATAGCTGTGCAGTAACACTCCCCATCCAACCTGACAGCTGTGCAGAGAAGAATGGGAGAAACTCCCCAAATACGGGTGTACCAGGCTTGTAGCGTCATACACAAGAAGACTCCAGGCTGTAATCGCTGCCAAAGGTGCTTCAACAAAGTACTGAGTGAAGAGTCTGAATGCTTATGTAATATTTATGTTTTTAATAAATTTGCAAACATTTAAAAAAAATCTGTTTTTGCTTTGTTATTATGGGATATTGTGTGTAGATTGATGAGGGAAAAACTATTTAATTCATTTTAGAATAAGGCTTCAATGTAACAAAATGTTGAAAAGGTCAAGGGGTGTGAATACTTTCCGAATGCACTGTGAATCTAAGTGCGATACGTGTTTGTTCTGGACTTTGTTCTGGACCAACTGAAATTTACCTATGTCCCTCTTTACCACACATGACCACACAGCTGGACAGTAGTCCAGCTGCAACAAAACTATAGCCTGTAGGACCTGTCTGGTTGACTGAGATGTCAAAAAGGCAGAGCAACGCCCTATAATGAACAGACCTCTTCCCATTTTAGCAACCATTGTGTCTACAGTATATGTTTTGACCATGACAGCTTTCTATCTAGGACAGCTTCTATCTACCATGACAACTTTCTATCTAATAATCACCAGATTATTCAATAATAGATCTAAATTAGGTTTAGTGATTTGTCCCAAAAATGATGCTTTTTGATTTTGAGATATTTAGCAGTAGCCTATTGCTAGTTACCCATTCTAAAACTGACTGGAGCTCCATGTTAAGGGTGTCAGTTATTTATTTTACTGTTGCAGCCAATGTGTACTGTGTACCGTTGAGTCGTCAGCATACACAGACACACTGGTTTTATTCAAGGTCAGTGGAAGGCCATTAGTAAAAATAGAAATCAATAATGGCGCTAGCCGGCTGCCCTGTGGTACACCACACTCAACTGAATTTGCATGATCGCTGGAAGACAGGGTCGAATGTTTCAAAAGCTCTCCAGCAATGTCTTGCCCCCTCCTCCCCCACCGAAACAGCAGGGGAAGCGTTTTACACACCAACAGCGGGGACAGGTGCGTGACCAGCCTTACAGGCAGCAACACGCAGCTAAGAAGGTTGGGCCCCAGCAGTCCACCTGATGTGCTGGCGGTCGGCCTTGACATTTCTCCCAGGCCCAAAGGGCAAACTGGCAGAAGTGAGTGGAGTCCCCCTGGGTACTGGACACAGTCCTGGGGGGTACAAACTTCAGTTCTGAGGCAAACCGCCACCCTACAGAGGTATCTGGGTCACCTCGGTGACTGACGGGGTGAGAAAGGAGGCACTGTGGATGGAGATAGCCTCACTTCTGAAGAAGGATACAATCAGAAAAGTAGAGCCACTAGAATGGCTAAGTGGGTTCTACTCCAAGGACAGTATTTAATTGTTACAAAAAAGGACAGCAGTTTCTTGCCGATCCTGGACCTGCGCAGCCTCAACAAATATTTAACCTTTTTGGGCGCATGAACCGCTAGTGGGACACTTACGATAACATCCGGTGAAATTGCAAAGCGCAAAATTCAAAATACAAAAATCGTAATAATAAACATTTATGAACATACGTATGTCTTATATCGGTTAAAAGCTTAAATTCTTGTTAATCTAACTGCATTGCCAGATTTCAAAAAGGCTTTACGGCGAAAGCATACCATGCAATTATCTGAGGACAGCGCCCCACACCAAAATACTTTTTCAACCAGCACAGTCGTCACAAAATCACAAATAGCGATTAAATAAATCACTTACCTTTGAAGATCTTCCTCTGTTTGCAATCCCATGGGTCCCAGCTACACAATGAATGGTCGTTTTGTTTGATAAAATCAATTTTTATAGCCTAACACGAAACATTTTGTAAACCGCTCGTGTCGTGAATTCCGTCTCATTCAACTTTCGACAAAACATTCGATGTAATCACACACACTACACGTACAATTATCCAGTCATGGTTGGTTTCATTGCAATCCTCTGGTTGTTAGTAACACAACTCTCCTTAGCCCCTCAATCCTTATCCCAGTCTGCTGTTCCCACATGCTTCAAGAGAGCCACCATTGTTCCTGTTCCCAAGAAAGCTAATGTAACTGAGCTAAACGACTACCGCCTCGTAGCACTCACTTCCGTCATCATGAAGTGCTTTGAGAGACTAGTCAAGGACCATATCACCTCCACCCTACCTGACACCCTAGACCCACTCCAATTTGCTTACTGCCCCAATAGGTCCACAGACAACGCAATCGCAACCACACTGCACACTGCCCTAACCCATCTGGACAAGAAGAATACCTATGTGAGAATGCTGTTCATCACCTACAGCTCAGTATTTAACACCATAGTACCCTCCAAACTCGTCATCAAGCTCGAGACCCTGGGTCTCGACCCTGCCCTGTGCAACTGGGTACTGGACTTCCTGACGGGCCACCCCCAGGTGGTGAGGGTAGGTAACAACATCTCCACCCCACTGATCCTCAACACTGGGGCTCCATAAGGGTGCCTTCTCAGCCCTCTCCTGTACTCCCTGTTCACCCACGACTGCGTAGCCATGCACGCCTCCAACTCAATCATCAAGTTTGCGGACGACACTACAGTGGTAGGCTTGATTACCAACAACGACGAGATGGCCTACAGGGAGGAGGTGAGGGCACTCGGCGTGTGGTGTGAGGAAAATAACTTCACACTCAACGTCAAAAAAACAAAGGAGATGATTGTGGACTTCAGGAAACAGCAGAGGGAGCACCCCCTTATTCACATCGACGGGACAGTAGTGGAGAGGGTAGTAAGATTTAAGTTCCTCGGCGTACACATCACGGACAAACCCACACAGACAGCATTGTGAAGAAGGCGCAGCAGCGCCTCTTCAACCTCAGGAGGCTGAAGAAATTTGGCTTGTCACCAAAAAGCACTCACAAACTTCTACAGATGCACAATCGAGAGCATCCTGTCGGGCTGTATCACCGCCTGGTACGGCAACTGCTCCGCCCACAACCGTAAGGCTCTCCAGAGGGTAGTGAGGTCTGCACAACGCATCACCGGGGACAAACTACCTGCCCTCCAGGACACCTACACCACCCGATGTCACAGGACGGCCAAAAAGATAATCAAGGACACCAACCACCCGAGCCACGGCCTGTTCACCCCGCTATCATCCAGAAGGCGAGGTCAGAACAGGTGCATCAAAGCTGGGACCGAGAGCCTTCCATCTCAAGGCCATCAGACTGTTAAATAGCCATCACTAACACCTTAGAGCCTGCTGCCCTATATACATAGACTTGAAATGACTGGCCACTTTAATAATTGGAACACTAGTTATTTTAACAATGTTTACATATTTTGCACTGGTCCAGCATTGCACTTCCAAATATTGATATATTCTTAACTCTATTCCTTTACTTTAAATTTGTGTGTATTGTTGTGAAATTGTTAAATATTACTTGCAGATATTAATGCCCTGTTAGAGCTAGAAACACAAGCATTTCGCTACACCCGCAATATCATCTGCTACACATCTGTATGTGACCAATCAAATTTGATTTGATTAAGAGAGCACAGGTGGACCTGTTTGCATCTCAGAAGAACATTCGTTGCCCCAGCTGGTTCTCGGTGTCGGACCTTCCAGGCCCTCTGAGTCTGGATGCCCTCGCTCACGATTGGCCAGCTATGACACTTTGTGTTCCCACCATTTCCCCTGATCACATCTATGCTAGATAAGGTCAGCTTGATGGGCCACCTGCTGCTCCTCATAGCCCCAAACTGGCCGAGACGACCATGGTTCAACCTCCTGTTGTCCCTCCTGTCGGGGACCCCATGGCAGCTACCGCAGAGGCCCGACCTGCTCTCTCTCAGGCTCAGAGGACACTGTGGCATCCAGACCTGCACCCCCTCCAGCTTTGAGCTTGGCCTCTGAGAAGTGTAAATGGGCCAGTCTAGGCATTCAGGACAATGTGGTGAACATGCTGCTGAACATCAGGGCTTCCTCCACCAACACGTCATATCAGATGCTGTGTGACATTTTATGTACTTGGTTTGAGGGTCATAATGTTGCCACCTAGTCGTGTGATGGACAAACAGTTAAAAAATGTTTTACAATCACTGCTTGATGCGGGCTGAGCGGAGTCCACTTTGAGTGTATTTAGCCGCAATCTCTGCATGCCATGATGATGGCCTAGAGGGACCCATAGGTGGCCACCCATTGCTCTCCAAGTTAATGAAAGGAGTTCAACATCTGCGTCCAGCGAAGGCCCGTTCGGTGCTAAGCTGGGACCTTGACATGGTGCTGTTAGCAGTTAGTAAGCCACCCTTTGAGCCCCTGGGGTTAATGTTTTTGAAGCACCTATCCATAAAGGTGGAATTCCTGTTGCCTATTACCTCCACTAAGAGGGTCAGTGAATGTCATGCTCTTTCGGTGAGTGTTATCCACTGGCCTAACCCCTCTTTCTTGCCGAAAGTCCTGTCTGACAGGCATGTGAACCGGCCCTTACATTTGTCCGCATACGCCCCTCCACGGCTGCAAGTGAGCTACAGTATGTGCTGTGCCCGGTGAGGGCATTGGACACTTGAGTTACACAGACAAAGACAATAAGAGAGTCTGATCAGCTGTGCATTTGCTATGGTTAGAGAGTTCTGGGGAAGAGCCTATCGAAACAGAGATTCTCAAATTGGATTGTGGACACTATACCTACAGCATCTCAGCTGGCCGGACAGCCTCTGCCATCTGCTGTAGTGGCACATTCTACTAGAGGAGTAGCTACATCGTGGGCCCTGCTCCAAGGAGTTCCTCTTGATGACATTTGTGCCTCGTCTAGCACCTTTGCTAGGTACTATCGAGTCAATATTGCCGCTGCCAATGAGGCCAGGACGGCCATGTTGGGTGTTGTCTCCAGTTCCCTGGATGGGGACGGAGGGACACAGCAATCATGACTGCCCTGAGCTCAGTCCTATGGGACTTTGCTCTTTGCTTGGCCATGACTACTTCACCGATTAATCGGGAATTGTGAAACCATATTGGAGGGATCCAATATAATGCTACATAACGAAGGTTACGTATGTAACCACGGTTATGTGAGCTATTGGATCACTCCAATCCTTGTGCCTCGAAAAAGACACGAGGTGGAGGTAGTGTGACGGCAGCTATTTAAGGGGGTCAGCCACAGCACTACCCGGTACACGGGACTAATCTGACATCCTTACTCAGAATGTATCCTGCTGCACGGAAGGATACAATATTGATACAGCCACTCACCAAATCTGCAAGGAATAATGGGAGAAAATCCCCAAATCCAGATGTACAAAGATGATACAGACATACCCAAGATGACTAAAAGCTGCCAAAGGTGCTTCTACAAAGTATTGACAGGGTGGTGAATACTTATGTAAATGAGATATTTCTGTATTTCATTTTCAATAAATTTGCTAACATTTCTAAAAACATGTTTTCACTTTGTCATTATGGGGTTTTGTGTGTAGATGGGTGAGGGAAATGTTATTAATCAATGTGGATTTCAGGCTGTAACACAACAAAATGTGGAATAAGTCAAAGGGTATGAATACTTTCTGAAGGCACTGTACACCTCTAAGAAATTATCATGCACACAATGTTTTCTGAGAAGTCGTTTCATATGAGAAGTCGTTTCATATGAGATGTGTTGAAAGACTTTTGAGCTTAATTGTGGTTAAATCAAAAATAGTTTATAATGCTTTGTTTGCGTCTCATCTCTGGAAATACACAAGTGAGAGTGAACGATCAGTACACCCCCCATGTGGTCACTTCTACTTGACAAACAGAAGCACAAACAATCAGGCATCAAGAGACATCAGCCAGTTTAGTTACTGTGTTTAACATCACACTGTGTCACCACAAACTAGTGGTTAGAGTTTACCCCCATCTCTACGATCCCCCTTCTCCATTCCGAACCTCTGTTGTTTCTATAACTCACACAATCTTTCAGCCCCATCTACTGGGCAAAAATGGTACCAACCATCCAGGAAAACAGAACCACAAATAGCAGCATAAAATGGGAATGCTGTAATACAATACATGTATTTAATTTATTCAAAACAGAGTTACATATTAAAAGCTGTACAGAATAGGAAAATTGTATGCCAGTATGTTAAAACTAACCTACACAATCTACACATTAAATCAATGTTTATTTGTCACATGCACAGAGTACAGAAGGTGGAATGGCACAGTGAAATGCTTACTTTCAGCTCTTCCTCAGAAGTGCAGAATAAATGTAGAGTAGCAAAACTATCAATATACAAAGTTGATAAAAAAGAGTAATAAAATAACAAAAGCGTCAAAAAAAGACAAGGCAATAAAAGAACACGGGTATTTACCCTTATATACAAACAATGTGAAACTTCAAATAGATCATGTCTTAAAACCTATGCACATCTATTTCTTGCCCAGTAAGATATTACACCATTCATCTGAGAGGAACAGAGGGTGTCAGACTACATGAAGAGCAGAGAGTGGCAGATATGTAAATCAGGAAGCAGAGAAAGGATGTGGAGGAAGTTCATCAACAGGTGGAAGTACACTTGAACTAGTACAACGCAGCATGGTCACATCCCCCACATTCAGACCGCCTTGTTGAAATAATTAAGCATTTGCATCTGTTTCAAATAAGAGAAAGGTAAAATGTAGAGCACTGAATATAACCACTTTTCTGAGAAATGAATATGTTGTGGTAGGTTTCCTTTCATACTTACAGATAACTTCTTTGTTCTGGTTCCATTGGGTTCTGTTGAGACAATTTACCCAGTACATTTAGATATGACACTGTATAATGATGTGTATGAAGACAAATATAATGTAATTATAATACAAATAGATCACTCACTTACCTATTGGCAGACCAGTCTTGTTGATCACCTTCAGAAATAAATATGAAATGATAATAGATTAAACCAGCCCCGATTTCACATGTATAATACACAAATAACTCAGAATGGACATTGGAACAAATTAAGCCTTGAAGTATCAGTATTTGAATGCATGTACCTCGCTTGTACCGGAGAAAACACAGGACAGATACAACCAGCAGAATAAGGCTAAAGGCCCCAACACTCAGACTGATGTAGAGGGGGAACTCCGAGGGGGACTCTAAAGGGGGAGATGACTTTCAGGTCAAGTTGAAATTGTTTGTTGAATTAGATTAAACAGTACAGATCATTAGCAACAGAATCAGTCAATGTTATCTTGAAATGCTCTTAGGTGGGTGGGTCTATCAACAGTAAGTTTAAAAACATTTTAAGGTTACTCACCTTCTCCATTAGTTACACTGGTTTTGTTGGTACTGAATGTTGATAAGGAAGTGGTGGGCCCAGGAGAGTCTACAATTGGAGGAAGAACATGACATATGCATCAGTATTGTAATACAGACAGATGATTGTCATGTTAGATTGCACAATAATTTAATTGATGGTCTCACCATCTATGGCAATCTTGAACGGTTCACTATGCTGTGATGTCACATTATCTCCACCCTCTACCACCAGCTCCACAGCACAGGTGATGAAGATCTCTCCAGCACTGCTCCTCTTCCTCAGCAGATCCTTTTCCGATACTTTCCCAACACAGACATTGTCTTTGTAGGGCTGACTTTTAAAGGGGGACTCACTGTTGTTCAAGTAATAGTAGCATGAGGTACCAGCATGCTTGGCCTCACACCGAAGACTTAAATAAGTTCCTGTATTTTCCACAAAAATCCTGGGTATTCCAATGGAATCTGAAAAAATGATGTCGTCAATCAAGCAAATGTGATACTGCCTGGTAATAAAATGGTTACTTACCACTTACATGAAGTCTTCGAGCATCATTCAATTTTGGGATTATTTTAACAATAACTGAACATGTTCCCTAGGCCCTAATTTAGGCCCTAGGGTAAAATTGTCACTCACCACTCACATGAAGTCTTCGAGTGTCACTTCGTTCTGAAGATATCGTTTTCCCTTCTCTCTTCTGTAGAATAGCACAGCTGAGATCTACTTCAGTCTTGTTCCACTTTTTGAACTCATTCCAGAACAATATGAATTGGCAAACACCGGAATTCACTTCTCTTATTGGGTTGGGGTCGTGGTCTTTGTAGAAGTGGCACTTTGTGCCTCTTGTTGACTCACAGCGTACTACGACAGGCATAGCAACATTGATGTACCCAGGGTCTAACACAATGGTGGGAGTAGGGACAGAATCTGTTTAGAGTTAAAGAGAGAAACTATGAGAAGACACATTTTAATTGTTAGAAACAGAATGATTCAGGAAATATTCTTATGTGGTAATACATTACATACCTGCACAACTTTCTTTAACTGCAACAGCAGCCATACCTTTAAACATGGCAAAACATTAAAAAAATGCTTTTATGTGAAGTCCTACATATTAAACCTACATCATCTAAATGAATTACTTTGTTACAATTCATTCATAATATAAATATAAGAGATAATTGAATACTCACAAATGAAGATTAAATAAGATGGAGACATCCTTTCAACTTGTTCATGAAGGAGTGAACACACTTAGATAATGAAGTGAAAAAAACTGACAGCCTATGTTTAGGAGGCAGAACAATCTAGAGGCGCCGATCATTTACAAAAGGGCTCCTGAGTGACGCAGCGGTCTAAGGCACTGCATGTCAGTGCAAGAGGCATCATTACAGTCCCTGGTTCAAATCCAGGCTGTGTCACATCTGGCCGAGATTGGGAGTCCCATAGGGCGGCGTACAATTGGCCCAGCGTCGCCTGGGTTTGGTCAGGGTAGGCCGTCATTGTAAATAACAATTTGTTCTTAACTGACTTGCCTAGTTATATAAAATGTACATTTTTTTAATTAAATATGGAAATTGGCAGCCTATGTTTAGGAGGCAGAACAACCTAGCGAGGCAGATATGGAAACTGGCCAAGTTACAAATTACGCTTTAGAAAATACGGAAATATAGCCAATATAGCCAATTATGACAAACCAGAGAGCTGTTAACAGTTTCTGTGAAGATACAACAATTGCCATTGGCTAATATCCCTTTAACTCATTGGACAGTTTAAAGACACACTCCAACTATTTTTTAACTGTTCCTGTTGAAAAACAATAGAGGACAAAAGAGGAAAGGTCCCCCACTGGTGCCAACTACACCTACAAGTCTCTTGGGATATGTCTCTATAGGCTTGAGGGGTTGTAGACTCCGTCTCATGCTACCACATGCTACCACTAGAGTGAAAGCACCGCCAGCATTCAAAAGTGACCAAAACATCAGCCAGGAAACATGAGAAGTGGTCTGTTGTCCTCACCTGCACAACAGCATGTGACATTTATTGTCAATCAGTGTTGCTTCCTCTGTGGACAGTTTGATTTCACAGAAGTGTGATTGACTTGGAGTTACATTGTGTTGTTCCCTTTATTTTTTTGAGCAGAGCCCTTCGGTTGTAGTTGGTCTTGACTTGTGTTCTCGTCTCTGGAATTAGGCATCTGTGTGAATGATCAGTAACCCTAGTGTGGTCCCTTATGTGCTGACCTTTTTTTTTAAATCTTTTTTTAACCAGGCAAGTCATTCAAGAACAAATTCCTATTTACAATGACGGCCTAGGAACAGTGTGCTCGGGGGGTTTGAACTTGCAACCTTCCAGTTACTAGTCCAACGCTCTAACCACTAGGCTACCCTGCCGCCCTGAATAGCAACAGGAAATACAAGCTGGTTGATGCTCAGCTACAAGTGTCCTGTGTGGCTCAGTTGGTAAAGCATGGCGCTTGCAACACCAGGGGTGAAGATTTGAATTCCCACGGGGACCAGTATGGACAAAGAAAATATGAAACGTATGCACTCACTACTCTATGCCACTCTGGATAAGTGTCTGCTAAATAATGTTAATGTATTGCAAACGCAGAAAGAATAGTAATTGCCAACTAAATGGTTACAGATTTTACCATCCTCTTACTTGTTTGTCTCTCCAAACCACGTGTTTTGCCCCATCTAACAGGTCCACTGTTAGGCAATGTTCCCTTGAATTTTTTCAGGCACTGAGCAAATGTTTGTTTTGTGAGCAGAAACTTGAACACAGTGAGAATTTTGTGCAACTTCCAGCACATTTACATTGAACACCGAGGCAGTGCCGTTACAGTTTTAGACAGGAACCAATAGGCTATTGTGGCTATTTGAGCATAATGTAGGCCTACCAACAAAACCAATGGAGCAAATCCCATAACATTTTCACATGGAAATAGCTTGTGATGTCTATGATATAGACTACAGTAGAATATACAGTGCCTTGCGAAAGTATTCGGCCCCCTTGAACTTTGCAACCTTTTGCCACATTTCAGGCTTCAAACATAAAGATATAAAACTGTATTTTTTTGTGAAGAATCAACAACAAGTGGGACACAATCATGAAGTGGAACGACATTTATTGGATATTTCAAACTTTTTTAACAAATCAAAAACGGAAAAATTGGGCGTGCAAAATTATTCAGCCCCCTTAAGTTAATACTTTGTAGCGCCACCTTTTGCTGCGATTACAGCTGTAAGTCGCTTGGGGTATGTCTCTATCAGTTTTGCACATCGAGAGACTGAATTATTTTCCCATTCCTCCTTGCAAAACAGCTCGAGCTCAGTGAGGTTGGATGGAGAGCATTTGTGAACAGCAGTTTTCAGTTCTTTCCACAGATTCTCGATTGGATTCAGGTCTGGACTTTGACTTGGCCATTCTAACACCTGGATATGTTTATTTTTGAACCATTCCATTGTAGATTTTGCTTTATGTTTTGGATCATTGTCTTGTTGGAAGACAAATCTCCGTCCCAGTCTCAGGTCTTTTGCAGACTCCATCAGGTTTTCTTCCAGAATGGTCCTGTATTTGGCTCCATCCATCTTCCCATCAATTTTAACCATCTTCCCTGTCCCTGCTGAAGAAAAGCAGGCCCAAACCATGATGCTGCCACCACCATGTTTGACAGTGGGGATGGTGTGTTCAGCTGTGTTGCTTTTACACCAAACATAAGGTTTTGCATTGTTGCCAAAAAGTTCAATTTTGGTTTCATCTGACCAGAGCACCTTCTTCCACGTTTGGTGTGTCTCCCAGGTGGCTTGTGGCAAACTTTAAACGACACTTTTTATGGATATCTTTAAGAAATGGCTTTCTTCTTGCCACTCTTCCATAAAGGCCAGATTTGTGCAATATACGACTGATTGTTGTCCTATTGACAGAGTCTCCCACCTCAGATGTAGATCTCTGCAGTTCATCCAGAGTGATCATGGGCCTCTTGGCTGCATCTCTGATCAGTCTTCTCCTTGTATGAGCTGAAAGTTTAGAGGGACGGCCAGGTCTTGGTAGATTTGCAGTGGTCTGATACTCCTTCCATTTCAATATTATCGCTTGCACAGTGCTCCTTGGGATGTTTAAAGCTTGGGAAATCTTTTTGTATCCAAATCCGGCTTTAAACTTCTTCACAACAGTATCTCGGCCCTGCCTGGTGTGTTCCTTGTTCTTCATGATGCTCTCTGCGCTTTTAACGGACCTCTGAGACTATCACAGTGCAGGTGCATTTATACGGAGACTTGATTACACACAGGTGGATTGTATTTATCATCATTAGTCATTTAGGTCAACATTGGATCATTCAGAGATCCTCACCGAACTTCTGGAGGGAGTTTGTTGCACTGAAAGTAAAGGGGCTGAATAATTTTGCACGCCCAATTTTTCCGTTTTTGATTTGTTAAAAAAGTTTGAAATATCCAATAAATGTCGTTCCACTTCATGATTGTGTCCCACTTGTTGTTGATTCTTCACAAAAAAATACAGTTTTATATCTTTATGTTTGAAGCCTGAAATGTGGCAAAAGGTCGCAAAGTTCAAGGGGGCCGAATACTTTCGCAAGGCACTGTATGTGGTGTTCAATGCAGGCCTACATTGCAAACTAATGCGGCGAACTCAGTGAAGTTCAATCTCTTGCGTCTCTGCGCTGCATGGCATTTCTGGAGGAGGGGCGCAGTTTAGAGGAAACATTACTGGTACAGTAGGACTACCAATCACAGATTAATGAGATTTACTTTGCTACTCTGCAATACCATGAACCCATGTGTTGTCCCTATTTCTTCATTCATATCTCAATGTCCAGCCAAAGACTAGGGAGCAAAAAGTGCTTTTTGAACCAGGATATGTGACACGTCATTGGAAAGCAGATCACAGAACAGAAAAACATGGGAGTGCTGGAGCAAATGTTATTTATTTTAGAAGTAAAAACAGAAAATACAAAATAAAAACACGATAAAGGTACAACATGACAATTGAAATTGATTGGTAAAACGTGGCAAAAATTATCTATACACAGTCTTTACGCATTCAAGGCTTTTCTGAACCAAATATCCTCTGTTTCTTTCTCTGTTTCTGCTCTATGAAATGCCAGTTCTCTCTGTTATGGAAGACAACTATTGCCACATTCAGCAGGACTCAGTGTTCCATGGACATGGTGCTGTTCTGAACGTCCAGATGTAGAATGTTGTGAATATGGTGGCCCAGAGGGTGATTGTGTATGGTGTGCTACACAAGTTGAGATTACAAATGGTCATAACCATATTAAATCAGGCCACAACCCTCCCACCAAATGGGAGCAAACATAACACAAAGACCGTTGAAGCACTGTGTGCTCCGTTGTGGGTAAATGTGTCATTCAGTACAAACCGCCACACAACGCAGCAAAACGTTTAATAAACTGAACACACTATGACTCTTCCTGACTGGTTGAAATGTCCATATTTGAAAGGGCTTCATCCAATGGAAGAGAGGGGGAGTCCTCTTTGGCCAATAGGTTGTTCTTGCGTAGTTGACAGGCCTGCTGGTAGGGTGGGCGAATGGGGGGCTGGGTGGGGGGCGTGTACTTGTATTCCTTACTGGCATCCAACTACGAAGAAAAATAATATTAAGTTTAATGTGCACAGCACAAAAGTTTAATATGAAGTAAGTCTGTCTCCGACAAACACAAATGTTGGTTGACTGAAAGTCACCTGTTCTTTCGACCAATCGATCGCTAAACATTTTTAAACCTGTATTATTTCATAGACACACCCTACGTGTTGTAATAAAATCAACTAGCTACATTGAGCTTGTCTGATGCTTTAAGATTAGTTTGATGCCTCAAGAGGGCGCCAGAGATTTAGATAACCAGAAGATAAAAACCTTAACCTGACCCATCTATTCTCCTCCCACTCCTGCTGGCTTTCGCAGATTCTGCTATAACTCTCCTGAAGTTGCCGGTAATAGGCTACATGGGGAGTCTGCAACCTTTCTCATGTGGAATGCTAATTTATCTTACAATTTCTACCGATCTGCGCGTGCGAGTTATGGTTTTCATATGCACATTTTTGTGAAATACCCTATAAAATGTACTTCCTTTGCAAACTTTCTAAAAATAGCCTACATAAAGCCAACAAATAAAAACATAGCAGCCTGTAGATAGAAAATATCCAGAAAAAAATTAATATCCTATAAATCACATTGGCTACACATGGCCTGTCTGCAACGAACTTGAAACATTGTATCAACTATTTACTTGGGTCCGGCCCGAAAATATTCTGGGCCCTCAGTTTCCCGCGTCAGTGAGCTCTGGACAGACACAGCTGTAGGCGATTTGCACAAGGGATTAGAAGCAGTGCTTGACTTGGGCAGGAACTCACCAGAGCTGAGTACAGCACCTCAAATTGTATACTGCTTGAGCTCCTGTTCCTCTTAAAATAATATTAGCTCAAAAGTATTGTGGCGCTCTTGCACCTAAATATAAACTGTACCAGCACCCAAAATGAGTACCGGAACCTATTTCAGTCCAAGTCCAACAATGATAAGCCTATTTTATGACGTTTCCACTGGATCAGAGCATGACATTATTCAATTCCACGCTGAGTGGTTATCGAAAGGGAGAGAGCGAGAAAGATTTTTTCAAATAGATCGAGGAACTATTGTAATTCTCAATGGATGTAAAAACAGAGTTTGTTTACTTGCTGTTTCAGGTGAATAAAACATTACTTTGAGAAACTTCGCAGGACATTAGGGGTGGTGCAATAAGCAGAAATACTATCCGATCACCAATTGGACACAGGTAGGCTATAGGCCTACTTCTATGCGTGCTCGTCCATCTTAAAAGAAATTAACGTAACCAAACATTGTAGATTAGAAATTATAGGAATTAACAGAAAATGTACTTCTGGTGATACATGTAATGAGGAATTGATATACACTAACAATCAAATGCAAACAATTCACACAATGAAGTTATGAAACAATGAAGGCCAGAAAAAAATGGCCAGAAAAAAATGGCCAGAAAAAAATTACTTTCTTCTGAAACTTGTCAGTCTATTCTTGTTCTGAGTAATGAAGGCTATTCCATGGGAGAAATTGCCAAGAACCTGAAGATCTCGTACAACGCTGTGTACTATTCCCTTCACAGAACAGAGCACACTGGCTCTAACCAGAAAAGAAAGAGGAGTGGGAGGCCCCGGTGCACAACTGAGCAAGAGGACAAGTACATTAGAGGGAACAGAGAAGAGGCGACTCCGGGATGCTGGCCTTCTAGGCAGAGTTCCTCTGTCCAGTGTGTGTTCTTTTGCCCATCCTAATCTTTTCTTATTACTGGCCAGTCTGAGATATGGCTTTTTCTTTGCAACTCTGCCTAGAAGGCCAGCATCCCAGAGTTGCCTCTTCACTGTTGACGTTGAGACTGGTGTTTTGCGGGTTAAAATAAAAATAACATAAATGTGATGTTATTTTAAAGGACAAAAAAAATTAAATCTAGGTGACCCCAAACATTTGAACGGTAGTGTGTGTATATATTTGTTACTGCTCGACTAAAACAATCTCTGTCGACCAACAGCCTAACGACCAAACAATTGATCAGTCGACTAATTGGGATCAGACCTAATATGAAACATCTATGGAGTAACAGCTTTGAGACTAGTAAAGAAAAGCATTGGTCTACAATACATGTATCAACAGAGACATGTATCTGAATATCAATACCTGGAGAGGGTAGGTCCGGTCCGAGTCAAAGGCACTCAGGTCTCCACAGGCCAAGAAAGGAACTATGATTCTATTTGGTCCCTCCAGCTGGTTAAAATCTACATCTGAAACAGACAGAAACCAACTTGAGTACCAGTGTATATGGAGTTGAAACATGAGGAAGATGGGAAACATCACTGTGTTGTTACCATATGAGTGATCCAGTAGAGGATTGGACATGTTGGGCACATATCCTACTGGAGGAGAGTAATTCTGACACATCACAAATGCCTCTGTAGAAATGAGAGAATGAAACAAACAAATATTAGACTCAAGCAGCACAACGCCTACTTAATCCTTCAAACCTTCTGACAAAACCAGGCATTTGAATGGAAACCATCTATGATCCGGTGTGTGACCAGTGTCAGCTGTGGTCTCCAGCTCACCTATGCTGGAGTTCCTGCTGCTCCGGGGCTTAGCACAGGTCACACTACTGAAGAATATCTTAAGCTGGGAGTACAGGAGGGTCACGTCCTTCCCCCGGAATATCTACACAGTAACCACAGCATAAGATAACTTCTACATGACATAGGCTTCTTAGCTCATTTCTCTACACAATTTTAAAAAAACAAACAAAGTGCAGAACTTGTTACATCAACACACACATACATTGTAATAGTGTTGGTATTATTCATTTTGTATTGTAGATATGTAGTAGAGGTCGACCGATTATGATTTTTCAACGCCGATACTGATTATTGGAGGACCAAAAAAAGCCGTTACCGATTAATCAACCGATTTTTATATATACAGTGGGGCAAAAAAGTATTTAGTCAGCCACCAATTGTGCAAGTTCTCCCACTTAAAAAGATGAGGCCTGTAATTTTCATCATAGGTACACTTCAACTATGGCAGACAAAATGAGAAAAAAAATCCAGAAAATCACATTGTGAATCACATTTATTTTCTAATTTTGTCTGTCATAGTTGAAGTGTACCTATGATGAAAATTACAGGCCTCTCATCTTTTTAAGTGGGAGAACTTGAACAATTGGTGGCTGACTAAATACTTCTTTGCCCCACTGTATTAATATATTTGTAATAATGACAATTGCAACAATACTGAATGAACAATTAACACTTATTTTAACTTAATATAAAACATAAAATATTTAGTCTCAAATAAATAATGAAACATGCTCAATTTGGTTTAAATAATGCAAAAAGAGTTTGAGAAGAAAGTAAAAGTGCAATATGTTCCGTGTAAAAAAGCTAACGTTTAAGTTCCTTGCTCAGAACATATGAAAGCTGGTGGTTCAATATTCCCAGTTCTTCAATATTCCCAGTTAAGAAGTTTTAGGTTGTAGTTATTATAGGAATTATGACGTGTCGACTATTTCTCTCTATACCATTTGTATTTCATATACCTTTGACTATTGGATGTTCTAATAGGCACTTTAGAATTGCCAGCCTAATCTCAGGAGATGATAGGCTTGAAGTCATAAACAGCGCTGTGATTCAAGCATTGCTAAGAGCTGCTGGCAAATGCAGTAAAGTTTGAATGAATGCTTACGAACCTGCTGCTGCCTACCACCGCTCAGTCAGACTGCTCTATCAAATATCAAATCAGAGACTTAATTATAATATAACAAACACAGAAATACAGGCTTTTGGTCATTAATATGGTCAAATCAGAAACTATAATTTCGAAAACAAAACATTTATACTTTCAGTGAAATACGGAACCGTTACATATTTTATCTAACGGGTGGCAACCCCAAGTCTAAATATTGCTGTTACATTGCACAACCTTCAATGTCATAATTATGTACAATTCTGGCAAATTAGGTCGCAACGAGCCAGGCGGCCCAAACTGTTGCATATACCCTGACTCTGCGTGCAATGAATGCAAGAGAAGTGACACAATTTCCCTAGTTAATATTGCCTACTAACATTTTTTTTTTAAACTAAATATGCAGGTTTAAAAATATATACTTCTGTGTATTGATTTTAAGAAAGGCATTGATGTTTATGGTTGGGTACATTCGTGCAACGATTGTGCTTTTTTTCTCGACTGCGCTTTGTTAAATCATCACCCGTTTGGCGAAGTAGGCTGTGATTCGATAATAAATGAACAGGCACCGCATTGATTATATGCAACGCAGGACAAGCTAGTTAACCTAGTAATATAATCAACCATGTGTAGTTAACTAGTGATGTGAAGATTGATTGTTTTTTATAAGATACGTTTAATGCTAGTTAGCAACTTACCTTGGCTCCTTGCTGCACTCGAGTAACAGGTGGTCAGCCTGCCACGCAGTCTCCTCGTGGAATGCAATGTAATCGGCCATAACCGGCATTCAAAAATGCTGATTACCGATTGTTATGAAAACTTGAAATCGGCCCTAATTAATCAACGATGGCGATTAATCGGTCGACCTCTAATATGTAGTGGTGTAATAATGTTATATGATGTACTGTTTTATCGTTTGTTTTATGTCTGATGTAAGTGCCTGAATCTGTTTGGACCCCAGGAAGAGTAACTGCTGCCTTGGCAGTAACTAATGGGGATCCCTAATAAATACAAATACAAACAAGTCCTCATCCAACATACAGCCCACCTTTGCAACAAACGTTCCTCCAGGTTTCAGGACGTGTGTTGTAATGTTTAGGGCCTGAGACGGGATATTTAGAAATTGATTATAAAGGATAAACAAAGATAACTGATCAGCCATTTGGGATTCAACTCAATATTACACAGTATTGCAGTGTGATACTCACAGCCAATAGGAGCTGAGCTTGGATGTACTCATCCACATCATGGAGTCCTGTCACTATGTAGACAAGCCAGAAAATGACCAATAAGGAAAAGCCATACGCATATAGTGCAATGAAGAAAACACAACAAATCCCACAGTGCCAACTAAGAGAAGAGTATGCAACTAAATGCAAGAGGACACAAACCAAACTGAAACCAGAGGGAAGAAAACACTCTCACACTCACCGTCTGGGGCTCCATCACACACTACCAGGTCTGCAGGCTGTCCTTCAAAATGCCTGATTATCTCCAGGGCAGTGGAGATCTAAAAGCAATAAATATATTTGACCCGCCAGCTTTGTTGAAATAGAGTTTGAGAATCTGATCCAAATCTGTTATACAATGTCTGCATTCCAAACCAAACATTTATTTACTCTGCCCTTGATGACTTGTACTTCATTCTCTGAAAGGAATCAGGCCAATACTGCAACGAATTCAGTGTTCCAGAATAGTGTGTTGGTATTATAGTTTCTCTATAACTCCATGCTACAGTTACCTTGGTGATGTCCCCCTGGATCTGTGTCACCCCAGGGAGAGGAGCCATGGCCTGTAGGTCCACCGCCACTATCTTTACCTCCTCACTCTTCTCCTCCTTTCCTCTGTCAAACCGTCAGATAAATGTACAATATTAGTGTTATGCACACTATTTCTTAACACCCCATACTAATAGACGCCAACTATGCTTCAAGTAGAATTTATTTAACCTTTAATTAACTAGGCAAGTCAGCTAAGAACAAATTCTTATTCACAATGACGGCCTACCCTGGCCAAACCCAGACGACACTGGGCCAATTGTGCGCCGTCCTATGCGACTCCCAATCACAGACAGATTTGAACCAGGGACCTCTTGCACTGAGATGCAGTGCCTTAGACCACTGCGCCACTAGGGAGCCAAGGAAAGTAAAGAGATTGAAACCAACCTGAGTTTACGGCTCAGGACCTGGCTCCAGCTGCCTGGGGCAGCACAGAGGTCGACTGCCCTTTTTACACCTGGGGAGGGAGAAATGGATGTCAATGTCATATTCAAGTGACATCAGAAATGGATGATCAAATTCATCTCCCTTTTTCCTTTGGCATAATGTTATATTTTACAATGGCCATACCCAATAACATAAGCCATTGATGTCTGATGTTGACCTAGGGTAAAACAACCATGGCCAGAAATGTTAACCCAAGGGGCCTTCTTGCCTTTGAACAGGCCAAACTCCTCATCCAGTTGCAGTAGTTTGAAGGCGCTCCTGGCCCTCCAGCCCTCCTCCTTGGCAAGACGGTAGTAGATATCCCGTTTGTCTTTGGAGGAGCGGCCCATCTTCACCTGCACAACAAAACAGATTTCAGTCACATTAGGTTAGTTAGGCCAGAGCAGTTTAGATGTCAGTAACATAAGACTAGGCCAGAACCCTTTATTGCAACATGATAAGTCCTATTCCTTTCAGGTGAAGTTGACTTGGCTAAATTAGCCGTTAGCTAAAAGTCTAGCAATCCCAAGCTAAGTCTATTTATGGAACCGTTTGCTTAGCTTCCTGACAAGCTAGCAAACTGAAAACGTGCTAAATGTGTTCGCATTCACTTTCAGACAAACAAATATAGAAATTCAGGACTAATGTGGAAGGGAAATAGGTTTATTATGTGCATACTCACACTTTCACTTCCTCGCTGTGCTTTACTCACGTAAACGTTGACGTTGTGAGGACCCAACATAGTTGCCTCGTTAACGCCTGTACAAAATTCTAAGCGTTAATCTTCAATCGATGGTCAAATTAGCTACTTTTTTTTCTAATTACTGTACACCGTCGAAGATTAAGTTATAGAGCACGTAAAAATGGACTATAAAGTGATATTTCCCATGTATACTGTAACTTGCTATGTGTGCTAACTTACTGCCACCACGAGAAAAGGTGAGCAAAATGTCTGCACAAAGTTATTTAATCATTGGATACTGTTATGAGGAGTACTGGTCACATAGTCAGCGATGGGCAGTATGTCTGTTACATGTATTTGAAATAGGTATTTCAATTACTTCTGAGTAGTTTGTCATTTATATTACAATGGGCTGAACTCCAATGTATTTTGTAACAAGATACTTTCGAGAGCTGTCATTTGTCTTTTTTTGACATTTTCACCATTTTGTCACCCTGCATTGGTATCAGAAGTCTGATGGCACTATGGTGTGATAAGACTGTCTGCTAAATGAACGTAATATACATGTATATCAGAGGAGGCTGGTGGGGGAGCCATAGAAGGACGGGCTCATTGTAATGGCTGGAATTAAATACATTAAACGTATCAAACATATGGAAACCACATGTTTGACTCTATTCCATTTATTCCATTCCAGCCATTACAATGAGCATGTCTCCTATATCTCTTCCCACCAGCCTCCCTTGATCTATATGCAAAAATGAACAATTGCAATTGCAATCGGAGTATTATTCTAATGAGCTCTGCCCTGAAGCAAGGCCAATAATAATACCCAGTATGCTTTGCAGTTCATTTTGGTATGTTAATTTTCACATATACAGTAACATTTTGGTCATTTAGCAGACACTCTTACCCAGAGTGACTTACTTCAACTAAGGTAGATAAACAACATTATAAACTATGGATGCTGATTGGCTGACAGCTGTGGTATATCACACCATATACCACGGGTATGACAAAACATTTATTTTTACTGCTTTAATTACATTGGTAACCAGTTTATAAAGCAATAAGACTCCCCGTTCCTGAGAATGTTGTTGCTGTTCTGTTTTTTGTTGTTTATTTTCATACATTGATCTTTATGGTATTTTGTAATTGTATTTTATGTTGTATTTTGTCAGTTTGCCCATCCCTGAATAGTCCAACATTAGTGTTTATTATTCAGGTGATTCAACACTATAGCTCTAGGTGGCACTAAAATCATGAAGAGAAGGCTACAAACAGTCTCTCAGAGTTAGGACACATCACCTATTATAAAACAATTAAATAACATTTGCTGTAACAAATGCAGCCATATACAACATCCAACAAAACATACAAACATACAAATACAACATATAGGCCTACAAAATATTGCCAAATTTGAAAATGAATGTGCAAAGCGATGGGAGAATCCACCAGCATAGGAATGAACTTACACAAATATTTTGGCCATTAGTTCAGCTCTATGGGTTCTTGGTGCCATTATCCATTGCTTTCCAACATATTGTTTTAGCTTGGTTCAGTTTATCTGCGGAATTGATGGAGATTCGTAAATGACTGAATATATGTTAGGTTCATTTGCATTGTCATCTGGGAAATTAGTGTTTTAACCGAGGCAGCAGAGCGTTGGGCCAGTAACCGTAAGGTCGCCGGTTCAAATCCCCGAGCCGGCAAGGTGGAAAACTCTGCTGTTTTTTCCTTGAGCAAGGCGGTAAACCCCAAACAACAATTAGGTATCCCCTTTCCCCTAACTCAAAGAAATAATCTCAGTGTTCCTTTAACTCTGATGCTGCTCTTGACCACTTGTCCATTAGGAGCCATTAATCATTACAGTCTGGCCGTGGTGTAGCCACTCTGTGAGTGTCAAAGTGCTTGGGGGCAAAAAGCCCTTGGCAGACGCTCAGAATTTATCTCAGAGTCACCCCTGTCGAAGCCAAGATCTCAATACTGCAGTGCTGCTTCCTGTCAAGGAGAAGAATAATGCAAGCTTTCTCTCTTTCTGTTTGAAATGCTGATGAGAGTACTATCGCCATGCGCTGGGATTCTGCATCACTTGTAATCCTGTTTCCTTTTTCATTGTAAAGCATTTTTAGTGAGGGTTGTCATACATATGTATGAGTCTGGTACCCCGTCATCACCCCCACAGTTTATGAGAAAACCATCCATCCAAGGTGTCAGGGGCTTGCAGGGTGAAGTAAGATTTTCTTGGACCCCGTATAGGCCCGCTTTGCAGAGTGGCAGTGGCTGTTATCGAGTGGCTTCTCCCTGGTCCTGCCAGGAAATGTGCTGACCTCTGAGGGTTAGATTACCCTGCCTCCCCAGAACAGCTCCAGAGCACTTGAGTACAAGGCCCACATCGTTGCCTGCAGATCAATACGCATCGAGTTGCCTTTTTACAAGAGGTACATTACCGTAAATGTGTTTGCTTTGCAGTGATTCTGCAACCGGGGACTACATTGTTCTATAGATTAAGCTGGAATGTATCTGAGGTATCTTTTATCAATTGAACCTGATCTCTTTTATCAATTGGACCTGATGGACACTTAAGGATATAACAAATAGGGCATGATGGGATATCAAACCTAACCCATTGCTGACTTCTCTGGTGCATATGTGCTCAAAAATATGATCTGTAATCCCAGATGAGTATGACATTAAATTCAAACATAATGGTATACCTCTGTAAATCTCCTATTTCCCTTGTTCTGAAGAGGCTCTCCTGCTGCTCTCTGCCATTAGTTAGATGTGCAGACACACAGACATGCATCCTGGGATAGATCTACTCTACAGAGCTCTCAGTCGCGGACCAAGGCCTCTGAAGTCTGCTGGCTTTGAAGGATTGAGTGAATACCTTTTTATCATTGCTCCTGTAATAACTCCAAATCTTTTCCTCCTCTCTTGATGGCTCCATCCTCCCCACTGAGGCAATTTAAGCATGGCCTCTTCCCAGGCGTATTATTCTCCCCTTTCCAGACTAGTTTTATATTACATCACATTAAAGAGCTAAGAATGATGGCTGGCCACAGACATTGTGTGGGAGGGCTGGGGTTATTAAGTCCATAGGTGAAGGAGTGGATTAGTGAGAGAGCAAGTGGTTAGATCAGTTAGCGAATGTTCAGATGAGTGAGTGAGTTGTTAGTCTTTAGATAAGTAATTGTGAGTTACGGTATAGGCAAGTGACTAACAAAGGTTTTGAATAACCCAAAATCTGCAAGGTAGACTTACTATGTGTATTTTTTTTGTATAACTTAAGTGCACTGCAGCATTGAGCTACTGAAGGACACAGTGAAACTCTTGTCTCCTCTCTTCCATCCTCCTCATCATTGCAGACAGACAGAGGGGAAAGGAGGGGTGTTAGAGAGTTTGGGAAAGGGAGGGGTGCAGAGAGTTTTTGGAAGGAGAGAGATTGCGCAGCACTGCAGAAACTGGGGCGTTGGCTGCACATTAGGAGCGATGAAAAATAGAAACGAGGTAGAGCGAAAGAAAGAAACAAGCGAGAGCTGCAGGAACATAATATACTGTATGTTATTTTGAGAAGGCTTAGAGGACGGGCAGAAGAGAGGGAGTGTCTGTCTGTCTGGTTGGAATTGAAATAATGGATGGAGGGGAAGTGAAACTAAATAGGAGAGGATAGGGAGGTTTTACCAACAGGTTATTGCACGAATGTTTATTAAAAGTTAAAAACATTGGTAACAAGGAAAGAAAATCAAATGGTGCAAATGTGTCAACGTTTGTATGAATGAGTATTACGTTATTCCGTGTTGACTTTTTTGTTAGCAAAATATATTGCTGCTTTTCAGCTCAAAGTAAATAATGACAATTTCATGAGTTGCGTTTTTGAAAATGAAAGTGCTTGTGAGTGTCAGGTTTGCGTGTGTGTGTCACTCTCTGTGTGTGTGTGTGTATTTGCCACTGAGGGAGTTTGAGTTTTGCCCTTAGCCCAGCACAGGGAAGCAGCTGCTTCATTCTCTATCAGGGCCAAGGAAGAAGGCTAGAGCACCAGCTCTCCCCTCTCATTTCATATGAATCAAATAAAATACAATTTTATTAGCCACATGTGCGGAATACATCAGTGAAATGCTTACTTACGAGCCCCTAACCAACAATGCAGGGGGGGGGGGGGGCAATGCAAATAGTCTGGGTAGCCATTTGATTAGATGTTCAGGAGTCTTATGGCTTGTGGGTAGAAGCTGTTTAGAAGCCTCTTGTACCTAGACTTGGCACTCCGTTACCACTTGCCGTGCGGTAGCAGAGAGAACAATATGATTAGGGTGGCTGGAGTCTTTGACAATTTTTAGGGCCTTCCTCTGACACCGCCCGGTGTAGAGGTCCTGGATGGCAGGAAGCTTGGCCCTAGTGATGTACTGGGCCATACGCACTACCCTCTGTAGTGCCTTGTGGTCGGAGGCCGAGAAGTTGCCATACCAGGCAGTGCCCTTGATGGTGCAGCTGTAGAACCTTTTGAGGATCTGAGGACCCATTACAAATCTTTTCAGTCTCCTGAGGGGGATTAGGTTTTGTCGTGTCCTCTTCACTACTGTCTTGGTGTGCTTGGACCATGTTAGTTTGATGGTGATGTGTACACCAAGGATCTTGACGCTCTCAACCTGCTCCACGACAGCCCTGTCAATGAGAATGGGGGTGTGCTCGGTCCTCTTTTTCCTGTAGTCTACAATCATCTCCTCTGTCTTGATCACGTTGAGGGAGAGGTTGTTGTCCTGGCACCACACGGCCAGGTCTCTGACCTTCTCCCTATAGGCTGTCTCATCGTTGTCGGTGATCAAGCCTACCACTGTTGTGTCATCGGCAAACTTAATGATGGTGTTGGAGTCGTGCCTGGACGCGTAGTCATGAGTGAACAGGAGGGGACTGAGCACGCATCCCTGAGGGGCCCCTGTGTTGAGGATCAGCGTGGTGGATGTGTTGTTACCTATCCTTACCACCTGGGCGCGGCCCGTCAGGAGACAAGGGTCCTGTTGCAGAGGGAGGTGTTTAGTCCCAGGGTCCTGTTGGGTTCTGAGAATATGAAAATATACCTATTCATGTCACTGATGGAGTGCTAAGGTTTAGAGGGTCTACACCAGAAGTTAAAGGTTCTAGGAGGAAGGTATATAGACTGTGCAACTGAGCTTGGAATTTTTTTTCGTTGCAGGGAAGCGATTACATGTGGCAGGCATTAATACGGGGAGACTGGTGGAGATCTTAGACACTAACAATGTCACTGAGGGAGAGAGGGTAATGTATAACATTTACATTATGTCAGGATATGTTATTGTTAGGCATCAGGGATCCTCTGTGAGGAGAAGAGAGTCTGATATCAATAACCATGACAGCCTTGAGTTGGGGAGGAGTGAGCACTTTGGGGTAGAGGTCAGGTTAGATGAAGTGAGGAAGAACAGATATCACTAAGGTTCTGTCTAGCAACAGAGATGCATTGGCTGTTCAGTTGTGGAGGAGGAGACTCAGCCTTGGAAAAAGGGTTAAATATCAGTACTTGGGTGACATTTTTTTTTTTGTCTGAATTACAGCTGTATTTAACTTGGTTAAGCTTCTCTAGTGTCCATGAGTGTCCATGAGTTATTTACTCAAAATTAGAACCTAACAGTCCTTAGCTTATTGATGAGCTTTGAGGGACCTACGGTGTTGAACACTGAGCTGTAGTCAATGAATAGCATTCTCACATAGGTGTTCCTTTTGTCCAGAGGGGAAAGGGCAGTGTTGAGTGCAATAGAGATTGCATCATCAGTGGATCTGATGGGGCGGTATGCAAATTGGAGTAGGTCTTGTTTTTCTGGGATAATGGTGTTGATGTGAGCCATGACCAGCCTTTCAAAGCACTTCATGGCTACAGACGTGAGTGCTACGGGTCGGTAGTCATTTAGGCAGGTTACCTTAGTGTTCTTGGGCACAGGCACTACTGTGGTCTGCTTAAAACATGTTGGTATTAGAGACTCGGACAGGGAGAGGTTGAAAATGTCAGTGAAGGCACTTGTCAGTTGGTCAGCGCGTGCTCGCAGTACATGTCCTGGTAATCCGTCTGGCCTACATCAGCTGTCTTCCAGAACATCAGCTGTCTTCCAGAACAGCGCTCATGCATGTTTCAGTGTTATTTGCCTTGAAGCGAGGTAGGTATGTGTCACTGGGCAGCACTTGGCTGTGCTTTGCTTTGCAGTCTGTAATGGTTTTCCAGCCCTCCCACATCCGATGAGCGTCAGAGCCGGTGTAGTACAATTTGATCTTAGTCCAGTATTGGCGCTTTGCCTGTTTGATGATTCGTCGGAGGGCATAGCAGGATTTCTTATAAGCTTCTAGGTTAGTCCCACTCCTTGAAAGCAGATTCAAGTTTCCCTGCATTAAAGTCCCCGGCTACTAGGAGCGCCACCTCTGGGTGAGCGTTTGCTTATGACGGAATACAGCTCATTCAGTGCAGTCTTAGTGCCAGCATCAGTCTGTGGTGGTATGTAGATAGCTATGAAAAATACCAATGAAAACTCTCTAGGTAGATAGTGTAGCCTACAGCTTATCATGAGATACTCTACCTCAGGCTGGCAAAACCTCGAGACATCATTAGATATTGTGCACCAGCTGTTATTTACAAAAATACATAGTCCGCCGCCTCTTGTCTAACCAGACGCTGCTATTCTATCCTGCCGATACAGCGTATAACCAGCCAGATGTATGTTGATAATGTCATCGTTCAGCCAAGACTCTGTGATGCATGAGATATTACGGTTTTGAATGTCCCATTGGTAGTTTAATCTTTTGCGTAGGTCATCGATTTTATTTTCCAAAGATTGTACGTTTGCTAGCAGAATGGAAGGAAGTGGGGGTTTATTCAATCGCCTACGAATTCTCAGATGGCAGTCCGTCCTCTCGTCCCTTTTTCTCTGCCTTCTCTTCACACAAATGACGGGGATCTGGCCTGTTCCCGGGGAAGCAGTATGTCGTTAGCGTCGGGCTCGTCAGACTCGTTAAAGGAAAAAAAGGATTCTGCCAGTCCGTGGTGAGTAATCGCAGTTCTGATACCCAGAAGTTATTTTCGGTCATAAGAGACGGTAGCAGCAACATTATGTACAAAATACTTTAAAAAATAAGTACAAATAACGCAAAGAAACAAACCAAAAAACACATTTGGTTAGGAATACATAAAACGTCAGCATGTGCTCCGCCGCCATCTCCAGCTTCCTTATGCAGCTGGAGCAGGATTGTGTCTCGGTACCACAGCACATTTTAAACCAGGGCTTATTAACTGAGCTATAGAGCATTTTCACATCATACATAAAAATGCAATTTTTACTTGGTTTGCTTGTTACTCACATGGATATGTATAGGAAATACACTTGTTGGGTTTTCAGGAAAACCCTGAATTAGCTACAGTGCAATAGGAAAGTGTTCAGACCCCTTGACTTTTTCCACATTTTGTTACGTTACATTATTTTATAAAATTGATTAAATTAATGTTTTTCCTCATCAATCTACACACAATACCTGAAAATGACAAAGTGAAAACAGGCTTTTGGAAATGTTTGCATAAGTATTAACCTTTGCTATGAGACTCGAAATTGAGTTCAGGTGCATCCTGCTTCCATTGATCATCTTTGAGATGTTTCTACAACTTGATTGGAGTCCACCTGTGGTAAATTAAATTGATTGGACATGATTTGGCAAGGTATATATGAGGTCCCACAGTTTACAGTGCATGTCAGGGCAAAAACTAAGCCACGATGTTAAAAGAATTCTCCGTAGAGCTCCGAGACAGTATTCTGTCAATGCACAGATATGGGGAAGGGTACCAAAAACATTCTGCAGCATCGAAGGTCCCCAAGAACACAGTGGCCTCCATCATTCTTAAATAGAATAAGTTTGAAACCACCAAGACTCTTCCTAGAGCAGCCTGTCCAAATTGAGCAAACGGGGGAGAAGTGCATTGTTCAGGGAGGTGACCAAGAACCCGATGGTCACTCTGACAGAGTTCTAGAGTTCCTCTGTGGAGATGGGAGAACCTTCCAGAAGGACAACCATCTCTGCAGCACTCCACCAATCAGGCCTTTATGGTAGAGTGTCCAGACGGAAGCCACTCCTCAGTAAAAGGCACATGACAGCCCTCTTGGAGTTTGCCAAAAGGTACCTAAAGGACTCTCAGACCATGAGAAACAAGATTTTCTGGTCTTATGAAACCAAGATTGAACTCTTTGGCCTGAATGCCAAGCGTCACGTCTGGAGGAAACCTGGCACCATCCCTACGATGGTGGTGGCAGCATCATGCTGTGGGTATGTTTTTAGCGGCAGGGACTGGGAGACTAGTCAGGATTGAGGCAAAGATGAACAGAGCAAAGTGCAGAGAGATCCTTGATGAAAACCTGCTCCTGAGCGCTCATGACCTCAGACTGGGTTGAAGGTTCACTTTCTAACAGGACAACAACCCTAAGCACACAGCCAGGGCAACGGAGAAGTGGCTTCGGGACTAGTCTCTGAATGTCCTTGAGTGGCCCGTCCAGAGCCCGGACTTGATCCCGATCGAACATCTCTGGAGAGACCTAAAAATCGCTGCGCAACGACGCTTCCCATCCAACCTGACAGAGCTTGAGAGGATCTGCAGAGAAGAATGGGAGAAACTCCCCAAGTACAGGTGTGTCAAGCTTGTAGCGTCATAACCAAGTTGACTCGAGACTGTAATCGCTGCCAAAGGTGCTTCAACAAAGTACTGAGTAAAGGGTCTGAATACTTTTTATTTTTTAAATGTAACCTTAATTTAAGTAGGCAAGTCAGTTAAGAACAAATTCTTATTTACAATGACGGCCTACACCGGCGAAAACTGGGTGACTCTGGGCCAATTGTGCGCCGCCCTATGGGACTCCCAATCGCAACCGGTTGTGATACAGCCTGGATTCAAACCAGGGTGTCTCTAGCACTGAGATGCAGTCCCTTAGACCGCTGCGCCACTCGCCACTACTTACAGTACCAGTCAAAAGTTTGGACACACCTACTGATTCAAGGGTTTTTCTTCATTTTTTATATTTTCAACTTTGTAGAATAATAGTGAAGACATCAAAACTATGAAATAACACACATGGAGTCATGTAGTAACCAAAAAAGTGTCAAACAAATTTTATATTTGAGATTCTTCAAAGTCGCCACCCTTTGCCTGGATGACAGCTTTGCACACTTTTGGCATTCTCTCAACCAGCTTCATGAGGTCACCTGGAATGCATTTCATTTAACACGTCTGCCTTGTTAAACTTAATTTGTGGAATTTCTTTCCTTCTTAATGCGTTTGAGCCAATCAGTTGTGTTGTGACAAGGTAGGGGTGGTATACAGACGATAGCCCTATTTGGTGAAATATGTGTTATTTCATAGTTTTGATGTCTTCATTATTATTCTACAATGTAGAAAATAGTAAAAACATAAAGAAAAACCCTTGATTGAGTAGGTGTCTCCAAACCTTTGACTGGTACTGTATGTATATGTGGGGGCCCAAAAATATAAAAACCTGTTTTTGCTTTGTCACTATGGGCTATTGTGTATAAATTGATGAGGGGGAAAAAAAACAATTTAATACATTTTAGAATAATGCTGTAACATAACAAAATGTGGAAAAAGTCAAGGGGTCTGAATACTTTCCCGAATGCATTGTAGACAGAATGGGCATAGGAGCAGAGGGAGGGAAGGAAGGAGGGAGGAAGGCATTGTGCCCAGATAGAGATGACTCACCACAATTCAGATGCAGCGCCCTGGCACCAGAGTCATACCTCCCACCCACACCCTAACCTGGTCTCCGCCCCATCTATACCCCCACCGTCGTCTCCACCCCCAGGTAAAAACATTTGATTTATTCATCCTGTAAAACCCATATGATGAAATAAGGACAAACTCATTACTTACGGATTCACATTTATTCAGATACACCATATACAGTAACATCAGCAGAATCTCATCAAACTTTTACATTGCCCCACTCTGGGAAAATGTCATACAATTCATAACAGGAGGGGGGACATTTATTAGTTCAGAAATACCATACCACAGTAAACCAACCATACTGTAGCTCTTGAAACATTCATAACAGGACAGAAGGGTCTTTCAAATTGGTTTACTGGCATGTCAGTAGAAAGGAACTCTACTATAGCTCAGTCAGTCAGTGGCCTGAATATCAGAGCGGCATCAGTGTTAGGGACAGGAAATCATGCAGATGTAAGTGACTAGTGACTTATCATCATACATATTTGATGAAATTAGGCAGAAACTGCAGTGACTGGCTAAATGGCTGCTAGCAGTGTGTGTGAGGTCTTCAAATCTAAAGGAGTGCTAAGCTCATCAAAGCCAACTGGACCAGATACATAATCTTTACTATTACCATTGTGAAATTACTTGGAGATAGAGACACACAAACAGATTCTAGTAACCACAGCCCATTGTTTCTGGTAGTCTGTGAATAAAAGCAGAAAGCTGTTTGGTAGCTACACCCCCTCAGTTGCCACATTTACTTTGATGCCCAAAACAGAACCGTGTTGTAATGCTTTGTCTCTGGATACCAGGGAATAGTCTAGGCCTTTTCAGCATATCTTAGTCCCTTTGTCAGAAGGGAGAGGGTGTGAATGTGCCAAACCTTCCGCTGAGAATAGAATGGAAAACTAGCCTTTTCTCCAAAGGATATGAAGGTAGAAATACCTAAATGTATGTTTTCTTGTTACTCAAGGTTGGGCTTACGTTTGTTTCTGTCCCACCCACACAACCATATAATCAACGTTTTTTACTCTTTATTATTTATTCCACTTTCGTTTCATCATCACACATACAAGGCCAGAATGTTGCTATGATGCCCCTGCTTCAAATAACATTAAACATGCAAACAGAAAATGCCACACAAACACACTACCGTGACGGTTGACTCTTTCCTTACCCTGTGACTTCTTAGCTTGTAAATGTGCTTGTGCGCCTTATGAGTTTGCATTTCATATTACATCATTTAAATAAGGGGCCACAGAAAGATATCATCAATATTTCCGTCACATAGTCAGTGGTGAATCAGTGTTGTTGCAGTCTGTCAGTGATGCTTCCCTTACAGGGAGGAAACAGCAATATGCTGTCCACTGAGAGACAGTGTAGTACCCAGTTACATTCCTTTTTAGCTTTGTCACAAAGGATCCAACAGACAAGCAGATTTAAAACTGATTTTGCAATGCTGTGATAGCTATATGCAGGAAACGGACATCAACATTATTAAACAATAACACTGCATACAGATATACGTTAAGGGTAATGCACAGGATTCAACCTTCAGAAGTCTTTAAGAAATCATCTACCCATTGAGTTATACATTCAGCTAGATTTAACTCTGCATTTTCAGAAGTACTTTCTCTACTGCTGTGTATTATACACTGGAGTAGAGAAACCTGCACTGTGTGCGACCGATCCAGCAGCAGAGGGCAGTGTGGAAACACACACGCACCTTCTTAAAGCATAGATAGCTCTCCTGTGTAGAAGCTGCACCATAATCAATTACTCCCCGACTCCTGCACCAAACATCAGGCAACCGCCCTGCATACGCAGCACATTTCTCTGGAAGAGAGGGAGTAGCCAACACCAGAGTGCTTACAGTATTAAACAGCCTGTTTAATGTATCCACTGAGTCACAGGTGACACAGGTACACATTACACCAAATCCTTCGAAACAAAGCTTTATTGTCTTGTTTACACAGAGGCAGGTTCATTCAAATCCTCTCCCCACAAGTGTCATGTGGGATGAGGGATTGTGTCTGGGACATTGCTACGGCAGGCGTGTCCCTGCTGTAAAAAAAAAACAGCCTAGACCAGCATAGGCTGGTGACCAGCATTCATTGTATTTTCACTGATAACCAGCCTTCGTTGTGTTTTCACTAGTGACCAACCTTCATTGTGTTTTCGCTGGTGACCAGCTTTCACTGTGTTTTCGCTGGTGACCAGCTTTCACTGTGTTTTTGCTGGTGACCAGCCTTCATTGTGTTTTCTCTGGTGACCAGCCTTCGATGTGTTTTTGCTGGTGGCCAGCCTTCACTGTCTTATGGACACACCTGCGTACCAGCATATGCTGGTCACCCGCAAAACCCGCATCAAGTCACATTACGCTGGATTGCAAAGTGATGTCTAATTCCTATAAGTGATGTTACGTTTGATACCAGAGCTCTGGGGAATGTGTGGAAATCGCAAATCGGTTTACTTAAAAGTAGTGGGTCGATGCCTGTATCACTTTATCAGATGCACGTCATTAAAGACATCCAAAGCTTCGTTTGATCATGTGCTTTTTCTAACTGTGTGTTGCAAAATGCAATATCCCACTGATTTCGCCCAGTGACCAGTAGCTTAGCAGGTAGAGTAGGGAACATTGGAACAGTGAGGGTATGGGGTTGAATCCCGGTAAAGGCACACTATTTAGAAAATTGTTTTATGAGAAACAACACATTATGCGCATTGATGTTCAAATAATTAATTGAATTTAGTATAGTATAAGTTTCTGTCTTAATAATCCTAAATAATGCCATAGAGTCACAGTTTTTGAAAAAGGGAAGCATTATGCAAACCTGTTATTCTAACTGATTCTAGGCTACTAGAGCCAACAAACTAAATGCTGTGCCATGGAATTTTGAGGAAAACAGTGGAAAAAACATACAGTAACACCATCAAACGTTGATACTTATTGCTGACCGGCAGATGTCACTAATATACATTGTGAACCGATAATGAAGCTCAGAGTAATGAACCGTTTTCGTGCACAATTTGGTGAACCCTCCAATGCCTTCAGAAGGCCTCAGTTTCCTATCGGACTCCAGCCTGAGTGGGTATATCCAACAATTAGAATTTATATTCACCCATAATCTGCATTCAGAATGACTGACAGGGTCAGAATGTTTTATGAATGAGACTACCTAAATCATTTCAACTGGAACAATCATTTCAGTCACGGGTGCAATAAGTTCAACTACCAGATTGGATTAGTTTAGAAAATGTTTGTTATTTATCTTTGTGTAGTTTAAGATACATTCATTGATTAATTAATCATGCAAGAACATAGATATTGAAACAAACAATTCTAAAAATCTAACCGCAAAAGAGCATGCCGCCAGAGCTGCCAGTCTGCAAGGAGCCGCCAGAGCTGCCAGTCTGCAAGAAGCCGCCAGAGCCGCCAGTCAGCATGGAGCAGCCAGAGCCGCCAGTCAGCATGGAGCAGCCAGAGCCGCCAGTCAGCACGGAGCAGCCAGGGCCGCCAGTCAGCATGGAGCAGCCAGAGCCGCCAGTCAGCATGGAGCAGCCAGAGCTGCCAGTCAGCATGGAGCAGCCAGAGCCGCCAGTCAGCATGGAGCAGCCAGAGCCGCCAGTCAGCATGGAGCAGCCAGAGTCGCCAGTCAGTATGGAGCAGCCAGTCAGCATGGAGCAGCCAGAGCTGCCAGTCAGCCAGGATCTTCCAGATCCGCCAGTCAGCCAGGATCCGCTATTCAGCCAGGATCCGCCATTCAGCCAGGATCTTCCAGATCCGCCAGTCAACCAGGATCCGCCATTCAGCCAAGATCCACCAGTCAGCCAGGATCTGCCAGAACTGCCAGTCAGCCAGGATCTGCCAGAACTGCCAGCCAGCCAGGATCTGCCAGAGCCAACTACCTGCCTGAGCTTCCTCTCAGTCCCGAGCTTCCTCTCAGTCCCGAGCTCCCTCTCAGTCCCGAGCTTCCTCTCAGTCCCGAGCTTCCTCTCAGTCCCGAGCTACCCCTCAGTCCCGAGCTACCCCTCAGTCCCGAGCTACCCCTCAGCCCCAAGCTACCTCAGTCCTGAGCTGCCCCTCAGTCCAGTGGGGCCCTTGGTGAGGACTACTAGGCCAAGGTCGGCGGCGAGGATCGCCTATCTAAGGACGCAAGGCAAAGGGACTAAGACTTTGTTGGAGTGAAGTCCACGTCCCGCGCCGGAGCCGCCACCATGGACAGACGCCCACCCGGACCCTCCCCTATGGGTTTAGTTGTGTGGTCGAGAGTCCGCACCTTGGTGGGGGGGGGGGGGGGGGGGGGGTTCTGTCACGCCTTGGTCTTAGTATTTTGTGTTTTCTTTATTAATTTGGTCAGGCCAGGGTGTGACATGGGTTTTGTATGTGGTGTGTTTTGTCTTGGGGTTTTTGTTAGGTATTGGGTTTGTATTATAGTAGGGGTTTCTAGCATAGTCTATGGCTGTCTGGAGTGGTTCTCAATCAGAGGCAGGTGTTTATCGTTGTCTCTGATTGGGAACCATATTTAGGCAGCCATATTCTTTGAGTGTTTCGTGGGTGATTGTTCCTGTCTCTGTGTTTGTTGTCACCAGATAGGCTGTTTAGGTTTTCGCACATTTATTGTTTTGTTAGTTTATTCATGTTTAGTTTTTCTTCATTAAAAAAACATGAATAACCACCACGCTGCATTTTGGTCCGACTCTCCTTCACCTAAAGAAAACCGTTACATTCCCTTTCCACCATGTTTTCCTTTTATGCCATGAAATGCTACTGTTAAAAAGTAACTTTTACGGTACACAACAGGCTACTGGTTGCAGTGAAAATATGGTAAACAACAACCAGTTCATGTATTTGTACAGCTGAATTAAGGTGTTATTGCTGTAATGAAAAGTACTTGAGACTACACCTCAGTTGGGTTTTGAATTTACTGCTACTTTATTGGTTGCTAAAGAGTTGAATTTCCTGTTACACCACCAGGTCCATGCGAATGACAGAGATTGGCTACAGATATAATGGAAAGAATAGTATCAGTAGTTTGCTAAGTCAATAATAATTATTGCCAGAATATCTGACAATCTGACAACACCAACATAATATAGTAGTGCTCAGGGACATTTGATGTAAAGTGTGCATAAATGCTTTGGTGATTTGAACTTGAACGTTTTTGGGTGGAAGTGCATTAATGTTTCAGGAGTGCCACTAGTTACATCTTTATTACCAAAAATATATATCCACACACTCTCAAAATTAGGGTACAGTTGGGGTACAAAAATGTCAAAGGTACACAAGGAACCTTCAGAGGTACAGAGGGATACTCAGATGATACTGGCCGGTTCCTTTTAGGATACCCAACAAACAGGTGTGATCATTCTACAGTGGTCCCTGCAGCGTACGCTCAAACATTGATCTAAATCATTTAGTAAAACACTTTCTAGAAATCAAAAGTCATCCGATGATGGGGAGTTTGTGCGTGCCGCCATATTTGTTTTTTCGCGTCAACCAAAGATAATAAGAAAAGACAAGATGAGTTTGGTCTGTTTGCAGTATGCATGTTGTGTGTGTGGTCTACGATCATTCACTTCCCTTCATTCACTTCTGGAAGTTTACTCGAAAGATAAGTGAACCATTCCTTCACCTCATTATAACATCTTTGGTCTGACAGACGTTTACGTGACACCCAGAATGCATTGTATAATGTCAACAAACATGGCACCACACATAGCTGGCAAATAGCTTAGCATTAGCTCATTGTAATCAATACAACAAAATACCCAAAAAATATTTTACACTCATCATAGGTGTCCATTACAATCTATGCAATAATCTGATTGCAATTTTTGTCATAAGTACTTGAAAACGTGAAACTGAAAGCGCGAACCACTGCTTTTAATCAGGGCAAGGTGACCGGAAACATGACCGAATACAAACAGTGTAACTATTCCCTCCGCAAGGCAATCAAACAAGCTAAGCGTCAGTATAGAGACAAAGTAGAATCTCAATTCAATGGCTCAGACACAAGAGGTATGTGGCAGGGTATACAGTCAATCACGGATTACAAAAAGAAAACCAGCCCCGTCACGGACCAGGATGTCTTGCTCCCAGGCAGACTAAATAACTTTTTTGCCCGCTTTGAGGACAATACAGTGCCACTGACACGGCCCGCAACCAAAACATGCGGACTCTCCTTCACTGCAGCCGACGTGAGGAAAACATTTAAACGTGTCTACCCTCGCAAGGCTGCAGGACCAGACGGCATCCCCAGCCGCGCCCTCAGAGCATGCGCAGACTAGCTGGCTGGTGTGTTTACGGACATATTCAATCAATCCCTATCCCAGTCTGTTGTTCCCACATGCTTCAAAAGGGCCACCATTGTTCCTGTTCCCAAGAAAGCTAAGGTAACTGAGCTAAACGACTACCGCCCCGTAGCACTCACTTCCGTCATCATGAAGTGCTTTGAGAGACTAGTCAAGGACCATATCACCTCCACCCTACCTGACACCCTAGACCCACTCCAATTTGCTTACCGCCCAAATAGGTCCACAGACGATGCAATCTCAACCACACTGCACACTGCCCTAACCCATCTGGACAAGAGGAATACCTATGTGAGAATGCTGTTCATCGACTACAGCTCGGCATTTAACACCATAGTGCCCTCCAAGCTCGTCATCAAGCTCGAGACCCTGGGTCTCGACCCTGCCCTGTGCAACTGGGTACTGGACTTCGTGACGGGCCGCCCCCAGGTGGTGAGGGTAGGCAACAACATCTCCACCCCGCTGATCCTCAACATTGGGGCCCCACAAGGGTGCATTCTGAGCCCTCTCCTGTACTCCCTGTTCACCCACGACTGCGTGGCCACGCACGCCTCCAACTCAATCATCAAGTTTGCAGACGACACAACAGTGTTAGGCTTGATTACCAACAACGACGAGACGGCTTACAGGGAGGAGTTGAGGGCCCTCGGAGTGTGGTGTCAGGAAAATAACCTCACACACAACGTCAACAAAACTAAGGAGATGATTGTGGACTTCAGCAAACAGCAGAGGGAACACCCCCCTATCCAGATCGATGGAACAGTAGTGGAGAGGGTAGTAAGTTTTAAGTTCCTCGGCGTACACATCACAGACAAACTGAATTGGTCCACCCACACAGACAGCATCGTGAAGAAGGCGCAGCAGCGCCTCTTCAACCTCAGGAGGCTGAAGAAATTCGGCTTGTCACCAAAAGCACTCACAAACTTCTACAGATGCACAATCGAGAGCATCCTGTTGGGCTGTATCACCGCCTGGTACGGCAACTGCTCCACCCACAACCATAAGGCTCTCCAGAGGGTAGTGAGGTCTGCACAACGCATCACCAGGGGCAAACTACCTGCCCTCCAGGACACCTACACCACCCGATGTCACAGGAAGGCCATAAAGATCATCAAGGACAACAACCACCCAAGCCACTGCCTGTTCACCCCGCTATCATCCAGAAGGCGAGGTCAGTACAGGTGCATCAAAGCTGGGACCGAGAGACTGACAGCTTCTATCTCAAGGCCATCAGACTGTTAAACAGCCACCACCCAATTGATGGGAAATGATGTCAAATATATCACTAGCCACTTTAAACAATGCTACATAATATAATGTTTACATACCCTACATTATTCATCTCATATGTATACGTATATACTGTACTCTATATCATCTACTGCATCTTTATGTAGTACATGTATCACTAGCCACTTTAACTATGCCACTTTGTTTACATACTCATTTCATATGTATATACTGCACTCAATACCATCTACTGTATCTTGCCTATGCCGCTCTGTACCATCACTCATTCATATATCTTTATGTACATATTTTATATATCTTTATCCCCTTACACTTGTGTCTATAAGGTAGTAGTTTTGGAATTGTTAGCTAGATTACTTGTTGGTTATTACTGCATTGTCGGAACTAGAAGCACAAGCATTTCGCTACACTCGCATTAACATCTGCTAACCATGTGTATGTGACAAATAAAATTTGATTTGATTTGAAAACGTGAATAAAACTGTAAATACTTTATGCTCCATACATACACTACCGTTCAAAAGTTTGGGGTCACATAGAAATTAATTTTTGGTCCATTAAAAAAACATTGATCAGAAATACAGTGTAGACATTGTTAATGTTGTAAATGACTATTGTAGCTGGAAAAGCCGATTTTTTAAATGGAATATCTACATAGGTGTACAGAGGCCCATTATCAGCAACCATCACTCCTGTGTTCCAATGGCACGTTGTGTTAGCTAATCCAAGTTTCTAATTTCAAAAGGCTAATTGATCAATAGAAAACCCTTGTGCAATTATGTTAGCACAGCTGAAAACTGTTGTTCTGATTATGGAAGCAGTAAAACTGTCCTTCTTTAGACTAGTTGTGTATCTGGAGCATCAGCATTTGTGGGTTCGATTACATGCTCAAAATGGCCAGAAACAAAAAACTTTCTTCTGAAACTCGTCAATCTATTCTTGTTCTGAGAAATTAAGGCTATTCCATGCGAGAAATTGCCAAGAAACTGAATATCTCGTACAACGCTGTGTACTACTCCCTTCACAGAACAGCGCAAACTGTCTATAAACAGAATAGAAAGACGAGTGGGAGGCCCCGGTGCACAACGGAGCAAGAGGACAAGTACATTAGAGTGTCTAGTTTGAGAAACAGAAGCCTCACAAGTCCTCAACTGGCAGCTTCATTAAATAGTACCTGCAAAACACCAGCCTCAACATCAACAGTGAAGAGGTGTCTCTGGGATGCTGGCCTTCTAGGCAAAGTTCATCTGTCCAGTGTCTGTTCTTTTGCCCATCTTAATCTTTCATTTTTATTGGCCAGTCTGAGATATAGCTTTTTCTTTGCAACTCTGCAAAGTTTTATTGCTTCTATAATCAGAACAACAGTTTTCAGCTGTGCTAACATAATTGCGAAATGGTTTTCTAATGATCAATTAGACTTTTGAAATTATAAACTTGGGTTAGCTAACACAGCGTGCCATTGGAACACAAGAGTGATGGATGCTGATAATGGACCTCTGTATGCCTGTAGATAATCCTCAAAAAAATCTGCCGTTTCCAGCTACCATAGTCATTTACAACGTATATATTGGGGCGGCAGGGTAGCCATGTGGTTAGAGTGTTGGACTAGTGACTGGAAGGTTGCAAGTTCAAACCCCCAAGCTGACAAGGTATAAATCTGTTGTACCTGAACAGGCAGTTAACCCACTAGGCCGTCATTGAAAATAAGAATTTGTTCTTAACTGACTTGCCCAGTTAAATAAAGGTTAAATTAAAAAATATATATTGATATAATAACCATCAAATTGAAGTAAACATGGAGTCAACTGATGACATTTTGTGTGGTACTCCCTCTATACTCGTCGGGAAAGCATGCAGTTTATTAGGCTACAGATTAAATCAATTATGATGAACTTCACATGAAAGCCAGTCGTATGCATCCTCACCAATTGAGGATTATACTTTTATATTCGTCACTACATCCATCGTAGCAAATTTAATATTGATGAGCAATTCCCCCTAACCACAACTTCTCACCTGAATAATTTTTTTGAGAATTTGAAGGGGTTGGGCAAAGACTGAAATTGGGGTTGAGAGTTACGCTTTAAATCTCCTTCCCTCTCTTTCATCTCTTGTTAACGAGTACCCTCCCTCCAGAGTTGAGCTTCATGGCTTGCGCGCACACCCACACACACAAAAGACACACACTTAGCTACCCGCAGTCTTACAGTGTCCCAGGCTGGCTCACACACACACACACACATACACACACAGGGGCATGTTACATCTGGAAGAGATTATTACCCACCAAAATATACTCACACTGAGCAATGACAGCACACATCACACAGCTTTTCCAGCAGAAAATAAAAACACAGACGAAGCACATGCTGACAGACAGATGCATCCACAGAATAGTCACATACTGTAAATACAGAACGAGCGATACACATACAGACAGACAGACACTCAGATGTAATGAACTCCTAAAGAGCTGCATCTTTGTGTGCTACTATTGACTCATTCAGAGTCTGGTTTAGCGGAGTCAGCACAACTAGAGGCAAATTGGACAGATAGAGCATATGGGTTTGTCTCATGGTAGTATTGACCCAGAGTGTCTGACACCAGACTGTAAGGTTATGACAAAGTCAAATCACTTTTGATCATTAATTGCTGGGCCTTAAATTAAAGTTGTCTCTGTCCTGTAGATCTGGAATGTAGAGTACCGACTCAAACCTGGCAGGAGAGAGGGAGAGGAAAAGAGGTGCAGGGAAGGGGGGGGGGGAATGCAGAGGAGAGTCGGGGGATGGGTGACTCTGCAGAAAAATCTGTGTGTCAGTTTACTGATCTCCAGCAAATTGCCAGAAATAACAGAGCAATATAGAAGTAGAGGGAAGAGTGACATGAAGAGGAGGAGAATGGAGAGGCTGGAAGATGAGGAGTGGAAGATGGATACAGAGGGATGGAGGAGATACACCCACCCACATTGAGTATGAGTGAGGGAGACAGAGGGTTAGATTAAATAGAAAAAATATGCAAGAGTTGGGGAGATGTAAATGATGATATGTGAATGCATTAGAGCCATATTCTATTCCAGTCACACACACTGTAGGGTTAATCTATTCACTCTGCTGGTGGTTGGGCAGCCATTCACATCCTCCCCTGATGAAAAATACAGCTGACATCAGCACACAATGCTTTTAGCCTCAGCATCAGGGCAAGACCTTGTCAGTTTGAAGGTGTGTGTGTGTGTGTGTGCCTGTGTGTGTGTGTGTGTGTGTGTGTGTGTGTGTGTGTGTGTGTGTGTGTGTGTGTGTGTGTGTGTGTGTGTGTGTGTGTGTGTGTGTGTGCGTGTGTGCGTGTGTGTTAGAGCACATGCGTGCTTGTAGCTCAATATGTTTCTATGTTTCCTCAGTAACCATGACTTTCAGGTTGATACAGACTCCTTGCAGCAAAGCCAGCTAAAAGGATAGCCCCATCAAAGACCCCATAAAGCCCCTTTGGACAATTCACATGGTGGGCTACGACTACAAACAAGGGGTCTCAATGCCAGGGTTCCATAGATGAATGGGGCGTTACTGTAGTGCTGTACAGACACATACATCTAAGGCGAGTTGGATAAATAATCTGTAGAATGGCTGGGCGTAATGACCTGGAGTGTCATTCCCATGTCTTTATGGGTGTTGGAGCCTTCCATGCCATCTCTGTTCCCAGGACAAAGAACCATACCACAGTTCCTTCAAAGGGGGGTCAATGAGGTGGCTTCAATATGGCTTCCATGCTGAGTGTGTCATAAAGATATTATTTAGGGTCATAATAATCTCTGTGGATATGATATGGGTGGTTGGCTGAAGGGCTCCATCTCTATAACATGCAGGGATAAAGATGTTATTGGGATGGAAACGTTCACAATGACACAAGGTTGTAGTCGCTGGATGGAGGTGCCTATAAGTGGTTATTGCAGTCTAAATACAACATACTATTTTACTGCTAGCTATGTGAAGCAACACTTCAGGAGTTCCTCCGTTTTGAAAAGTCCTCCCCTGGGATGGGAACTAGGCAACGGTTTCATTTGTGTGGTTAAGTCCTTAGAGGACCATCTAGAGTAGAACGTCAACGTGCTGCATCGGCCTTATGCTACTCACACATTCAGAGAGGGAGGGAGAGAGAGAGCTGCTGATGCATTGCAGATAAACTGCAGATCCTGGATAACCCCTCCCCTCTCATTTCCCATGGACCCTTCCGCCCAAATGCTCGATATGACATCATCACTACCTCCCATTCCTCACCCTGCGTACAGCTCAGCTCCCCAGAGCTTCTGACTCTCCAACCACCCCCACCCCCCCTCACCCCTCCTCCCCAACACACACACCCCATTCCAGTACAGTACGGTGCTACCTCACGCCTTATCCCAGGTTACGTCCCTCTCTCCCCATACTAGTAAGCACTAACCAGCCACGCCTATCTATGATATTCACTATGACATTCAGCTCACAGCTCTGCTCAGAGATTTGCTCACAACTCGCATCAATTATTTAAGTTGGATACGTTCCTCAGAGACGTACTACATATTTATGTTGATTTACCAGGCAGTTATCTCACTGATTTATAAAACTAGGACATTTACCTTTATAATGATGCCAATACCTGCATCACAAAACTGGGTGGTTGTGATATTAGAATTAGGATGATATTTATTTCAGAACATGACCTTCCAGTCCTGAAGTGCAACAGGACATACCAACCTACTGGGGTAATATTGATGGAGTTTATATACCAAATCCAATGGCAACAAAGCTGCTCACTAAGGGTAAATATGCCCAGGCAAACAGATGGATACACGTCTGAGTTGACAGACAAGCAACTATGTTATCATTGTGAACAAGATAGCTGGTAAGCTTGACAGGGATAGTGTGAGGTAAAGGTGGGGTTTGGTGGAGAAGGAGAAAGGGATATAAATTAGAGAGAGAGATGTGGAGATAGAGACAGAGACAGACAGAGAAAGAGACACAGACAGAGAGAGAGAGAGAGAGAGAGAGAGAGAGAGAACAAAGGGGGCAATGCTCCAGCTGGTATTTTTGAACAACCTGTATGGCTGGCTGTGGCTGTGATGGTCTGTCCACCTATCAGAACGTGTCTGTCCTCTAACTCAGTCCACCCCTGCAGCGCACGTACACATACATATAACACACACACCCTCAATATAATTTCCAATTACACGTAGTCTCACTTCCCTATTCACCTATAAACATTCCTTACACCGTACCAACACACAAACATTGATTGATTGATCGCTAACTCCCTATTCATAAAACATCTGTCTCTATATGGGAGCACTGACAAAGGAAGTCATTCTTCTCTTTATGCTAATACAGTACCTTTTTTCATTTATCAAATTGATAGGCTCTTTAAAGAAAAAGTCTGAAATGGATACTCGTAAAAAAGTAGGTTGATTAACGATATAGACAGCTACATGTACATTAGAAGCCAAGGCAAAATAAACTGCCCTTTTCCACTTTTAAACACATAAATTGTGTGTACATTCCATGCGGGACCAGAGATGGGTGTGATTAGAACTTGGACCTGCTCCATCACATGGATCGTTCATTCTCTGTCCTCATATCGGTACCCTGTTGGTATGTTGCTGACTTCATACACACACACAGTCTACTGGGCTACTAGGCTACGCATCACTGCTGTACATCTCTATAAGTATCTCTCTCTCCCTCCTCTCTCTCTCTTCCTCCTCTCTCTCTCCCTCCCTCCCTTCCCCTTCGCTCTCACCCTCCCTTCCACTCTGTCTCTCATAGGCTACATTTACACGGGCATCCCAATTTGGATCTCTATCAACTTGTTGGTCTTTTAACAATAATTGGGCTGGCTGTGTAAATGCAGCCTATCTCTCCCTCACCTCTCTGCATGTGCCATAGTCTCTCTGTGTACATGAATAAAACATTAAGTGTAGAGTAACTCCCATCCTGGGAGTTCTGTAGATCTCTGTCCCTCTGCCACACCCTATTAGCTCTTCAGGGGTTTCTCCGTTTTGAAACGCAGATCAATCACCTCAATACTTCTATTGATTACCTAAATATCCAATGCCCTCTCTTCTGCCTACCTTTCCCCTCCTAACCAGAGGGATTCAGATACTCTCATAGTGCTTTTCATGTGCTATATTTGAATGAATGTAGTCACTCATGCATCAAATATGATAAAGGACTGTGCAGAGACATGCATAATGGAATATGAGGGTGCACTGAGTTTGTGAGATCTTGTTCGGCTACAAGATGCTTCGTAACATACCTTTATTGATAGGAACAGATTCATTCATACAATAAGTGATGATAGCAGATAAGACTTGAATCTAAGTGGATCTATATCAGGTCTCCTCCCTGTCTGAAGCTGAGTCTGCAGGGATGGTGGCCAGCGGAAAGTAGGGGGATGCGAAGAGGAGAGGAGAGCTCTGCAGGCTGGGCTGGGCAGCTTGCACTCTGTTCACAGCCTGCATCTGCTGCAGTGCCACTTAAAAGTGCTCCAAGCCTTCTGCAGTGCGTGTGAGCCCCAGACTGAATTTAAACAACAACCCTTTCTCTAGCCCCTCCATGCATCACATCACACCACCCCTAGCTGTGCCAGACAAAAGCACCTTGAAGGCTGAGTGGCTGGCCAATTGTACCTGTGTGTTAATCAGTGGCAACCCATCATTCAGAGCAGATGGGGCAGAGCCAAACCTGTTTTGAGCCCTACATTTTTAGCTAATGGCTTGCCTGTTTTGCATATTATTTTGGCATTAATAAATCAAATCAAATCAAATCAAATGAAAGTTTATTTGTCACGTGCGCCGAATACAACAGGTGTAGAACTTACAGTGAAATGCTTACTTACAGGCTCTAACCAATAGTGCAAAAAAGGCATTAGGTGAACAATAGATAAGTAAAGAAATAAAACAATAGTAAAAAGACAGGCTATATACAGTAGCGAGGCTACATACAGACACCGGTTAGTCAGGCTGATTGAGGTAGTATGTACATGTAAATATGATTAAAGTGACTATGCATATATGATGAACAGAGAGTAGCAGTAGCGTAAAAGAGGGGTTGGCGGGGGGGCACACAATGCAAATAGTCCGGGTAGCCACTTGATTACCTGTTCAGGAGTCTTATGGCTTGGGGGTAAAAACTGTTGAGAAGCCATTTTGTCCTAGACTTGGTACCGCTTTCCATGCAGTAGTAGAGAGAACAGTCTATGACTGGGATGGCTGGGGTCTTTGACAATTATTAGGGCCTTCCTCTGACACCGCCTGGTGTAGAGGTCCTTGATGTCAGGCAGCTAGCCCCAGTGATATACTGGGCCGTACGCATTACCCTCTGTAGTGCCTTGCGGTCAGAGGCCGAGCAATTGCCCTACCAGACATTGATGCAACCAGTCAGGATGCTCTTGATGTTGCAGCTGTAGAACCTTTTGAGGATCTCAGGACCCATGCCAAATCATTTTAGTTTCCTGAGGGGGAATAGGTTTTGTCATGCCCTCTTCATGACTAATACATGTCACATATCAGTTTGCAAACAATGTAAAAAATATATACAGTATACTGTATATTTGAGTTAATAAAGCTGCATACAAACATGGTCTCTTTCTTGCTTTCTTGAGTAAGGCAGCTCCAAAATGCAGGTATTCACAGTGCTTTCTGTGGTGGTGGGGCAGCCAGAGGAAATTACGGAGCGTACTGTAGATGTTGGTAATATTCTCTAGTTGCGCTGTGATTGGCTCAGTGTTCTGTCACTCATGAGGACACTGTGTCACTGCTGAGTCTAAGGGTAAAACTCGAAAATTCAAGCCCCTTGGTTGCTGCCATAGAGTTACATTAGTGTCCATCCAAGTAGGCTCAAGGTCATTGGCCACAGATAAAATTATGTCATATCACGTTATAGCTACAGTAGCTTTGATTGGACTGATCATACTTTCAAAATATTGGCTAGCAGTCATGAATCAAGTCGTCAATCTACTGGCAAATCCTTTTTAATCCTTGTCATATGAAGATAAATAATGAATAGATGTACCTCACAGGCTTGAGGAGGGACACATGGAAGGATGAGGAGATCCAGTAATGGCGGGGCAACTGGAGACGGTAGGTGACAGGATTTCCTGATAGGATCCCTATTTCCTGATTCAGACGTTCCGTCTGCCCGTTGGTTTGGGGATGGTATCCGGAGGATAGGCTGATGGAGACCCCCAGTCGGTCGCAGAAGGCTCGCCACACCCTGGAGAAGAACTGGAGTCCCCAATCTGAAACAATGTCTTCCGGGATCCCATACAGACAAAACACCTGGTGGAGCATGCACTCTGCCATTTCCATGGTATTAGGTAGATGCGGAAGGGAGATGAGTTGGCACATCTTCGAGAACTGGTCCACTACAACTAAATAGTCATGAAGCCCAAAGAGTCTTGCAGATCCGTGAGGAAATCCATGGCAATGTGAGACCATGGTCTGTGTGGTGTAGGTAAAGACTTGAGCTTACCAATAGGTAGTTGGCAAGGGCTCTTTGCCCATGCACAGACGGGACAGGAGAGAATGTAATCTTGGACATCTGCTGTTTGGGATGACCACCAGAACTTGCGTGTCTGTAGCTCCATGGTCCGGGTGATTCCGGGATGGCCAGAACTCAGCGAGGTATGGCACCACTGCATTAGTTTTTGTCTGACGGACGCCGGAACGTAGGTCTTGCCTGCAGGGGTGTTGGGAGGTGTTGGGTCGTGGCGTAGAGTCTCTTGGATGGCTGATTGGATTTCCCACTGTATAGTTCCCACGACGCAAGACGGATGCAGGATGAGCTCGGGAGCTGGGTTAGAGGAAGGGGAGTCAAATAGATGGGTTAAGGAATCAGCCTCACATTTTTCATCGTGTTTGGTGAGGTATTCTGTAATGAACACGATATGATACAGAGAGCTGCTTTCAAGCGCAGAGCGCAGCAGGTGTTTTTTGGAAGGGACCATAGGAGGAGGCAGGTAGCTGGGTCCAGGGGCAGGTAGATAGTCATACACGGTAGGTCCAAAATGGCAACAGTACAGGCAGGGAATAGGCAAAAGGTATCGTGAGTGAGGCAGGCAAAAACTATAATACACGGGGAGGCATGAAGGACAAGAAAAACCAGAGCTCCAAAAGAAGTGTGTCTCAAAACAAACAATACCTCACAGTGATGGTGTGCAAGGAACTGAACTAAATGGTGTGGGATGATGACATGCAGGTGTGTGAACAGGTGATTAGAATTCCGGTGATTGGGATCTGGAGAGTGAGCAGGAAAGTGGGCTGTGTTCCAGGATCTAAGTGTTTAGAAGTATGAGTTGGATGCAGACGTTACAGTTTGGAAGGAATCAGTGTCTAACTGCTATTCAGTGGAGTGGCTGTGTGGTCCCAAATCTGGGATTAAGGGTCTCTTTTCCAAGTTTAAAATTATAAACATTCAGCATTGGTCATGCTGTCAATGAAGCATGAGCTCTGACTGTGAAAATATGTTTTGAACGGTCATCCAGCTCGGAATTGTAAATCCGGAACTCGGGCTTCTTTCTAGAGCTACGACCTGAAGATCATGATTCAACCTTGTTTTTCCGAGTTCCCAGTTGTCTTGAAAGCACCATTAATCCAGAGAATGCCAGACTTTGATAACAAAATTTGCCCACGAAGGAACGTCCTGTTCAAGTGATCACAGCACAACAAGCCAAGTCCAAAAATGTATTGTATGCTGCTGCATAAATTATGTAGTATGCCAGGAAGATATGTATACTGTAGCTAAGAAAGTAATACTAAGTGTATGTTGTGTAGTAAGCTGTTAGTAGCCAATGTGCCTCACCCTAATAATTTGGTCTATTTTCCCCTCTTAATTTCGCCTACTGTAGCCTATAACCTGTTTTAGAGAAATGTAATAATTTAATATTGTAAGAGCTTTCATTGTCTGCTTATAAGGCCCCTTTATTTAGCCTATTGTTCTGACTTGGTGTACAGGGAGAACAATGTTAGAACGGCCCATGTTCTGAATTGTGTCGCTGTACATTTCAAAGTGCGAAACAAATAGTTATATCGAACACGTCCGTCCTAGCTCTCTCATGTCTTAATCGAAATTACGGATTGCTTCTTATCCGCTTGTCGTCCCCTTATGCCATAGTTCATACATCTAAATTGTCATTAGAAACCATATTTGTTTAAGCAAGTCAGCCATGTCAACTGTGTTTTTTTAAAGCAGTAAATGAGACTGAATGAACTGTTTCGCTGCCAGACAAGGCTCTGCTGATAACCAGGTCTAGTAGTGGTAAGATGTTGGGACTGCTGTTGGGACTCTGCTGTTGGGACAGCTTTATATATGCCCTAACAGTTTGTGGGCACCGTTTGTCACCGTTATAGTGCGATTAATGTATTGTTTAGTGTTGTGTTGTGTTTTACCCCACCAAGATTTACATGCTAAAATCTCCACTGGTGGTGATGTACATGTTTAAAAGGCTGAGGCCAACAGGAGAGCAGAGAGAGATAGAGGCAACAGAGGCCAGGTGTCTAGCTCTAGGTCACAAGGATCAGCCAGGAGAAAGTGAGTATAGGGTCGAAAACATCGCTCAAGTTAACTCAGCCACAACAACACACATTCACACACATTCAGTTAGGATGAGAGAATCATATGTAGTGGGGCATGGTAACTATCTCTCCCTCTCTTTCTCTCTGCCTCTCGCTCTCTCTCTCTCTCTCTCTGGGACAAACACAATCTAAAATTGTCTGAGCTCTCAAACGCGTTAGGGCTCACTCCACAGAGCTAACTTTTGCGAAGGAAAAACAATGAGTGAGATAACAGAATACAGATGGGTAAGTATGGATAAGTGACAAATGCCAAATAAATCTCAGAGATGGGAATCATTTATTCTTCCCTCTTAACTAAGGATCAGCCAGGAGAAAGTGAATATAGGGTCGTATACATCGCTGAAGTTAACTCAGCCAGAACAACACACATTCACACACATTCAGTTAGGATGAGAGAATCATATGTAGTGGGGCATGGTAACTATCTCTCCCTCTCTTTCTCTCTCCCTCTCACTCTCTCTCTCTGGGGAAAACACAATCTGAAATTGTCTGAGCTCTAAAACGCGTTAGGGCTCACTCCACAGAGCTAACTGTTGCGATGGAAAAACAATGAGTGAGATAACAGAATACAGATGGGTGATAAGTGACAAATGCCAAATAAATCTCAGAGATGGGAATAATTTATTCTTCCCTCTTAACTGTGGTATAAAGCAAGGGTTTTTAAAGGCGACTGGAGAATCTGAATCAAACCTGACAAACTATTTAAATCTTATTGTGGGTAATAATGTTCATGGAGGCAAAAATGGCCTTGCCGTTTGCCAAAAAGAATCTTGCTGGTTTTCATAGGATGTGAAAAAAGAAGAAACCCGCACACTGCTCTTGCTAGTGTCACTGCTCTTTATTAAGTGATACTAGCAAGAGCAGTGTGCAGGTTTCTTATTTTTTCTCATGTTATTCAATTCTTACCATGTGCCTGCAACAAAGATAGCTTAGATGTGCAAGTGCCTTTTGAATTTTTAATCACTTTTTTTTTTTTTTTTCATAGGATGAAATATTGTCATTAAAGGCAGTAAATTGGCCAAAACCAGAGGCAGCCATTTTGTTGCATTACCTGCATCAATTGCAGGGTTTGCAATGACCTTAGTTACCTCTGAAATGGGTAGAGCAGGACTGAATAGGAATCAATAAGACTGACAACAGACTACAGCCAATCAGATCTGTCAACCAACACTGCAGCTTCACTCCTTAGAGAAAACATCTCAATGCAGTGAGGAGATAGCAGCCTCTCTATCCCCTGTGCTCTCATCCGCAACCCAAAGACTGTAACTTATGCATTGTATTCTGTATCTGTTTGTGAAACCATATTAATCAACGTGTTTCCCATCATTGTTAGAGTTGGACGATAAAGTTACAAAGTCATTCTGAGGAATGTAATTACAGAAAAAAACTATGTTGCAGTTTGGATTCCTATTCATCACTACAGAAATGCTTTGGTTTGAAATGGCTCAAAATAAAAGGGCAAGTTTGTCCATAACATATTATGATATGCATTATGAAGGTGATATATACTATTGAATGGGGTAAATTACTTGCATATAAGCACAGGCTGATCATAACTGTAATCTATACCAATAGCTGTCAATAACTACAACTATGATTAATGCTTCAACACTTCCTGAAAGTAGCAAGTGGTCACATAAATGCATCATATTGATTGAACCAACCCCCTCATGGTAGTCTCACTTTATACGTCATCAGTAGGTCACTGATGGTAATCCCATTGATTTTGGGAGGTTTCCTGTCAAGAAGTAATCAATCACCTATTATTGAAGACTTAGCACAAGCAAAACATCAATATATGAAATTGGTTCGCTTTGCACATGTTCATAGGCAAATATACATTATTAATTCAATTCATTTAATGATCAATCATTCTGTTCAATTTGAGAGAAACATTTTCAACACTTTTCAAACACTTGAAAAGGACGGTAATGGTGTTTTGCTGCATTAAGTCGCTGTCCATGGCGCTGATATTGGAGTCTGCCGGACTGGTGCTGTCCATGGAGACGATATTGCTATCGCTCTAAATTGCATCGGTAAATTGATCATTTCTGGTATAACCGTTTTTGCTAACTAATACTAGGGGAAATAATAATTAACATGGGTCATTGAACTGCTCCATAAGTTATATTTCCATGCATAGTAATGCTGCATGTTGGCTGGTTGAATTAGCAAATGCAGAGATGCATGTACAATTTTCTCTCTTATTCTAATGTTCAATATTTGGAGGAAACTCTATATGACAAGAGACAAATGATAAACACATCAACGTCAAGGACACATAGAATATCCCAAACATCCTAATGATAATCACCCCATTTCCCTTTTTCTCCCTATGTGTGATCATTCTTCTGCTTTCAAACGGCCACCCACGAACCCTCACACACTCAAGTAGTGTTTCACTTACATAGAGTATGGAGGGTTGAGACATGGACCTCCCCCTCCGTTCGATCAATGGGCCAGTAAAAACAGTCTCTGCCTTGTTAGCGATATGCTTCTCCTATATAAAGGACAGCCGGTGAGACTAAGAATGCTGAGAGCGCCATCCACCCCGCACCTGCAAACACATACTCGCCCCACTCCTCCACCTCGGACACCTTCCCTTCCATCTGCACACGCAACTCCTGGTCTGGCCGGATGAGTTACCACCCGGTGGACACGATAGGGAGTCCATTCAGGAGAAGTATGGATAGTAGGACCACCTACGGCCGCTCCACTGGCACACCCTCCAGCGGGTTCCGTTCTCAGTCCTGGTCCCGGGCAAGCCCAGGCTCCACGATGACCTCCTCCTACAAGAGGAGCGTCAATGTGCCGGTAGCCAGAGCGTACAGCTCCACACTCCTCAGCTCCGCCGACAGCGTTGATTTCAATCAAACGAACGGAGACTACAAGCGCTCCAACGAGAAAGAGCAGCTCCAGGGGCTCAACGACCGCTTCGCCGGTTACATCGACAAGGTGCACTACCTGGAGCAGCAGAACAGCCAGATCGAAGAGGAGATCCAGACGCTGCGGCAGAAGCAGGTGTCACAATCCCAGCTAGGCGATTTATACGACCAGGAACTCCAGGAGCTGCGCTCCATGCTGGAGCAGATTCACCACGATAAAGCGCAGATCCAGCTCGACACGGACCACGTCGAGGATGACATCCAGAGAATTAGGGACCGCTTCGATGAGGAAGCCCGCATCAGGGATGAGACGGAAGGCATCATCCGGGCGTTGAAAAAAGATATGACCGACTCTGATTTGGTGAAGTCAGAGTTGGAGAAGAAAGTTCAGTCACTGCATGACGAGATTGCCTTTATCCGCAACAACCACGAAGAAGAGGTGAGCGACCTGTTCGCCCAGGTGCAGGCGTCGCAGGTGACCATGGAGAGGAAAGACATCCAGAAGACGGACATCACCGAGGCGCTCCGGGAGATCCGCACCCAGCTCGAGGGCCACTCTAACCAGAACCTGCAGCAGGTGGAGGACTGGTTCATGTGCCGCTATTCCAAGCTCACTGATGCTGCGGCACAAAACAAAGATGCAATCAAGTCCGCCCGTGATGAGATAGCAGACTACCGTCGCCAGCTTCAGTCCAAGACCGTGGAGTTAGAGTCCGTCCGTGGAACCAGGGAGTCACTGGAGAGGCAGTTGAATGACATCGAGGACCGACACAGCAGCGACTTGTCCAGCCTGCAGGTATGATGAGACCCGCTGTAGGCATCATTTTCATACAGAAACCCCAGCCACAGGCTTAATGGTGAAGTATTATATAAAGTTGTATTATTTTTGTAAAGAGAAGCAATGTAGTGGAGAGAATAAATTATGTAATAAGATATTTTTTTCGTTGATTTCAAATTGCGAATATTATCACGACACCTTTGAGGTTTTTATTCTTATTTTAAATGTAGGTCTACTTATAAGGAGAGTCCCCTACTTGGATAGAGAGAAAGACACACACTTGCATTGTGTCCCCACATATTGTATTAGTTTGATTTTGAACGAACTAAATTGTTTTATTTATGTGGGCCCTAAATGCATGTCTTTTAACTAGGCTATAAACTCTGCCCAAGAGTGGTGTCTGCGCTTTTGCTTTAGATAGCCTAAATGGCACAATGCTGACATCTTATGGACACAGATTTAACATCTCCAAATGTTGGATCATTTGGCTACGCATAAGCAGCGACACTATAGTGTTGGGAAGACATAATGCAGCAGACTGTTTTTTGTTATTTTTTCGTTGCTGAGCCAGAGACTCGGGGCCCTTGAAACACAGTGCTGTTCACTGCGTCAGAATACATTATTTAACACAACAACAGTCCAATCTATCCAATTATTTGCACTTTCACTTTTCATAAATGAGACAGGAGGACTTCACAGTTTCAATTGTTATTGCAATGATATTTTATTGGAATCTCAAAGTGCTGTTTCAAATGTAGGCCTATGCAAGTGTAAATGTGCTTGTGAAGTAATTACCAGTATCACAAAATATGACGTTGTATTTTTGATCGTTTTCTTATGATGTTTAGAAAGCAGTGTCCTTATGGAGAAATGTGTCTTCCCTACACCAGAAATAAATAACCAAGTATTATTTCAGGGTTCCATATAGCCATAAGAAATAATAGCTCTTAACCAGTTTGTGTCTCTCGGTCTTGTTCTCTTCAGGAGACCATCCACCAGCTGGATAATGAGCTTAAGGGCACGAAGTGGGAGATGGCGCGTCATCTGCGTGAGTACCAGGACCTGCTCAATGTCAAGATGGCCCTCGACATTGAGATTGCTGCATACAGGTACAGTGCGACAACAGAGCGCTAATTAGGACTAACATTGAATTTTTTTTATTTTTAAATATATCATGTGTAATAAAAACATAAAGATCTCATTTATATATAGAAACTACATTTTTATATTCGGCCTACACTAAACTATATCTCATGTTCTACTGTTCTTGCAGGAAACTCCTAGAAGGTGAAGAGACCCACTTTAGCACTTTCCCCTACCGCCACACCGTCACCTCCTCTAAGAAGTCCAAGTATGAGCCTCCCAAACTGAAAGTCCAGCATAAGTTTGTAGAGGAGATCATCGAGGAGACCAGGGTAGAGGATGAGAAGGATGAGATGGACCAGGCCCTGGCTGAGATGGCCCAGGAGTTTTCTGCCACTCTGGAGGCAGAGGCAACAGATGAAGGAGAGGATGAGGGAGAAGAGGGAGGAGAAGAAGCAGAGGGAGAAGGGGGAGAGGGTGAATCAGAAGAGGTTGTAGCCTCCACTGAAGCCCAAGTTAGCTCCAGCACACCTGCTGAGGAGGAAGAGGAGGACAAAGAAGGTGATGATGAAGAGGAAGAGGGAGAAAAAGAAGAAGAGGGTGAGAAAGGAGAAGAGGGTGAGGGTGAGAAGGGAGATGAGGGAGAAGGAGAGGGGGAATTAGAGGAGACAGTCCTGTGCTCTAAAGCCCCAGAATCAAAGGCCTCTCCTGACAAAGAGAAGGCTGGAGAGAAGGAGGGAAGCAGTGGAGAAGAGGAGACAGGAGAGGGAGAGGGAGAAGAGGAGGGTGATGATCAAGATGAAGATGCAGGTAGTGACAAAGGATCCAAAGATGGAGATGATAAGGATGAGGAAGATGAGAAGAAAGGAAAGGATGAGAAAGAATACAAAACAGATGAGAAGGCAGCTGTAGCCAAGACAGAGGCTCCCAAAACAGAAGCCCCCAAGAGTGAGGCCCCAAAAGTTGAGGTCCAGAAATCTGAGACCTCAAAGCCCTCCAAGCCAGACTCCCTAAAAGCTGAATCCCCAAAGGCTGGGTCCCCCAAGTCTGAGTCACCAAAAGTTGGATCCCCAAAACATGAATCTCCCAAAGCTGTAACCCCCAAATCTGAATCCCCAAAACCTGCTGGATCCCCCAAATCTGAATCCCCAAAACCTGCTGGATCCCCCAAATCTGAATCCCCAAAACCTGCTGGATCCCCCAAATCTGAATCCCCAAAACCTGCTGGATCCCCAAAATCTGAATCCCCAAAACCTTCTGGATCCCCTAAATCTGAATCACCAAAACCTGCTGGATCCCCTAAATCTGAATCCCCAAAACTTGCTGGATCCCCTAAATCTGAATCCCCAAAACCTGCTGGATCCCCTACTTCTGAATCCCCAAAACCTGCTGGATCCCCTAAATCTGCTGGCTCCCCCAAATCTGAATCCCCAAAACCTACTGGATCCCCCAAATCTGAATCCCCAAAACCTGCTGGATCCCCCAAATCTGAATCCCCAAAACCTTCTGGATCCCCCAAATCTGAATCCCCAAAACCTTCTGGATCCCCTAAATCTGAATCCCCAAAACCTGCTGGATCCCCTAAATCTGAATCCCCAAAACTTGCTGGCTCCCCCAAATCTGAATCCCCAAAACCTGCTGGATCCCCCAAATCTGAATCCCCAAAACCTGCTGGATCCCCCAAATCTGAATCCCCAAAACCTTCTGGATCCCCCAAATCTGAATCCCCAAAACCTTCTGGATCCCCTAAATCTGAATCCCCAAAACCTGCTGGATCCCCTAAATCTGAATCCCCAAAACTTGCTGGATCCCCTAAATCTGAATCCCCAAAACCTGCTGGATCCCCTACTTCTGAATTCCCCAAATCTGCTGGATCCCCTCAATCTGAATCCCCAAAACCTGCTGGATCCCCTACTTCTGAATCCCCAAAACCTGCTGGATCCCCTAAATCTGAATCCCCAAAACCTGCTGGCTCCCCCAAATCGGAATCCCCAAAACCTACAGTATCCCCCAAATCTGAATCCCCCAATTTAGGATCCCCCGAGGCAGAGGGTGACAAAGGAGAAGAGGGTGAGGGTGAGAAGGGAGATGAGGCCCCCAAACCAGAAGCTCCAATGTCAGAGGCCCCCAAGGCTGCAGAAGAGAAAGTAGACAAAAAGAGTGATTCAGAGGAAGAGAGGAAGGTAGAAAAGAAAGACGCAGCCATGAACGGAGATGTGGAGAAGATTACCCCAGAGGACAAGGACAAGAAGGATGAGGGTGGGAAAGAGGCAGAGGAGAAGGATGTTATCTCAAATGGAGTGGACGAGAGCCCCACTAAAGATGACCCGGACCAGAAAGATGATCCAAAGGACCAGAAGGTGGTCATCACCAAAACGGTGGAGACCATCACCACTGGAGAGGACGGGGCCAAGCATGTCACCAAATCGGTCACTGTCACCGAGACTGTGAAGGAGTCTGAGGATGTGATGCAGGAGAAGACAGTCTCCAGCAAGAAGATGGAGAAACACTCTTCCCAGTCTGTCAAGGTGGTGACTGAAACTGAGTAATTGCACTCCATCCAACCCACTCAGGAGGAACAAAAATGACACGACAACAAGCAATCAACCCAGAACTAACATAACAAAGAAATCATAGAGCTAGAGCGATGTAATAAAGAGAACCACTCTCAAACATACAGAAAAGCAACGAGAGAAGCCATATGATGTGACAAAGCTAACGTTTAAAAAATGCATGTTGAGAGAAAGCTTTAAATGGGTTTTGCTGCAGATTATATCAGGAAAATGTGATAGTGGGACAGATTATTAATTGTCTTTATGTTTCCCTGCAGTTCACGGGAGGGCTCACGGGTGGGGGCGTCTGCATGCTAGCTCAGGGAGGGAGACCCCTCCGCTCTAACCTGTATGTATGGATGGAAGGTTTACAGTTTAGATGCATACTGTATGTGGGTGGGAGAGTGATAGAAATGTATGTTCATTCAAATGTTAATTCAAAAAGGGGTGCCTGGGTTGGACGGTCCACTTTAGAGACACATGTTCAAAAGGACTAGCCTTTTTATGTGAAGATACCAACTGAGCCAAAAATGCAATCGTCTACAACACAATATAGTGAAGAATGAGAAAGACAATGGTGCAATGTACTGATGATCATAAACATACAGTACCCGAAGCAACTAAAGCATTAAGAACCTTGAAGAAACTCTGAGCCTTAAACATGCTTTTTATCAGTATCTATTGTGTTTACCTAATGAGTGCAATTGAAAATAAATATGTAAATGCGCACACATACATTCTTGTATGCATAGGATGGACTTGAATTTAAATAGCGAACTTAAATGAGGTGCTACAGTTTGCAATCCCATGTCTTTACTCATCATGAACTATTTCCCAGCAGCATTTGCTCAATAAATGTCATACTGAAATACAAATATGGTCTCTTGTTCCTTTATGCAATTGTCCTGTCATGTCCTTTCACTTGTTCATTTACAGTAGCTGTCTCACCTCAACATGCACACTATTCTATTTCTTCATCTGCTTTCATAGGGGTGTGATCGCATGCTTCATCATCTTTTGTAGCCTAGAAATTATACAAAACCATATCACCATCCAGAGGCTGTCCTCTACAGATTTTTAAAGCTACACTGTAATATGTGCATACCATCAAAGAATGAGCCACCAACCATAATATAAACGATGCACCCAATGGCATGTTCATGCAAATAGCATTTTATTATAGCACTTGATTTATGAAATCAAACTTTATTTACATAGCACATTTCTTACCATAAACAATGCAATTCAATTTACTTCACTTACATAAAATAAAATAATAACAGTGAGAAAGATAAAAACAATACATTTCTGGACAAATATAAAATGAAGATAAACAAATATCAAATTAAGATAGATAAATATAAAATGAAGATAGATAAATTAGGATAGTAAAACAATATGAAATAAATTAGTATAGTAAAACAATATGAAATAAATTAGGATAGTAAAACAATATAAAATACATTTGGATAGTAAAACAATATTCAATAAATTAGGATAGTAAAATAATATTAAAACAACAGTGAACATGAGAGAGTAATATGAGATACTGTATTTAGATTGAGAGATGTTTATGCAGTTTCAGCAAATAGCTACATTATTTGAGAACAACATTTTAAACTATACATATGTAATTCAAAATATTTTACATGACAAGTTAAACAATCGAGTGATAGGTCCTTCAGAGATTTAGCAACATTAAAGCAGACAGCAACCCGATCGTAATTTGAAATTCAGCACCACCGGAAAATGGACAGCGACTATCTAAGGCAGAATCCATGAAGAGGTTTCTTTGAAATGTAGCCTATCACTCACTCACAGTGAATGAATCCTTATTATAATGCTAGAAGGATAGTTGGTCTGATTCTATGCCACAAAGCACGATAACACCTGGGGTGTTACATATCATTTTTTGTTCCTAAAACTTTCAGAACAAAATATTCTATCTAACATTTAAAAAAAATATTATGACATACAGTGCCTTCGGAAAAGATTCAGACCCCATTAGGTTTTTCACATTTTATTACGTTACAGACTCATTAAAAAATTGATTTAATAAAAAATCCTTAGCAATCTACACAAAATACCCCATAATGACAAAGCGAAAACATGTTTTTAGAAATGTTTGCAAATTTATTACAAATAAAAAACAGAAAACATGATTTACTTAGGTATTCAGACCCTTTGATATGAGACTCAAATTTGAGCTCAGGTGCATCCTGTTTCCATTGATCATCATTGAGATGTTTCTACAACTTGGAGACCCACTGTTGTAAATTCAATTGATTGGACATGATGTGGAAAGGCATACAACTGTCTATATAAGGTCCGTAGAGCTCCAAGCCAGGATTGTGTCGAGGCACAGATCTGGGGAAGGGTACCAAAACTTTTCTGCAGCAAACTTTTCTGCAGCATTCTGCAGCATTGAAGGTCCCCAAGAACACAGTACCCCCAAAAAATCCAGAAAATCACATTGTTGGATTTTTAATGAATTTATTTGCAAATGATGGTGGAAAATAAGTATTTGGTCACCTACAAACAAGCAAGATTTCTGGCTCTCACAGACCTGTAACTTCCTCTTTAAGAGGCTCCTCTGTCCTCCACTCATTACCTGTATTAATGGCACATGTTTGAACTTGTTATCAGTATAAAAGACACCTGTCCACAACCTCAAACAGTCACACTCCAAACTCCACTATGGCCAAGACCAAAGAGCTGTCAAAGGACACCAGAAACAAAATTGTAGACCTGCACCAGGCTGGGAAGACTGAACCTGCAATAGGTAAGCAGCTTGGTTTGAAGAAATCAACTGTGGGAGCAATTATTAGGAAATGGAAGACATACAAGACCACTGATAATCTCCCTCGATCTGGGGCTCCACGCAAGATCTCACCCCGTGGGGTCAAAATGATCACAAGAACGGTGAGCAAAAATCCCAGAACCACACGGGGGGACCTAGTGAATGACCTGCAGAGAGCTGCGACCAAAGTAACAAAGCCTACAATCAGTAACACACTACACCGCCAGGGACTCAAATCCTGCAGTGCCAGACGTGTCCCCCTGCTTAAGCCAGTACATGTCCAGGCCCGTCTGAAGTTTGCTAGAGAGTATTTGGAAGATCCAGAAGAAGATTGGGAGAATGTCACATGGTCAGATGAAACCAAAATATAACTTTTTGGTAAAAACTCAACTCGTCGTGTTTGGAGGACAAAGAATGCTGAGTTGCATCCAAAGAACACCATATCTACAGTGAAGCATGGGGGTGGAAACACCATGCTTTGGGGCTGTTTTTCTGCAAAGGGACCAGGACGACTGATCCTTGTAAAGGAAAGAATGAATGGGGCCATGTATCGTGAGATTTGGGCATTGAAGATGAAACGGTGCTGGGTCTTTCAGCATGACAATGATCCCTAACACACCGCCCGGGCAACGAAGGTGTGGCTTCGTTAGAGGCATTTCAAGGTCCTGGAGTGGCCTAGCCAGTCTCCAGATCTCAACCCCATAGAAAATCTTTGGAGGGAGTTGAAAGTCTGTGTTGCCCAGCAACAGCCCCAAAACATCACTGCTCTAGAGGAGATCTGCATGGAGCAATGGGCCAAAAAACCTTGTGTAAAAACCTTGTGAAGACTTACAGAAAACGTTTGACCTCTGTCATTGCCAACAAAGGGTATATAACAAAGTATAGAGATGACCAAATACTTATTTTCCACCATAATTTGCAAATAAATTCATAAAAAATCCTACAATGTGATTTTCTGGATTTTTTTCAAATTTTGTCTGTCATAGTTGAAGTGTACATATGATGAAAATTAGAGGCCTCTCTCATCTTTTTAAGTGGGATAACTTGCACAATTGGTGGCTGACTAAATACTTTTTTGCCCTACTGTATCTTTTATATATTTTTCTTTGCATATCTTTTTTACATTTCTCTAAACCTCAACGTCATAATAGTCTCCTGCAACCCACCTCACCCAACATGGTGTGGATCTGTTTTTTCTAGAGTATATTTATTTACCTCCGGAACCTGAATCCCCCAACAGAAGCTAGCCAGCTCACTAGCTACTAGCTAGTAGTCAGCTAACCACTGCTAGTGGTCATCAGCTAACCTTTAGCTCGGAAAGCTCTCACCACTTTGTACAACGCGACTCAAACCGTACCTATTTTCTCTCCATATCCCCGGATTCCTATCGCAAGCTCTGAACCTTTCACATGGATCATCGCAGCTAGCTAGCTGCAATCCGAGTGACTACTCCTGGCTAAGGTCTGTCCCAAAGCAAGCACCAATTAGCCTGGAGCTAGCCCATGCTAGGCCTATTCTCCCGGCTAGCTGGAGAGGCCCATCAGCCACTCCTGGGCTACAATACCCAGACCCCTTCTACTGCCGGTACGGGACACTGAACCTCGCCGATCCTTGACGACTGGACTACCGATGTAATCTGCTCGAGGGGGTACTCAACTAGCCCCTAGGTCGCAACGTCCCCTGAATGCCCAACTGTTAGCCTGCTAACCACGGCCCGCTAGCTGTCCAGAGCACTTTGGACTGTTAGCTGAATAGATCCATCGGCCAATTTCTTGGGCCACTATATCTATTTTGCCTATTGGACTTGGACCCCTCTGCTACTCAGAACCCTGCTAATCCATCACGACTGGTCTATCGACGTCACCGCACGTGGAGAATAAATCAGTCTTTCCTCTGTCCCGGCCTGCTAGCTGTCTGAATCGCCGTGTCTCCAGCCAGTCCAACCACTCACTGGACCCCTATGATCACTGGTCTACGCATGCCTCTCCGTAATATCAATATGCCTTGTCCATTACTGTCCTGGATAGTGATTATTGTCTTATTTCACTGTGGAGCCTATAGCCCTGCTCAATTTGCCTTAACCAACCATTTAGTTCCACCCTCATAGATATCATCCTAACCAACTTGCCCTCCAAATACACCTCTGCTGTTTTCATCCAAGATCTCAGCGATCACTGCCTCATTGCCTGCATCCATAATGAGTATGCGGTCAAACGACCACCCCTCATCATTGTCAAACGCTCCCTAAAACACTTCAGCGAGCAGAACTTTCTAATCCACCTAGCCCGGGTATCCTGGAAGGATATTGACCTCATCCCGTCAGTAGAGGATGCCTGGTTATTCTTTAAAAGTCCCTTCCTCACCATCTTAAATAAGCATGCCCAATTCAAAAAATGTAACCAGGAACAGATATAGCACTTGGTTCTCTCCAGACCTGACTGTCCTTGACCAGCACAAAAACATCCTGTGGCATTCTGCATTAGCATCGAATAGCCCCCGTGATATGCAACTTTTCAGTGAAGTCAGGAACTAATATACACAGGCAGTTAGGAAAGCTAAGGCTAGCTTTTTCAAGCAGAAATTTGCATCCTGTAGCACAAACACAAAAAAGTTCTGGGACGCTGTAAAGTCCATGGAGAAAACGAGCACCTCCCAGCTGCCCACTGCACTGATGCTAGGAAACATTGTCACCACCAATAAATCCACTATAATTGAGAATTTCAACAAGCATTTTTCTACGGCTGGCCATGCTTACGACCTGGCTACCCCTACCCTGATCAACAGCCCTGCACCCCCCACAGAAACTCGCCCAAGCCTCCCCCATTTCTCCTTCACCCAAATCCAGATAGCTGATGTTCTGAAAGAGCTGCAAAATCTGGAACCCTACAAATCAGCCGGGCTAGACAATCTGGACCCTCTGTTTCTAAAATGATCTGCCGAAATTGTTGCAACCTCTATTACAAGCCTGTTCAACCTCTCTTTCGTATCGTCTGAGAAACCCAAAGAATGGAAAGCTGCCACGGTCATCCTCCTCTTAAAAAGGGGAGACAGTCTAGACCCAAACTGCAGCAGAACTATATCTATCCTACCCTGCCTTTCGAAGATCTTCGAAAGCCAAGTTAACAAACGGATTTCCGACCATTTCGAATCCCACCGTACCTTCTCCGCTATGCAATCTGGTTTCAGAGCTAGTCATGGGTGCACCTCAGCCACACTCAAGGTCCTAAACGATATCATAACCGCCATCGATAAGAGACATTACTGTGCAGCCGTATTCATCAACCTGGCCAAGGCTTTCGACTCTGTCAATCACCACATTCTTATTGGTAGACTCAACAGCCTTGGTTTCTCAAGTGATTGCCTCGCCTGGTTCACCAACTACTTCTCTGGTAGAGCTCAGTGTGTCATATCGGAGGGCCTGTTGTCCGGACCTCTGGCAGTCTCTATGGGGGTGCCACAGGGTTCAATTCTCGGGCCGACTCTCTTCTCTGTATACATCAATGATCTCGCTCTTGCTGTGGGTCCACTTCTACGCAGATGACACCATTCTGTATACCTCTGGCCCTTCTTTGGACACTGTGTTAACTAACCTCCAGACGAGCTACATTGATGGACTCTGTGGGAAACGGGCTGCGCCGAGTTGCATGGGTTGGGGCCTATTGGACAGTGGTGGACGAGAGAAGGGCGTGGAAGACTTGCAGGCCATGGGCGACTCTATAGGTCTGTGGTCCACCAGTAGGTTGCCAATGGATATGAACATCCGGATGTATTGGTTTACGTCCGTTAAATCTCCTCTGCAGGCCAGTTTGGTCTGTAACTCCCGATTAAGACCCCTCCTGTAGACTGTAAGGAATGCTGGTTCACTCCATCCACTGCTGGCAGCCATGGTGCTGAACTCAAGGGCATACTCAGCATGGAAACGTGATTCAGAGGACAGATTAGATCTTTGAGCGGCCCACAGGGCTGTGACCCAATCCAGAACTTTGCCTGTGAGTAGGGAGATGATGCAGTCCACCCTGTCTTTGTCAGAGGTGAAGTCAGTGAGGTGATGGTCTATGTACAGGTTATAATGCATGAGAAATCCTTGACATTTCCCTGGGGAGCCGTCATATTTATTAGGCATAGATATATGGGAGGATGAACGAGAGGAGGCTGTGGCACCTGATATGGATGAAGCAGGAATGGACTGGTGAAGGAGGTTGCAGAGTTCGTTGAGCCATTCCTCCTGTCCTGCAGCTCTGCTGAATCATTCTGTCGTGTTTGGTGAGGTATTCTGTAATGAACACAATATGAGACAGAGAGCTGGTTTCAAGCGCAGAGCAGGGACCATTGGAGGAGGCAGGTAGCAGCAAGTTCCAGGGGCAGGCAGAAGGTCATACACGGTAGGTCCAAAATGGCAAAAGTACAGGCAGGGAATAGGCAAAAGGTGTCGTGAGTGAGGCAGGCAAAAACTATAATACATGGATGCATGAAGGACAAGAAAAAACAGAGCTCCAAAAGAAATGTGTCTCAAAACAAACAATACCTCACAGTGATGGGGTACAAGGAACTGAACTAAATGGTGTGGGATGATGACATGCAGGTGTGTGAACAGGTGATTAGAATTCAGGTGATTGGGATCTGGAGAGTGAGCAGGAAAGTGGGCTGCGTTCCAGGATCTAAGTGTTTAGAAGTATGAGTTGGATGCAGACGTTACAGTTTGGAAGGAATCAGTGGCTAACTGCTATTCAGTGGAGTGGCTGTGTGGTCCCAAATCTGGGATTAAGGGTCTCTTTTCCAAGTTTAAAATTATAGACATTCAGCATTGGTCATGCTGTCAATGAAGCAAATATGTTTTGAACGGTCATCCAGCTCGGAATTGGAAATCCGGAACTCGGGCGTCTTCCTAGAGCTACTGTCATGTATTGTCATGTTGTGTGTTTCTGTCCTTTCCCTTCACCCTGTCTCCCTCTGCTGGTCGTTGTTAGGTTACCTTTTCTCCCCCTCTTTCCCCCAGCTGTGCCTTGTCTCCTCCTAACTACCCATTCACCCCGTTTCCCACCTGTTCCCTTTTTCCCTCTGATTAGGTCCCTATATCTCTCTCTGTTTTTGTTCCTGTCCTTGTCGGATTCTTGTTTGTTGTGTTTCATGCCTGAGCCAGACTATCGTCATGTTTGCTGTAACCTTGTCCTGTCCTGTCGGAATCTGCCGGTCTATCTGAGCCTACCTATGTTTGGTTATTAAAGAAGCTCTGTTTAAGTTAGTTCGCTTTTGGGTCCTCATTCACTCACCGTAACAGAAGAATCCGACCAAGAATGGACCCAGCGACTTCGGATCCTCTCCACTCAGCCGTCGAGATCCAGGGAGCGATGCTAGGCAGACACGAGCAGGAATTGTCTGCTGCTCGACATGCCGTTGAGACCCTGGCCACCCAAGTCTCCAACCTCACAGAACAGGTTCACCATCTCCGCCTCGATCCACCGGCCACTTCCAGGGCTTTCGAATCTCCGGAGCCCAGAATCAATAACCCGCCGTGTTACTCTGGGGAGCCCACTGAATGCCGCTCGTTCCTCACCCAGTGTGATATTGTGTTTTCTCTCCAGCCCAACACTTACGCCAGGAGCACTGCTCGTGTCGCCTACGTCATATCTCTCCTTACTGGACGGGCTCGTGAGTGGGGCACGGCAATCTGGGAGGCAAGGGCTGAGTGTACTAACCAGTATCAGGACTTTAAGGAGGAGATGATACGGGTTTTTGATCGATCTGTTTTTGGGGAGGAGGCTTCCAGGGCCCTGTCTTCCCTATGTCAAGGCAATCGATCCATAACAGACTACTCTATTGAGTTTCGCACTCTTGCTGCCTCCAGTGGCTGGAACGAGCCGGCTTTGCTCGCTCGTCTTCTGGAGGGTCTCCGCGCAGAGGTAAAGGATGAGATTCTCTCCCGGGAGGTTCCTTCCAGCGTGGATTCCTTGATTGAACTCGCTATTCGCATTGAGCGACGGGTTGATCTTCGTCACCGAGCTCGTGGAAAGGAGCTCGCGTTCTCCGTTGCCCCCCTCTCCGCATCACTACCATCTTCCTCTGCCGGCTCGGGAGCTGAGCCTATGCAGCTGGGAGGTATCCGCATCTCGACTAAGGAGAGGGAACGGAGAATCACCAACCGCCTCTGTCTCTATTGCGGTTCTGCTGGTCATTTTGTCACTTCATGTCCAGTAAAAGCCAGAGCTCATCAGTAAGCGGAGGGCTACTGGTGAGCGCTACTACTCCTGTCTCTCCTTCAAGATCCTGCACTACCTTGTCGGTCCATCTACGCTGGACCGGTTCGTCAGCTTCCTGCAGTGCCTTAATAGACTCTGGGGCGGAGGGCTGTTTTATGGACGAGACCTGGGCTCGGGAACATGACATTCCTCTCAGACAGTTAAGGGAGTCCACGGCCTTGTTCGCCCTGGATGGTAGTCCTCTCCCCAGGATTCAGCGTGAGACGCTACCTTTAACCCTCACTGTTTCTGGTAATCATAGCGAAACCATTTCTTTTTTGATTTTTCGTTCACCTTTTACACCTGTTGTTTTGGGCCATCCCTGGCTAGTTTGTCATAATCCTTCCATTAATTGGTCTAGTAATTCTATCCTCTCCTGGAACGTCTCTTGTCATGTGAAATGTTTAATGTCTGCTATCCCTCCTGTTTCCTCTGTCTCTTCTTCACAGGAGGAGCCTGGTGATTTGACAGGGGTGCCGGAGGAATATCACGATCTGCGCACGGTGTTCAGTCGGTCCAGGGCCACCTCTCTTCCTCCACACCGGTCGTATGATTGTAGTATTGATCTCCTTCCGGGAACCACTCCCCCCCGGGGTAGACTATACTCTCTGTCGGCTCCCGAACGTAAGGCTCTCGAGGATTATTTGTCTGTAGCTTTTGACGCCGGTACCATAGTCCCCTCCTCCTCTCCCACCGGAGCGGGGTTTTTTTTTTGTCAAGAAGAAGGACGGGTCTCTGCGCCCCTGCATAGATTATCGAGGGCTGAATGACATAACAGTTAAGAATCGTTATCCGCTTCCTCTTATGTCTTCAGCCTTCGAGATCCTGCAGGGAGCCAGGTTTTTCACTAAGTTGGACCTTCGTAACGCTTACCATCTCGTGCGCATCAGGGAGGGGGACGAGTGGAAGACGGCGTTTAACACTCCGTTAGGGCACTTTGAATACCGGGTTCTTCCTTTCGGCCTCGCTAACGCTCCAGCTGTCTTTCAGGCATTAGTCAATGATGTCCTGAGAGACATGCTGAACATCTTTGTTTTCGTTTACCTTGACGATATCCTGATTTTTTCACCGTCACTCCAGATTCATCTTCAGCACGTTCGACGTGTCCTCCAGCGCCTTTTAGAGAATTGTCTTTTTGTGAAGGCTGAGAAGTGCACTTTTCATGCCTCCTCCGTCACATTTCTCGGTTCTGTTATTTCCGCTGAAGGCATTAAGATGGATCCCGCTAAGGTCCAAGCTGTCATTGATTGGCCCGCTCCTAAGTCACGCATCGAGCTGCAGCGCTTTCTCGGCTTCGCGAACTTCTATCGTCGTTTCATCCGTAATTTCGGTCAGGTGGCAGCTCCTCTCACAGCCCTTACTTCTGTCAAGACGTGCTTTAAGTGGTCCGTTTCCGCCCAGGGAGCTTTTGATCTCCTCAAGAATCGTTTTACATCCGCTCCTATCCTTGCTACACCTGACGTCTCTAGACAGTTCGTTGTCGAGGTTGACGCGTCAGAGGTGGGCGTGGGAGCCATTCTTTCTCAGCGCTCCCTCTCTGACGACAAGGTCCACCCATGCGCGTATTTTTCTCATCGCCTGTCGCCGTCGGAACGTAACTATGATGTGGGAAACCGCGAACTGCTCGCCATCCGGTTAGCCCTAGGCGAATGGCGACAGTGGTTGGAGGGGGCGACCGTTCCTTTTGTCGTTTGGACTGACCATAGGAACATCCGTACATCCGTTCTGCCAAACGACTTAATGCGCGTCAGGCGCGTTGGGCGCTGTTTTTCGCTCGTTTCGAGTTCGTGATTTCTTATCGTCCGGGCTCTAAGAACACCAAGCCTGATGCTTTATCTCGTCTCTTCAGTTCTTCAGTAGCCTCCACTGACCCCGAGGGGATTCTCCCTGAGGGGCGTGTTGTCGGGTTGACTGTCTGGGGAATTGAGAGGCAGGTAAAGCAAGCGCTCACTCACACTCCGTCGCCGCGCGCTTGTCCTAGGAACCTTCTTTTCGTTCCCGTTCCTACTCGTCTGGCCGTTCTTCAGTGGGCTCACTCTGCCAAGTTAGCCGGCCACCCTGGCGTTCGGGGTACGCTTGCTTCCATTCGCCAGCGTTTTTGGTGGCCCACCCGGGAGCATGACACGCGTCGTTTCGTGGCTGCTTGTTCGGTCTGCGCGCAGACTAAGTCCGGTAACTCCCCTCCTGCCGGCCGTCTCAGGCCGCTTCCCATTCCCTCTCGACCGTGGTCTCACATCGCCTTAGATTTTGTCACCGGACTGCCTTCGTCAGCGGGGAAGACTGTTATTCTTACGGTTGTCGATAGGTTCTCTAAGGCGGCTCATTTCATTCCCCTTGCTAAGCTTCCTTCTGCTAAAGAGACGGCACAAATCATCATCGAGAATGTTTTCAGAATTCATGGCCTTCCGTCAGACGTCGTTTCGGACAGAGGTCCGCAATTCACGTCTCAATTTTGGAGGGAGTTTTGCCGTTTGATTGGGGCTTCCGTCAGTCTCTCTTCCGGCTTTCACCCCCAGTCTAACGGTCAAGCAGAACGGGCCAATCAGACTATTGGTCGCATCTTACGCAGTCTTTCTTTTCGCAACCCTGCGTCTTGGTCAGAACAGCTCCCCTGGGCAGAATACGCCCACAACTCGCTTCCTTCGTCTGCGACCGGGCTATCTCCTTTTCAGAGTAGCCTCGGGTACCAGCCTCCGCTGTTCTCATCTCAGTTCGCCGAGTCCAGCGTCCCCTCCGCTCAGGCTTTTGTCCAACGTTGCGAGCGCACCTGGAAGAGGGTCAGGTCTGCACTTTGCCGTTATAGGACGCAGACTGTGAGGGCTGCTAATAAGCGTAGAACTAAGAGTCCTAGATATTGTCGCGGTCAGAGAGTTTGGCTCTCCACTCAGAACCTTCCCCTTAAGACGGCTTCTCGCAAGTTGACCCCGCGGTTCATTGGTCCGTTCCGTATTTCTCGGGTCATCAATCCTGTCGCAGTTCGACTTCTTCTTCCGCGATACCTTCGTCGCGTCCACCCGGTCTTCCATGTCTCCTGTATTAAGCCCGTTCTTCGCGCCCCCGCTCGTCTTCCCCCCCCCCCCCCCCCCCCCCATCCTTGTCGAGGGCGCACCCATCTACAGGGTCCGCAGGATTTTGGACATGCGTCCTCGGGGCCGTGGTCACCAGTACCTCGTTGATTGGGAGGGGTACGGTCCTGAGGAGAGGAGTTGGGTTCCCTCTCGGGACGTGCTGGACCGTGCGCTGATCGAGGATTTCCTCCGTTGCCGCCAGGTTTCCTCCTCGAGTGCGCCAGGAGGCGCTCGGTGAGTGGGGGGGTACTGTCATGTACTGTCATGTTGTGTCTTGTCTCTGTCCTTTCCCTTCACCCTGTCTCCCTCTGCTGGTCGTTGTTAGGTTACCTTTTCTCCCCCTCTTTCCCCCAGCTGTGCCTTGTCTCCTCCTAACTACCCATTCACCCCGTTTCCCACCTGTTCCCTTTTTCCCTCTGATTAGGTCCCTATATCTCTCTCTGTTTTTGTTCCTGTCCTTGTCGGATTCTTGTTTGTTGTGTTTCATGCCTGAGCCAGACTATCGTCATGTTTGCTGTAACCTTGTCCTGTCCTGTCGGAATCTGCCGGTCTATCTGAGCCTACCTATGTTTGGTTATTAAAGAAGCTCTGTTTAAGTTAGTTCGCTTTTGGGTCCTCATTCACTCACCGTAACAGCTACGACCTGAAGATCATGATTCAACCTTGTTTTTCCGAGTTCCCAGTTGTCTTGAAAGCACTATAAATCCAGAGAATGCCAGACTTTGATAACAAAATTTGCCCACGAAGGACCGTAGTGCCACCTTCCTGTTCAAGTGATCACAGCACAACAAGGCGAGTCCAAAAATGTCTTGTATGCTGCTGCATAAATGATATGTCCTCGGATGGGGCCACAGTGTCTCCTGACCCCTCCTGTCTCAGCATCCAGTATTTATGCTGCAGTAGTTTATGTGTCGGGGGGCTAGGGTCAGTTTGTTATATCTGGAGTACTTCTCCTGTCCTATTCGGTGTCCTGTGTGAATTTAAGTGTGCTCTCTCTAATTCTCTCTTTCTCTCTTTCGTTCTCTCTCTCTGAGGACCTGAGCCCTAGGACCATGCCCCAGGACTACCTGACATGATGACTCCTTGCTGTCCCCAGTCCACCTGGCCGTGCTGCTGCTCCAGTTTCATCTGTTTTGCCTTATTATTATTGGACCATGCTGGTCATTTATGAACATTTGAACATCTTGGCCATGTTCTGTTATAATCTCCACCCGGCACAGCCAGAAGAGGACTGGCCACCCCACATAGCCTGGTTCCTCTCTAGGTTTCTTCCTAGGTTTTGGCCTTTCATGGGAGTTTTTCCTAGCCACTGTGCTTCTACACCTGCATTGCATGCTGTTTGGGGTTTTAGGCTGGGTTTCTGTAGAGCACTTTGAGATATCAGCTGATGTACGAAGGGCTATATAAATACATTTGATTTGATTTGATTTGATTTTGATTAATATGCCAGGAAGATATGTATCCTATAGCAAAGAAAGTAATACTAAGTGTATGTTGTGTAGTAAGCTGTTAGTAGCCAACGTGCCTCACCCTAATAATTTGGTCTATTTTCCCCTCTTAATTTCGCCTACTGATCTGACTTGGTGGTGCACATGTAGCCTATAACCTGTTTTAGAGAAATGTAATCATTGAATATTGTAAGAGCTTTCATTGTCTGCTTATATGGCCCCTTTATTTAGCCTATTGTTCTGACTTGGTGTACAGGGAGAACACTATAAGAACAACCCATGTTCTGAATTGTGTTGCTGTACATTTCAAAGTGCGAAACAAATAGTTATATCGACCACGTCCGTCCTTGCTCTCTCATGTCTTAATTGAAATTACGGATTGCTTCTTATCCGCTTGTCGTCCCCTAATGTCATAGTTCATACATCTAAATTGTCATTGGAAACCATATTTGTTTAAGCAAGTCAGCCATATCAACTATGTTTTTTTAAGCAGTAAATGAGGCTGAATGAACTGTTTCGCTGCCAGACAAGGCTCCGTTGATAACCAGGTCTAGTAGTGGTAAGATGTTGGGATTGCTGTTGGGACTCTGCTGTTGGGACAGCTTTATATAGGCCTTAACAGTTTGTGGGCACCGTTTGTCACCGTTATAGTGCAATTATATGGGAATAATTTATTCTTCCCTCTTAACTGTAGTATAAAACAAGGGTTTTTAAACGAGACTGGAGAATCTGAATCAATCCTGACAAACAATTTAAATATTTTTGTGGGTAATAATGTTCTGGGAGGCAAAAATAGCCTTGCCGTTTGTCAAAAATAGTTTTGCTGGTTTTCATAGGATGAGAAAAAAGAAGAAACCCGCACACTGCTCTTTATGAAGTGATACTAGCAAGAGCAGTGTGCAGGTTTCTTATTTTTTCTCATGTTATTCAATTCTTACCATATGCCTGCAACAAAGATAGCTCAGATGTGCAAGTGCCTTTTGAATTTTAATCCCTGGTTTTCATAGGATGAAATATTGTCATTGAAGGCAGTCAATTGGCCAAAACCAGAGGCAGCCATTTTGTTGCATTACCTGCATCAGTTGCAGGGTTTGCAATGACCTTAGTTACCTCTGAAATGGGTAGAGCAGGACTGAATGGGAATCAATAAGACTGACAACAGACTACAGCCAATCAGATCTGTCAACCAACACTGCAGCTTCACTCCTTATAGAAAACATCTCAATGCAGTGAGGAGATAGCAGCCTCTCTATCCCCTGTGCTCTCATCCGCAACCCAAAGACTGTAACTTATGCATTGTATTCTGTATCTGTTTGTGAAACCATATTAATCAACGTGTTTCCAATCATTGTTAGAGTTGGACGATAAAGTTACAAAGTCATTCTGAGGAATGTAATTACAGAAAAAAAACTATGTTGCAGTTTGGATGCCTATTCATCACTACAGAAATGCTTTGGTTTGAAATGGCTCAAACTTAAAGGGCAAGTTTGTCCATAACACATTATGATATACATTATGAAGGTGATATATACTATTGAATGGGGTAAATTACTTGCATATAAGCACAGGCTGATCATAACTGTAATCTATACCAATAGCTGTCAATAACTACAACTATGATTAATGCTTCAACACTTCCTGAAAGTAGCAAGTGGTCACATAAATGCATCATATTGATTGAACCAACCCCCTCATGGTAGTCTCACTTTATACGTCATCGGTAGGTCACTGATGGTAATCCCTTTGATTTTGGGAGGTTTCCTGTCAAGAAGTAATCAATCACCTATTATTGAAGACTTAGCACAAGCAAAACATCAATATATGAAATTGGTTCGCTTTGCACATGTTCATAGGCAAATATACATTATTAATTCAATTCATTTAATGATCGATCATTCTGTTCAATTTGAGAGAAACATTTTCAACACTTTTCAAACACTTGAAAAGGACGGTAATGGTGTTTTGCTGCATTAAGTCGCTGTCCATGGCGCTGATATTGGAGTCTGGCGGACTGGTGCTGTCCATGGTGCCGCATTTGATTTCGCTCTAAATTGCACCGGTAAATTGATCATTTCTGGTATAACCGTTTTTGCTAACTAATAATAGGGGAAATAATAATTAACATGGGTCATTGAACTGCTCCATATTGGCTGGTTGAATTAGCAAATGCAGAGATGCATGTATACATTTCTCTCTTATTCCAATGTTCAAAATTGGGAGGAAACTGTATGACAAGAGACAAATGATAAGCACATCAACGTCAAGGACACATAGGCTATCCCAAACATCCTAATTATAATCACCCCAGTTCCCTTTTTCTCCCTATGTGTGATCATTCCTCTGCTTTCAAACGGCCACCCACGAACCCTCACACACTCAAGTAGTGTTTCACTTACATAGAGTATGAAGGGTTGAGACATGGCCCTCCCCCTCCGTTCGATCAAAAGTAAAAACAGTCTCTGCCTTGTTAGCGATATGCTTCTCCTATATAAAGGACAGCCGGTGAGACTAAGAATGCTGAGAGCGCCATCCACCCCGCACCTGCAAACACATACTCGCCCCACTCCTCCACCTCGGACACCTTCCCTTCCATCTGCACACGCAACTCCTGGTCTGGCCGGATGAGTTACCACCCGGTGGACACGATAGGGAGTCCATTCAGGAGAAGTATGGATAGTAGGACCACCTACGGCCGCTCCACTGGCACACCCTCCAGCGGGTTCCGTTCTCAGTCCTGGTCCCGGGCAAGCCCAGGCTCCACGATGACCTCCTCCTACAAGAGGAGCGTCAATGTGCCGGTAGCCAGAGCGTACAGCTCCACACTCCTCAGCTCCGCCGACAGCGTTGATTTCAATCAAACGAACGGAGACTACAAGCGCTCCAACGAGAAAGAGCAGCTCCAGGGGCTCAACGACCGCTTCGCCGGTTACATCGACAAGGTGCACTACCTGGAGCAGCAGAACAGCCAGATCGAAGAGGAGATCCAGACGCTGCGGCAGAAGCAGGTGTCACAATCCCAGCTAGGCGATTTATACGACCAGGAACTCCAGGAGCTGCGCTCCATGCTGGAGCAGATTCACCACGATAAAGCGCAGATCCAGCTCGACACGGACCACGTCGAGGATGACATCCAGAGAATTAGGGACCGCTTCGATGAGGAAGCCCGCATCAGGGATGAGACGGAAGGCATCATCCGGGCGTTGAAAAAAGATATGACCGACTCTGATTTGGTGAAGTCAGAGTTGGAGAAGAAAGTTCAGTCACTGCATGACGAGATTGCCTTTATCCGCAACAACCACGCAGAAGAGGTGAGCGACCTGTTCGCCCAGGTGCAGGCGTCGCAGGTGACCATGGAGAGGAAAGACATCCAGAAGACGGACATCACCGAGGCGCTCCGGGAGATCCGCACCCAGCTCGAGGGCCACTCCAACCAGAACCTGCAGCAGGTGGAGGACTGGTTCATGTGCCGCTATTCCAAGCTCACTGATGCTGCGGCACAAAACAAAGATGCAATCAATTCCGCCCGTGATGAGATAGCAGACTACCGTCGCCAGCTTCAGTCCAAGACCGTGGAGTTAGAGTCTGTCCGTGGAACCAGGGAGTCACTGGAGAGGCAATTGAATGACATCGAGGACCGACACAACAACGACCTGTCCAGCCTGCAGGTATGATGAGACCCGCTGTTAATGGTGAGGTATTCTATAAAATTGTATTCTTTGTGTAAAGAGAAGCAATGTAGTGGAGAGAATATATTATATAATAAGATGTGTTTTTCGTTGATTTCAAATTGAGAAAATTATCACCACACCTTTGGGGTTTTTATTCTTATTTTAAATGTAGGTCTACTTATAAGGAGAGTCCCCTACTTTGATAGAGAGAAAGACACACACTTGCATTGTGTCCCCACATATTGTATTAGTTTGATTTTGAACGAACTAAATTGTTTTATTTATGTGGGCCCTAAATGCATGTCTTTTAACTAGGCTATAAGCTCTGCCCAATAGTTGTGTCTGCGCTTTTGCTTTAGATAGCCTAAATGGCACAATGCTGACATCTTATGGACACAGATTTAACATCTCCAAATGTTGGATCATTAGGCTACGCATAAGCAGCGACACTTGGGTTGGGAAGACATAATGCAGCAGACTGTTTTTTGTTATTTTTTCGTTGCTGAGCCAGAGACTCGGGGCCCTTGAAACACAGTGCTGTTCACTGCGTCAGAATACATTATTTAACACAACAACAGTCCAATCTATCCAATTATTTGCACTTTCACTTTTCATAAATGAGACAGGAGGACTTCACAGTTTCAATTGTTATTGCAATGATATTTTATTGGAATCTCAAAGTGCTGTTTCAAATGTAGGCCTATACAAGTGTAAATGTGCTTGTGAAGTAATTACCAGTATCACAAAATATGACATTGTATTTTTGATCGTTTTCTTATGATGTTTAGAAAGCAGTGTCCTTATGGAGAAACGTGTCTTCCCTACACCAGAAATAAATAACCAAGTATTACTTCAGGGTTCCATATAGTCATAAGAAATAATAGCTCTTAACCAGCTTGTGTCTCTCGGTCTTGTTCTCTTCAGGAGACCATCCACCAGCTGGATAATGAGCTTAAGGGCACGAAGTGGGAGATGGCGCGTCATCTGCGTGAGTACCAGGACCTGCTCAATGTCAAGATGGCCCTCGACATTGAGATTGCTGCATACAGGTACAGTGCGACAACAGAGCGCTAATTAGGACTAACATTGAATTTTTTTTATTTTTAAATATATCATGTGTAATAAAAACATAAAGATCTCATTTATATATAGAAACTACATTTTTATATTCGGCCTACACTAAACTATATCTCATGTTCTACTGTTCTTGCAGGAAACTCCTAGAAGGTGAAGAGACCCACTTTAGCACTTTCCCCTACCGCCACACCGTCACCTCCTCTAAGAAGTCCAAGTATGAGCCTCCCAAACTGAAAGTCCAGCATAAGTTTGTAGAGGAGATCATCGAGGAGACCAGGGTAGAGGATGAGAAGGATGAGATGGACCAGGCCCTGGCTGAGATGGCCCAGGAGTTTTCTGCCACTCTGGAGGCAGAGGCAACAGATGAAGGAGAGGATGAGGGAGAAGAGGGAGGAGAAGAAGCAGAGGGAGAAGGGGGAGAGGGTGAATCAGAAGAGGTTGTAGCCTCCACTGAAGCCCAAGTTAGCTCCAGCACACCTGCTGAGGAGGAAGAGGAGGACAAAGAAGGTGATGATGAAGAGGAAGAGGGAGAAAAAGAAGAAGAGGGTGAGAAAGGAGAAGAGGGTGAGGGTGAGAAGGGAGATGATACAGAAGGAGAGGGGGAATTAGAGGAGACAGTCCTGTGCTCTAAAGCCCCAGAATCAAAGGCCTCTCCTGACAAAGAGAAGGCTGGAGAGAAGGAGGGAAGCGGTGGAGAAGAGGAGACAGGAGAGGGAGAGGGAGAAGAGGAGGGTGATGATCAAGATGAAGATGCAGGTAGTGACAAAGGATCCAAAGATGGAGATGATAAGGATGAGGAAGATGAGAAGAAAGGAAAGGATGAGAAAGAATACAAAACAGATGAGAAGGCAGCTGTAGCCAAGACAGAGGCTCCCAAAACAGAAGCCCCCAAGAGTGAGGCCCCAAAAGTTGAGGTCCAGAAATCTGAGACCTCAAAGCCCTCCAAGCCAGACTCCCTAAAAGCGGAATCCCCAAAGGCTGGGTCCCCCAAGTCTGAGTCACCAAAAGTTGGATCCCCAAAACATGAATCTCCCAAAGCTGTAACCCCCAAATCTGAATCCCCAAAACCTGCTGGATCCCCCAAATCTGAATCCCCAAAACCTGCTGGATCCCCCAAATCTGAATCCCCAAAACCTGCTGGATCCCCCAAATCTGAATCCCCAAAACCTGCTGGATCCCCCAAATCTGAATCCCCAAAACCTTCTGGATCCCCTAAATCTGAATCACCAAAACCTGCTGGATCCCCTAAATCTGAATCCCCAAAACTTGCTGGATCCCCTAAATCTGAATCCCCAAAACCTGCTGGATCCCCTACTTCTGAATCCCCAAAACCTGCTGGATCCCCTAAATCTGCTGGCTCCCCCAAATCTGAATCCCCAAAACCTGCTGGATCCCCCAAATCTGAATCCCCAAAACCTGCTGGATCCCCCAAATCTGAATCCCCAAAACCTTCTGGATCCCCCAAATCTGAATCCCCAAAACCTTCTGGATCCCCTAAATCTGAATCCCCAAAACCTGCTGGATCCCCTAAATCTGAATCCCCAAAACTTGCTGGATCCCCTAAATCTGAATCCCCAAAACCTGCTGGATCCCCTACTTCTGAATTCCCCAAATCTGCTGGATCCCCTCAATCTGAATCCCCAAAACCTGCTGGATCCCCTACTTCTGAATCCCCAAAACCTGCTGGATCCCCTAAATCTGAATCCCCAAAACCTGCTGGCTCCCCCAAATCGGAATCCCCAAAACCTACAGTATCCCCCAAATCTGAATCCCCCAATTTAGGATCCCCCGAGGCAGAGTCCCCTAAGGGTGAGGCCCCCAAACCAGAAGCTCCAACATCAGAGGCCCCCAAGGCTGCAGAAGAGAAAGTAGACAAAAAGAGTGATCCAGAGGAAGAGAGGAAGGTAGAAAAGAAAGACGCAGCCATGAACGGAGATGTGGAGAAGATTACCCCAGAGGACAAGGACAAGAAGGATGAGGGTGGGAAAGAGGCAGAGGAGAAGGATGTTATCTCAAATGGAGTGGACGAGAGCCCCACTAAAGATGATCCGGACCAGAAAGATGATCCAAAGGACCAGAAGGTGGTCATCACCAAAACGGTGGAGACCATCACCACTGGAGAGGACGGGGCCAAGCATGTCACCAAATCGGTCACTGTCACCGAGACTGTGAAGGAGTCTGAGGATGTGATGCAGGAGAAGACAGTCTCCAGCAAGAAGATGGAGAAACACTCTTCCCAGTCTGTCAAGGTGGTGACTGAAACTGAGTAATTGCACTCCATCCAACCCACTCAGGAGGAACAAAAATGACACGACAACAAGCAATCAACCCAGAACTAACATAACAAAGAAATCATAGAGCTAGAGCGATGTAATAAAGAGAACCACTCTCAAACATACAGAAAAGCAACGAGAGAAGCCATATGATGTGACAAAGCTAACGTTTAAAAAATGCATGTTGAGAGAAAGCTTTAAATGGGTTTTGCTGCAGATTATATCAGGAAAATGTGATAGTGGGACAGATTATTAATTGTCTTTATGTTTCCCTGCAGTTCACGGGAGGGCTCACGGGTGGGGGCGTCTGCATGCTAGCTCAGGGAGGGAGACCCCTCCGCTCTAACCTGTATGTATGGATGGAAGGTTTACAGTTTAGATGCATACTGTATGTGGGTGGGAGAGTGATAGAAATGTATGTTCATTCAAATGTTAATTCAAAAAGGGGTGCCTGGGTTGGACGGTCCACTTTAGAGACACATGTTCAAAAGGACTAGCCTTTTTATGTGAAGATACCAACTGAGCCAAAAATGCAATCGTCTACAACACAATATAGTGAAGAATGAGAAAGACAATGGTGCAATGTACTGATGATCATAAACATACAGTACCCGAAGCAACTAAAGCATTAAGAACCTTGAAGAAACTCTGAGCCTTAAACATGCTTTTTATCAGTATCTATTGTGTTTACCTAATGAGTGCAATTGAAAATAAATATGTAAATGCGCACACATACATTCTTGTATGCATAGGATGGACTTGAATTTAAATAGCGAACTTAAATGAGGTGCTACAGTTTGCAATCCCATGTCTTTACTCATCATTAACTATTTCCCAGCAGCATTTGCTCAATAAATGTCATACTGAAATACAAATATGGTCTCTTGTTCCTTCATGCAATTGTCCTGTCATGTCCTTTCACTTGTTCATTTACAGTAGCTGTCTCACCTCAACATGCACACTATTCTATTTCTTCATCTGCTTTCATAGGGGTGTGATCGCATGCTTCATGATCTTTTGTAGCCTAGAAATGATACAAAACCATATCACCATCCAGAGGCTGTCCTCTACAGATTTTTAAAGCTACACTGTAATATGTGCATACCATCAAAGAATGAGCCACCAACCATAATATAAACGATGCACCCCATGGCATGTTCATGCAAATAGCATTTAATTGTAGCACTTGATTTATCAAATAAAACTTTATTTACATAGCACTTTTCTTACCATAAACAATGCAATTCTGGACAAATATCAAATGAAGATAGATAAATATCAAATGAAGATAAATGAAAAAATATAAAATTAAGATAGATAAATTAGCATAGTAAAACAATATTAAATAAATTAGGATAGTAAAACAATATTTTTAAAAATTAGCATAGTAAAACAATATGAAATAAATTAGGATAGTAAAACAATATAAAATACATTTGGATAGTAAAACAATATTCAATAAATTAGGATAGTAAAACAATATAAAATACATTTGGATAGTAAAACAATATTCAATAAATTAGGATAGTAAAATAATATTAAAACAACAGTGAACATGAGAGAGTAATATGAGATACTGTATTAAGATTGAGAGATGTTTAAGCAGTTTCAGCAAATAGCTACATTATTTGAGAACAACATTACCTACATTGTTAAACATGATTTTAAACTATACATATTTAATTCAAAGTATTTTACATGACAAGTTAAACAATCGAGTGATAGGTCCTTCGGAGATTTAGCAACATTAAAGCAGACAGCAACCCGATCGTAATTTGAAATTCAGCACCACCGGAAAATGGACAGCGACTATCTCAGGCAGAATCCATGAAGAGGTTTCTTTGAAATGTAGCCTATCACTCACTCACAGTGAATGAATCCTTATTATAATGCTAGAAGGATAGTTGGTCTGATTCTATGCCACAAAGCACGATAACACCTGGGGTGTTACATATATTTTTTTGTTCCTAAAACTTTCAGAACAAAATATTGTATCTAACATTTAAAAAAAAATATTATGACATACAGTGCCTTCGGAAAAGATTCAGACCCCATTACGTTTTTCACATTTTATTACGTTACAGACTCATTCAAAAATTGATTAAATAAAAAATCCTTAGCAATCTACACAAAATACCCCATAATGACAAAGCGAAAACATGTTTTTAGAAATGTTTGCACATTTATTACAAATAAAAAACAGAAAACATTATTTACTTAGGTATTCAGACCCTTTGATATGAGACTCAAATTTGAGCTCAGGTGCATCCTGTTTCCATTGATCATCATTGAGATGTTTCTACAACTTGGAGTCCCACTGTTGTAAATTCAATTGATTGAACATGATGTGGAAAGGCACACAACTGTCTATATAAGGTCCTTAGAGCTCCAAGCCAGGATTGTGTCGAGGCACAGATCTGGGGAATGGTACCAAAACTTTTCTGCAGCATTAAAGGTCCCCAAGAACACAGCGGCCTCCATCATTCTTAAATGGAAGAAGTTTGGAACCACCAAGAGCTGGCCGCCCGGCCAAACTGAGCAATCGGTGGAGAATGGTCTTGGTCAGGGAGGGATGGTCTCTAAGACAGAGCTCCACAGTTCCTCTGTGGAGATAGGAGAACCCTCGAGAAGGACAACCATCTCTGCAGCACTCCGCCAATCAGGCCTTTATGGTAAAGTTACCAGATGGAAGCAACTTAACCGTAAAGGGCGCATGACAGCCTGCTTGGAGTTTGCCAAAAGACACCTAAAGACTCTCAGTCCTTGAGAAACAAGATTATCTTCAAATCCAAGATGGCGTAGCAGTCAGACTCATCTTTTATATATTTTTCTTCGCATTTCTTTTTTATATTTCTCTAAACCTCAACTTCATAATAGTCTCCTGCAACCCACCTCACCCAACATGGTGTGGATCAGTTTTTTCTAAAGCATATTTATTTACCTCCGGAACCTGAATACCCCAACAGAAGCTAGCCAGCTCACTAGCTACTAGCTAGTAGTCAGCTAACCACTGCTAGTGGTCATCAGCTAACCTTTAGCTCGAAAAGCTCTCACCACTTTGTACAACGCGACTCAAACCGTACCTATTTTCTCTCCATGTCCCCGGATTCCTACCGCAAGCTCTGAACCTTTCACATGGATCATCGCAGCTAGCTAGCTGCAATCCGAGTGACCTGGCTAAGGTCTGTCCCAAAGCAAGCACCAATTAGCCTGGAGCTAGCCCATGCTAGGCCTATTCTCCCGGCTAGCTGAAGAGGCCCATCAGCCACTCCTGGGCTACAATACCCAGACCCCTTCTACTGCCGGTACGGGACACTGAACCTCGCCGATCCTTGACGACTGGACTACTGACGTAATCTGCTCGAGGGGGTACTCAACTGGCCCCTAGGTCGCAACGTCCCCTGAATACCCATCTGCTAGCCTGCTAGCCACAGCCTGCTAGCTGTCTAGAGCATTTTGGACTGTTAGCTGAATAGATCCATTGGCCAATTTCTTGGGCCACTATACCTATTTTTCCTATTGGACTTGGACCCCTCTGCTACTCAGAACCCTACTAATCCATCATGACTGGTCTATTGACGTCACTGCACGCGGAGGCTAAATCAGTCTTTCCTCCGTTCCGGCCTGCTAGCTGTCTGAAACGCCGTGTCTCCAGCCAGTCCAACCACTCACTGGACCCCTATGATCACTGGGCTACGCATGCCTCGCCCTAACATCAATATGCCTTATCCATTACTGTCCTGGATAGTGATTATTGTCTTATTTCACTGTGGAGCCTATAGCCCTGCTCAATTTGCCTTAACCAACCATTTAGTTCCACCCTCATAGATATCATCCTAACCAACTTGCCCTCCAAATACACCTCTGCTGTTTTCAACCAAGATCTCAGCGATCACTGCCTCATTGCCTGCATCCATAATGGGTCTGCGGTCAAACGACCACCCCTCATCACTGTCAAACGCTCCCTAAAACACTTCAGCGAGCAGGCCTTTCTAATCAACCTGGCCCGGGTATCCTGGAAGGATATTGACCTCATCCCGTCAGTAGAGGATGCCTGGTTATTCTTTAAAAGTGCCTTCCTCACCATCTTAAATAAGCATGTCCCATTCAAAAAATGTAACCAGGAACAGATATATCCCTTGGTTCTCTCCAGACCTGACTGTCCTTGACCAGCACAAAAACATCCTGTGGCATTCTGCATTAGCATCGAATAGCCCCCGTGATATGCAACTTTTCAGGGAAGTCAGGAACCAATATATACAGGCAGTTAGGAAAGCTAAGGCTAGCTTTTTCAAGCAGAAATTTGCATCCTGTAGCACAAACTCAAAAAAGTTCTGGGACGCTGTAAAGTCCATGGAGAATACGAGCACCTCCCAGCTGCCCACTGCACTGAGGCTAGGAAACATTGTCACCACCGATAAATGCACTATAATTGAGAATTTCAACAAGCATTTTTCTATGGCTGGCCATGCTTACCGCCTGGCTACCCCTACCCCAATCAACAGCCCTGCACCCCAACAGAATCTCGCCCAAGCCTCCCCCATTTCTCCTTCACCCAAATCCAGATAGCTGATGTTCTGAAAGATCTGCAAAATCTGGACCCCTACAAATCAGCCGGGCTAGACAATCTGGACCCTCTCTTTCTAAAATGATCTGCCGAAATTGTTGCAACCCCTATTACTAGCCTGTTCAACCTCTCTTTCGTATCGTCTGAGAAACCCAAAGATTGGAAAGCTGCCACGGTCATCCTCCTCTTCAAAAGGGGAGACACTCTAGACCCAAACTGCAGCAGAACTATATCTATCCTACCCTGCCTTTCTAAGATCTTTGAAAGCCAAGTTAACAAACGGATTTCCGACCATTTCGAATCCCACCGTACCTTCTCCGCTATGCAATCTGGTTTCAGAGCTAGTCATGGGTGCACCTCAGCCACACTCAAGGTCCTAAACGATATCATAACCGCCATCGATAAGAGACATTACTGTGCAGCCGTATTCATCAACCTGGCCAAGGCTTTCGACTCTGTCAATCACCACATTCTTATTGGCAGACTCAACAGCCTTGGTTTCTCAAGTGATTGCCTCGCCTGGTTCACCAACTACTTCTCTGGTAGAGCTCAGTGTGTCATATCGGAGGGCCTGTTGTCCGGACCTCTGGCAGTCTCTATGGGGGTGCCACAGGGTTCAATTCTCGGGCCGACTCTCTTCTCTGTATACATCAATGATGTCGCTCTTGCTGTTGGTCCACCTCTACGCAGACGACACCATTCTGTATACCTCTGGCCCTTCTTTGGACACTGTGTTAACTAACCTCCAGACGAGCTACAATGATGGACTCTGTGGGAAACGGGCGCGGCCGAGTTGCATGGGTTGGGGGCTATTGGACAGTGGTGGACGAGAGAAGGGCGTGGAATACTTGCAGGCCATGGGCGACTCTATAGGTCTGCGGTCCACCAGTAGGTTGCCAATGGATATGAACATCCGGATGTATTGGTTTACGTCCGTTAAATCTCCTCTGCAGGCCAGTTTGGTCTGTAACTCCCGATTAAGACCCCTCCTGTAGACTGTAAGGAGCGCTGGTTCACACCATCCACTGCTGGCAGCCATGGTGCTGAACTCAAGGGCATACTCTGTGATGGAGCGATGGCCCTGTCGCAGCTCACATAACAGGTCCCCGGTGTGACGACCTGAAACTGAATGGTCGATCACCTCCTTGAAGACGGCATGGAAACGTGATTCAGAGGACAGATCAGATCTTTGAGCGGCCCACAGGGCTGTGACCCAATCCAGAGCTTTGCCTGTGAGTAGGGAGATGATGAAGTCCACCCTGTCTTTGTCAGAGGTGAAGTCAGTGAGGTGATGGTCTATGTACAGGTTACACTGCATGAGAAATCCTTGACATTTCCCTGGGGAGCCGTCATATTTATTAGGCATAGATATAGGGTAGGATGAACGAGAGGAGGCTGTGGCACCTGATATGGATGAAGCAGGAATGGACTGGTGAAGGAGGTTGCAGAGTTCGTCGAGCCATTCCTCCTGTCGGGCTAGACGTAGCTGCAGCTCTGCTGAATCATTCTGTCGTGTTTGGTGAGGTATTCTGTAATGAACACGATATGAGACAGAGAGCTGGTTTCAAGCGCAGGTGTTTATTGGAAGGGACCATAGGAGGAGGCAGGTAGCATGGTCCAGGGGCAGGCAGAAGGTCATACACGGTAGGTCCAAAATGGCAAAAGTACAGGCAGGGAATAGGCAAAAGGTGTCTTAAGTGAGGCAGGCAAAAACTATAATACACAGGAGGCATGAAGGACAAGAAAAACCAGAGCTCCAAAAGAAGTGTGTCTCAAAACAAACAATACCTCACAGTGATGGGGTGCAAGGAACTGAACTAAATGGTGTGGGATGATGACATGCAGGTGTGTGAACAGGTGATTAGAATTCCGGTGATTGGGATCTGGAGAGTGAGCAGGAAAGTGGGCTGCGTTCCAGGATCTAAGTGTTTAGAAGTATGAGTTGGATGCAGACGTTACAGTTTGGAAGGAATCAGTGGCTAACTGCTATTCAGTGGAGTGGCTGTGAGGTCCCAAATCTGGGATTAAGGGTCTCTTTTCCAAGTTTAAAATTATAAACATTCAGCATTGGTCATGCTGTCAATGAAGCATGAGCTCTGACTGTGAAAATACGTTTTGAACGGTCATCAAGCTCGGAATTGGAAATCCGGAACTCGGGCTTCTTTCTAGAGCTACGACCTGAAGATCATGATTCAACCTTGTTTTTCCGAGTTCCCAGTTGTCTTGAAAGCACCATTAATCCAGAGAATGTCAGACTTTGATAACAAAATTTGACCGTAGTGCCACCTTCCTGTTCAAGTGATCACAGCACAACAAGGCGAGTCCTAAAATGTCTTGTATGCTGCTGCATAAATGATGTGTCCTCGGATGGGGCCACAGTGTCTCCTGACCCCTCCTGTCTCAGCCTCCAGTATTTATGCTGCAGTAGTTTATGTGTCGGGGGGCTAGGGTCAGTTTGTTATATCTGGAGTACTTCTCCTGTCCTATTCGGTGTCCTGTGTGAATTTAAGTGTGCTCTCTCTAATTCTCTCTTTCTCTCTTTCTTTCTCTCTCTCGGAGGACCTGAGCCCTAGGACCATGCCTCAGGACTACCTGACATGATGACTCCTTGCTGTCCCCAGTCCACCTGGTCGTGCTGCTGCTCCAGTTTCAACTGTTCTGCCTTATTATTATTGGACCATGCTGGTCATTAATGAACATTTGAACATCTTGGCCATGTTCTGTTATAATCTCCACCCGGCACAGCCAGAAGAGGACTGGCCACCCCACATAGCCTGGTTCCTCTCTAGGTTTCTTCCTAGGTTTTGGCCTTTCTAGGGAGTTTTTCCTAGCCACCGTGCTTCTACACCTGCATTGCTTGCTGTTTGGGGTTTTAGGCTGGGTTTCTGTAGAGCACTTTGAGATATCAGCTGATGTACGAAGGGCTATATAAATAAATTTGATTTGATTTGATTTGGATTAATATGCCAGGAAGATATGTATACTATAGCGAAGAAAGTAATACTAAGAGTATGTTGTGTAGTAAGCTGTTAGTAGCCAACGTGCCTCACCCTAATAATTTGGTCTATTTTCCCCTCTTAATTTCGCCTACTGATCTGACTTGGTGGTGCACATGTAGCCTATAACGTGTTTTAGAGAAATGTAATCATTGAATATTGTAAGAGCTTTCATTGTCTGCTTATATGGCCCCTTTATTTAGCCTATTGTTCTGACTTGGTGTACAGGGAAAACACTGTAAGAACAACCCATGTTCTGAATTGTGTCGCTGTACATTTCAAAGTGCGAAACAAATAGTTATATCGACCACGTCCGTCCTTGCTCTCTCATGTCTTAATCGAAATTACGGATTGCTTCTTATCCGCTTATCGTCCCCTTATGCCATAGTTCATACATCTAAATTGTCATTAGAAACCATATTTGTTTAAGCAAGTCAGCCATATCAACTATGTTTTTTAAGCAGTAAATGAGACTGAATGAACTGTTTCGCTGCCAGACAAGGCTCCGTTAATAACCAGGTCTAGTAGTGGTAAGATGTTGGGACTGCTGTTGGGACTCTGCTGTTGGGACAGCTTTATATAGGCCCTAACAGTTTGTGGGCACCGTTTGTCACCGTTATAGTGCAATTAATGTATTCTTTAGTGTTGTGTTTTACCACACCAAGATTTACGTGCTAAAATCGCCACTGGTGGTGATGTACATGTTTGAAAGGCTGAGGCCAACAGGAGAGCAGAGAGAGATAGAGGCAACAGAGGCCAGGTGTCTAGCTCTAGGTCACAAGGATCAGCCAGGAGAAAGTGAGTATAGGGTCGAAAACATCGCTCAAGTTAACTCAGCCACAACAACACACATTCACACACATTCAGTTAGGATGAGAGAATCATATGTACTGGGGCATGGTAACTATCTCTCCCTCTCTTTCTCTCTGCCTCTCGCTCTCTCTCTCTCTCTCTCTCTGGGACAAACACAATCTAAAATTGTCTGAGCTCTCAAACGCGTTAGGGCTCACTCCACAGAGCTAACTTTTGCGATGGAAAAACAATGAGTGAGATAACAGAATACAGATGGGTAAGTATGGATAAGTGACAAATGCCAAATAAATCTCAGAGATGGGAATCATTTATTCTTCCCTCTTAACTGTGGTATAAAACAAGGGTTTTTAAACGAGACTGGAGAATCTGAATCAAACCTTACAAACAATTTAAATCTTATTGTGGGTAATAATGTTCTTTGAGGCAAAAATAGTTTTGCTGGTTTTCATAGGATGAGAAAAAAGAAGAAACCTGCACACTGCTCTTTATGAAGTGATACTAGCAAGAGCAGTGTGCAGGTTTCTTATTTTTTCTCATGTTATTCAATTCTTACCATATGCCTGCAACAAAGATGGCTCAGATGTGCAAGTGCCTTTTGAATTTTTAATCCCTGGTTTTCATAGGATTAAATATTGTCATTGATTGCAGTCAATTGGCCAAAACCAGAGGCAGCCATTTTGTTGCATTACCTGCATCAGTTGCAGGGTTTGCAATGACCTTAGTTACCTCTGAAATGGGTAGAGCAGGACTGAATGGGAATCAATAAGACTGACAACAGACTACAGCCAATCAGATCTGTCAACCAACACTGCAGCTTCACTCCTTAGAGAAAACATCTCAATGCAGGGAGGAGATAGCAGCCTCTCTATCCCCTGTGCTCTCATCCGCAACCCAAAGACTGTAACTTATGCATTGTATTCTGTATCTGTTTGTGAAACCATATTAATCAACATGTTTCCCATCATTGTTAGAGTTGGACGATAAAGTTACAAAGTCATTCTGAGGAATGTAATTACAGAAAAAAACTATGTTGCAGTTTTTAAATGGCTCAAAATAAAAGGGCAAGTTTGTCCATAACACATTATGATATACATTATGAAGGTGATATATACTATTGAATGGGATAAATTACTTGCATATAAGCACAGGCTGATTATAACTGTAATCTATACCAATAGCTGTCAATAACTACAACTATGATTAATGCTTCAACACTTCCTGAAAGTAGCAAGTGGTCACATAAATGCATCATATTGTTTGAACCAACCCCCTCATGGTAGTCTCACTTTATACATCATCAGTAGGTCACTGATGGTAATCCCTTTGATTTTGGGAGGTTTCCTGTCAAGAAGTAATCAATCACCTATTATTGAAGACTTAGCACAAGCAAAACATCAATATATGAAATTGGTTCGCTTTGCACATGTTCATAGGCAAATATACATTATTAATTCAATTCATTTAATGATCAATCATTCTGTTCAATTTGAGAGAAACATTTTCAACACTTTTCAAACACTTGAAAAGGACGGTAATGGTGTTTTGCTGCATTAAGTCGCTGTCCATGGCGCTGATATTGGAGTCTGACGGACTGGTGCTGTCCATGGAGACGATATTGCTATCGCTCTAAATTGCATCGGTAAATTGATCATTTCTGGTATAACCGTTTTTGCTAACTAATACTAGGGGAAATAATAATTAACATGGGTCATTGAACTGCTCCATATTGGCTGGTTGAATTAGCAAATGCAGAGATGCATGTATAATTTTCTCTCTAATTCGAATGTTCAAAATTTGGAGGAAACTATATGACAAGAGACAAATGATAAACACATCAACGTCAAGGACACATAGGCTATCCCAAACATCCTAATTATAATCACCCCATTTCCTTTTTTCTCCCTATGTGTGATCATTCCTCTGCTTTCAAACGGCCACCCACGAACCCTCACACACTCAAGTAGTGTTTCACTTACATAGAGTATGAAGGGTTGAGACATGGCCCTCCCCCTCCGTTCGATCAATGGGCCAGTAAAAACAGTCTCTGCCTTGTTAGCGATATGCTTCTCCTATATAAAGGACAGCCGGTGAGACTAAGAATGCTGTGAGCGCCATCCACCCCGCACCTGCAAACACATACTCGCCCCACTCCTCCACCTCGGACACCTTCCCTTCCATCTGCACACGCAACCCCTGGTCTGGCCGGATGAGTTACCACCCGGTGGACACGATAGGGAGTCCATTCAGGAGAAGTATGGATAGTAGGACCACCTACGGCCGCTCCACTGGCACACCCTCCAGCGGGTTCCGTTCTCAGTCCTGGTCCCGGGCAAGCCCAGGCTCCACGATTACCTCCTCCTACAAGAGGAGCGTCAATGTGCCGGTAGCCAGAGCGTACAGCTCCACACTCCTCAGCTCCGCCGACGGCGTTGATTTCAATCAAACGAACGGAGACTACAAGCGCTCCAACGAGAAAGAGCAGCTCCAGGGGCTCAACGACCGCTTCGCCGGTTACATCGACAAGGTGCACTACCTGGAGCAGCAGAACAGCCAGATCGAAGAGGAGATCCAGACGCTGCGGCAGAAGCAGGTGTCACAATCCCAGCTAGGCGATTTATACGACCAGGAACTCCAGGAGCTGCGCTCCATGCTGGAGCAGATTCACCACGATAAAGCGCAGATCCAGCTCGACACGGACCACGTCGAGGATGACATCCAGAGAATTAGGGACCGCTTCGATGAGGAAGCCCGCATCAGGGATGAGACGGAAGGCATCATCCGGGCGTTGAAAAAAGATATGACCGACTCTGATTTGGTGAAGTCAGAGTTGGAGAAGAAAGTTCAGTCACTGCATGACGAGATTGCCTTTATCCGCAACAACCACGCAGAAGAGGTGAGCGACCTGTTCGCCCAGGTGCAGGCGTCGCAGGTGACCATGGAGAGGAAAGACATCCAGAAGACGGACATCACCGAGGCGCTCCGGGAGATCCGCACCCAGCTCGAGGGCCACTCCAACCAGAACCTGCAGCAGGTGGAGGACTGGTTCATGTGCCGCTATTCCAAGCTCACTGATGCTGCGGCACAAAACAAAGATGCAATCAATTCCGCCCGTGATGAGATCGCAGACTACCGTCGCCAGCTTCAGTCCAAGACCGTGGAGTTAGAGTCTGTCCGTGGAACCAGGGAGTCACTGGAGAGGCAATTGAATGACATCGAGGACCGACACAACAACGACCTGTCCAGCCTGCAGGTATGATGAGACCCGCTGTTAATGGTGAGGTATTCTATAAAATTGTATTCTTTGTGTAAAGAGAAGCAATGTAGTGGAGAGAATATATTATATAATAAGATGTGTTTTTCGTTGATTTCAAATTGAGAAAATTATCACCACACCTTTGGGGTTTTTATTCTTATTTTAAATGTAGGTCTACTTATAAGGAGAGTCCCCTACTTTGATAGAGAGAAAGACACACACTTGCATTGTGTCCCCACATATTGTATTAGTTTGATTTTGAACGAACTAAATTGTTTTATTTATGTGGGCCCTAAATGCATGTCTTTTAACTAGGCTATAAGCTCTGCCCAATAGTTGTGTCTGCGCTTTTGCTTTAGATAGCCTAAATGGCACAATGCTGACATCTTATGGACACAGATTTAACATCTCCAAATGTTGGATCATTAGGCTACGCATAAGCAGCGACACTTGGGTTGGGAAGACATAATGCAGCAGACTGTTTTTTGTTATTTTTTCGTTGCTGAGCCAGAGACTCGGGGCCCTTGAAACACAGTGCTGTTCACTGCGTCAGAATACATTATTTAACACAACAACAGTCCAATCTATCCAATTATTTGCACTTTCACTTTTCATAAATGAGACAGGAGGACTTCACAGTTTCAATTGTTATTGCAATGATATTTTATTGGAATCTCAAAGTGCTGTTTCAAATGTAGGCCTATACAAGTGTAAATGTGCTTGTGAAGTAATTACCAGTATCACAAAATATGACATTGTATATTTGATCGTTTTCTTATGATGTTTAGAAAGCAGTGTCCTTATGGAGAAACGTGTCTTCCCTACACCAGAAATAAATAACCAAGTATTATTTCAGGGTTCCATATAGTCATAAGAAATAATAGCTCTTAACCAGCTTGTGTCTCTCGGTCTTGTTCTCTTCAGGAGACCATCCACCAGCTGGATAATGAGCTTAAGGGCACGAAGTGGGAGATGGCGCGTCATCTGCGTGAGTACCAGGACCTGCTCAATGTCAAGATGGCCCTCGACATTGAGATTGCTGCATACAGGTACAGTGCGACAACAGAGCGCTAATTAGGACTAACATTGAATTTTTTTTATTTTTAAATATATCATGTGTAATAAAAACATAAAGATCTCATTTATATATAGAAACTACATTTTTATATTCGGCCTACACTAAACTATATCTCATGTTCTACTGTTCTTGCAGGAAACTCCTAGAAGGTGAAGAGACCCACTTTAGCACTTTCCCCTACCGCCACACCGTCACCTCCTCTAAGAAGTCCAAGTATGAGCCTCCCAAACTGAAAGTCCAGCATAAGTTTGTAGAGGAGATCATCGAGGAGACCAGGGTAGAGGATGAGAAGGATGAGATGGACCAGGCCCTGGCTGAGATGGCCCAGGAGTTTTCTGCCACTCTGGAGGCAGAGGCAACAGATGAAGGAGAGGATGAGGGAGAAGAGGGAGGAGAAGAAGCAGAGGGAGAAGGGGGAGAGGGTGAATCAGAAGAGGTTGTAGCCTCCACTGAAGCCCAAGTTAGCTCCAGCACACCTGCTGAGGAGGAAGAGGAGGACAAAGAAGGTGATGATGAAGAGGAAGAGGGAGAAAAAGAAGAAGAGGGTGAGAAAGGAGAAGAGGGTGAGGGTGAGAAGGGAGATGATACAGAAGGTGGTGATGAGGGAGAAGGAGAGGGGGAATTAGAGGAGACAGTCCTGTGCTCTAAAGCCCCAGAATCAAAGGCCTCTCCTGACAAAGAGAAGGCTGGAGAGAAGGAGGGAAGCGGTGGAGAAGAGGAGACAGGAGAGGGAGAGGGAGAAGAGGAGGGTGATGATCAAGATGAAGATGCAGGTAGTGACAAAGGATCCAAAGATGGAGATGATAAGGATGAGGAAGATGAGAAGAAAGGAAAGGATGAGAAAGAATACAAAACAGATGAGAAGGCAGCTGTAGCCAAGACAGAGGCTCCCAAAACAGAAGCCCCCAAGAGTGAGGCCCCAAAAGTTGAGGTCCAGAAATCTGAGACCTCAAAGCCCTCCAAGCCAGACTCCCTAAAAGCTGAATCCCCAAAGGCTGGGTCCCCCAAGTCTGAGTCACCAAAAGTTGGATCCCCAAAACATGAATCTCCCAAAGCTGTAACCCCCAAATCTGAATCCCCAAAACCTGCTGGATCCCCCAAATCTGAATCCCCAAAACCTGCTGGATCCCCCAAATCTGAATCCCCAAAACCTGCTGGATCCCCCAAATCTGAATCCCCAAAACCTGCTGGATCCCCCAAATCTGAATCCCCAAAACCTTCTGGATCCCCTAAATCTGAATCACCAAAACCTGCTGGATCCCCTAAATCTGAATCCCCAAAACTTGCTGGATCCCCTAAATCTGAATCCCCAAAACCTGCTGGATCCCCTACTTCTGAATCCCCAAAACCTGCTGGATCCCCTAAATCTGCTGGCTCCCCCAAATCTGAATCCCCAAAACCTGATGGATCCCCCAAATCTGAATCCCCAAAACCTGCTGGATCCCCCAAATCTGAATCCCCAAAACTTGCTGGATCCCCTAAATCTGAATCCCCAAAACCTGCTGGATCCCCTACTTCTGAATTCCCCAAATCTGCTGGATCCCCTCAATCTGAATCCCCAAAACCTGCTGGATCCCCTACTTCTGAATCCCCAAAACCTGCTGGATCCCCTAAATCTGAATCCCCAAAACCTGCTGGCTCCCCCAAATCGGAATCCCCAAAACCTACAGTATCCCCCAAATCTGAATCCCCTAATTTAGGATCCCCCGAGGCAGAGGGTGAGAAAGGAGAAGAGGGTGAGGGTGAGAAGGGAGATGATGCCCCCAAACCAGAAGCTCCAATGTCAGAGGCCCCCAAGGCTGCAGAAGAGAAAGTAGACAAAAAGAGTGATTCAGAGGAAGAGAGGAAGGTAGAAAAGAAAGACGCAGCCATGAACGGAGATGTGGAGAAGATTACCCCAGAGGACAAGGACAAGAAGGATGAGGGTGGGAAAGAGGCAGAGGAGAAGGATGTTATCTCAAATGGAGTGGACGAGAGCCCCACTAAAGATGACCCGGACCAGAAAGATGATCCAAAGGACCAGAAGGTGGTCATCACCAAAACGGTGGAGACCATCACCACTGGAGAGGACGGGGCCAAGCATGTCACCAAATCGGTCACTGTCACCGAGACTGTAAAGGAGTCTGAGGATGTGATGCAGGAGAAGACAGTCTCCAGCAAGAAGATGGAGAAACACTCTTCCCAGTCTGTCAAGGTGGTGACTGAAACTGAGTAATTGCACTCCATCCAACCCACTCAGGAGGAACAAAAATGACACGACAACAAGCAATCAACCCAGAACTAACATAACAAAGAAATCATAGAGCTAGAGCGATGTAATAAAGAGAACCACTCTCAAACATACAGAAAAGCAACGAGAGAAGCCATATGATGTGACAAAGCTAACGTTTAAAAAATGCATGTTGAGAGAAAGCTTTAAATGGGTTTTGCTGCAGATTATATCAGGAAAATGTGATAGTGGGACAGATTATTAATTGTCTTTATGTTTCCCTGCAGTTCATGGGAGGGCTCACGGGTGGGGGCGTCTGCATGCTAGCTCAGGGAGGGAGACCCCTCCGCTCTAACCTGTATGTATGGATGGAAGGTTTACAGTTTAGATACTGTATGTGGGTGGGAGAGTGATAGAAATGTATGTTCATTCAAATGTTAATTCAAAAAGGGGTGCCTGGGTTGGACGGTCCACTTTAGAGACACATGTTCAAAAGGACTAGCCTTTTTATGTGAAGATACCAACTGAGCCAAAAATGCAATCGTCTACAACACAATATAGTGAAGAATGAGAAAGACAATGGTGCAATGTACTGATGATCATAAACATACAGTACCCGAAGCAACTAAAGCATTAAGAACCTTGAAGAAACTCTGAGCCTTAAACATGCTTTTTATCAGTATCTATTGTGTTTACCTAATGAGTGCAATTGAAAATAAATATGTAAATGCGCACACATACATTCTTGTATGCATAGGATGGACTTGAATTTAAATAGCGAACTTAAATGAGGTGCTACAGTTTGCAATCCCATGTCTTTACTCATCATGAACTATTTCCCAGAAGCATTTGCTCAATAAATGTCATACTGAAATACAAATATGGTCTCTTGTTCCTTTATGCAATTGTCCTGTCATGTCCTTTCACTTGTTCATTTACAGTAGCTGTCTCACCTCAACATGCACACTATTCTATTTCTTCATCTGCTTTCATAAGGGTGTGATCGCATGCTTCATGATCTTTTGTAGCCTAGAAATGATACAAAACCATATCACCATCCAGAGGCTGTCCTCTACAGATTTTTAAAGCTACACTGTAATATGTGCATACCATCAAAGAATGAGCCACCAACCATAATATAAACGATGCACCCCATGGCATGTTCATGCAAATAGCATTTTATTGTAGCACTTGATTTATCAAATAAAACTTTATTTACATAGCACTTTTCTTACCATAAACAATGCAATTCTGGACAAATATCAAATGAAGATAGATAAATATCAAATGAAGATAAATGAAAAAATATAAAATTAAGATAGATAAATTAGCATAGTAAAACAATATTAAATAAATTAGGATAGTAAAACAATATTTAAAAAAATTAGCATAGTAAAACAATATGAAATAAATTAGGATAGTAAAACAATATAAAATACATTTGGATAGTAAAACAATATTCAATAAATTAGGATAGTAAAACAATATAAAATACATTTGGATAGTAAAACAATATTCAATAAATTAGGATAGTAAAACAATATAAAATACATTTGGATAGTAAAACAATATTCAATAAATTAGGATAGTAAAATAATATTAAAACAACAGTGAACATGAGAGAGTAATATGAGATACTGTATTAAGATTGAGAGATGTTTAAGCAGTTTCAGCAAATAGCTACATTATTTGAGAACAACATTACCTACATTGTTAAACATGATTTTAAACTATACATATTTAATTCAAAGTATTTTACATGACAAGTTAAACAATCGAGTGATAGGTCCTTCGGAGATTTAGCAACATTAAAGCAGACAGCAACCCGATCGTAATTTGAAATTCAGCACCACCGGAAAATGGACAGCGACTATCTCAGGCAGAATCCATGAAGAGGTTTCTTTGAAATGTAGCCTATCACTCACTCACAGTGAATGAATCCTTATTATAATGCTAGAAGGATAGTTGGTCTGATTCTATGCCACAAAGCACGATAACACCTGGGGTGTTACATATATTTTTTTGTTCCTAAAACTTTCAGAACAAAATATTGTATCTAACATTTAAAAAAAAATATTATGACATACAGTGCCTTCGGAAAAGATTCAGACCCCATTACGTTTTTCACATTTTATTACGTTACAGACTCATTCAAAAATTGATTAAATAAAAAATCCTTAGCAATCTACACAAAATACCCCATAATGACGAAGCGAAAACATGTTTTTAGAAATGTTTGCACATTTATTACAAATAAAAAACAGAAAACATTATTTACTTAGGTATTCAGACCCTTTGATATGAGACTCAAATTTGAGCTCAGGTGCATCCTGTTTCCATTGATCATCATTGAGATGTTTCTACAACTTGGAGTCCCACTGTTCTAAATTCAATTGATTGAACATGATGTGGAAAGGCACACAACTGTCTATATAAGGTCCGTAGAGCTCCAAGCCAGGATTGTGTCGAGGCACAGATCTGGGGAAGGGTACCAAAACTTTTCTGCAGCATTAAAGGTCCCCAAGAACACAGCGGCCTCCATCATTCTTAAATGGAAGAAGTTTGGAACCACCAAGAGCTGGCCGCCCGGCCAAACTGAGCAATCGGTGGAGAATGGTCTTGGTCAGGGAGGGATGGTCTCTAAGACAGAGCTCCACAGTTCCTCTGTGGAGATAGGAGAACCCTCGAGAAGGACAACCATCTCTGCAGCACTCCGCCAATCAGGCCTTTATGGTAAAGTTACCAGATGGAAGCAACTTAACCGTAAAGGGCGCATGACAGCCTGCTTGGAGTTTGCCAAAAGACACCTAAAGACTCTCAGTCCTTGAGAAACAAGATTATCTTCAAATCCAAGATGGCGTAGCAGTCAGACGTCTTTATCCTTCATCGTGTTCCATGTATATATCTTTTATATATTTTTCTTCGCATATCTTTTTTATATTTCTCTAAACCTCAACTTCATAATAGTCTCCTGCAACCCACCTCACCCAACATGGTGTGGATCAGTTTTTTCTAAAGCATATTTATTTACTTCCGGAACCTGAATACCCCAACAGAAGCTAGCCAGCTCACTAGCTACTAGCTAGTAGTCAGCTAACCACTGCTAGTGGTCATCAGCTAACCTTTAGCTCGGAAAACTCTCACCACTTTGTACAACGCGACTCAAACCGTACCTATTTTCTCTCCATGTCCCCGGATTCCTACCGCAAGCTCTGAACCTTTCACATGGATCATCGCAGCTAGCTAGCTGCAATCTGAGTGACCTGGCTAAGGTCTGTCCCAAAGCAAGCACCAATTAGCCTGGAGCTAGCCCATGCTAGGCCTATTCTCCCGGCTAGCTGAAGAGGCCCATCAGCCACTCCTGGGCTACAATACCCAGACCCCTTCTACTGCCGGTACGGGACACTGAACCTCGCCGATCCTTGACGACTGGACTACCGACGTAATCTGCTCGAGGGGGTACTCAACTGGCCCCTAGGTCGCAACGTCCCCTGAATACCCATCTGCTAGCCTGCTAGCCACAGCCTGCTAGCTGTCTAGAGCATTTTGGACTGTTAGCTGAATAGATCCATTGGCCAATTTCTTGGGCCACTATACCTATTTTTCCTATTGGACTTGGACCCCTCTGCTACTCAGAACCCTACTAATCCATCATGACTGGTCTATTGACGTCACTGCACGCGGAGGCTAAATCAGTCTTTCCTCCGTTCCGGCCTGCTAGCTGTCTGAATCGCCGTGTCTCCAGCCAGTCCAATCACTCACTGGACCCCTATGATCACTGGGCTACGCATGCCTCGCCCTAACATCACTATGCCTTGTCCATTACTGTCCTGGATAGTGATTATTGTCTTATTTCACTGTGGAGCCTATAGCCCTGCTCAATTTGCCTTAACCAACCATTTAGTTCCACCCTCATAGATATCATCCTAACCAACTTGCCCTCCAAATACACCTCTGCTGTTTTCAACCAAGATCTCAGCGATCACTGCCTCATTGCCTGCATCCATAATGGGTCTGCGGTCAAACGACCACCCCTCATCACTGTCAAACGCTCCCTAAAACACTTCAGCGAGCAGGCCTTTCTAATCAACCTGGCCCGGGTATCCTGGAAGGATATTGACCTCATCCCGTCAGTAGAGGATGCCTGGTTATTCTTTAAAAGTGCCTTCCTCACCATCTTAAATAAGCATGCCCCATTCAAAAAATGTAACCAGGAACAGATATAGCCCTTGGTTCTCTCCAGACCTGACTGTCCTTGACCAGCACAAAAACATCCTGTGGCATTCTGCATTAGCATCGAATAGCCCCCGTGATATGCAACTTTTCAGGGAAGTCAGGAACCAATATACACAGGCAGATAGGAAAGCTAAGGCTAGCTTTTAAAAGCAGAAATTTGCATCCTGTAGCACAAACTCAAAAAAGTTCTGGGACGCTGTAAAGTCCATGGAGAATACGAGCACCTCCCAGCTGCCAACTGCACTGAGGCTAGGAAACATTGTCACCACCGATAAATGCACTATAATTGAGAATTTCAACAAGCATTTTTCTATGGCTGGCAATGCTTACCGCCTGGCTACCCCTACCCCAATCAACAGCCCTGCACCCCAACAGAATCTCGCCCAAGCCTCCCCCATTTCTCCTTCACCCAAATCCAGATAGCTGATGTTCTGAAAGATCTGCAAAATCTGGACCCCTACAAATCAGCCGGGCTAGACAATCTGGACCCTCTCTTTCTAAAATGATCTGCCGAAATTGTTGCAACCTCTATTACTAGCCTGTTCAACCTCTCTTTCGTATCATCTGAGAAACCCAAAGATTGGAAATCTGCCGCGGTCATCCTCCTCTTCAAAAGGGGAGACAGTCTAGACCCAAACTGCAGCAGAACTATATCTATCCTACCCTGCCTTTCTAAGATCTTCGAAAGCCAAGTTAACAAACGGATTTCCGACCATTTTGAATCCCACCGTACCTTCTCCGCTATGCAATCTGGTTTCAGAGCTAGTCATGGGTGCACCTCAGCCACACTCAAGGTCCTAAACGATATCATAACCGCCATCGATAAGAGACATTACTGTGCAGCCGTATTCATCAACCTGGCCAAGGCTTTCGACTCTGTCAATCACCACATTCTTATTGGCAGACTCAACAGCCTTGGTTTCTCAAGTGATTGCCTCGCCTGGTTCACCAACTACTTCTCTTGTAGAGCTCAGTGTGTCATATCGGAGGGCCTGTTGTCCGGACCTCTGGCAGTCTCTATGGGGGTGCCACAGGGTTCAATTCTCGGGCCGACTCTCTTCTCTGTATACATCAATGATGTCGCTCTTGCTGTTGGTCCACCTCTACGCAGACGACACCATTCTGTATACCTCTGGCCCTTCTTTGGACACTGTGTTAACTAACCTCCAGACGAGCTACAATGATGGACTCTGTGGGAAACGGGCGCGGCCGAGTTGCATGGGTTGGGGGCTATTGGACAGTGGTGGACGAGAGAAGGGCGTGGAATACTTGCAGGCCATGGGCGACTCTATAGGTCTGCGGTCCACCAGTAGGTTGCCAATGGATATGAACATCCGGATGTATTGGTTTACGTCCGTTAAATCTCCTCTGCAGGCCAGTTTGGTCTGTAACTCCCGATTAAGACCCCTCCTGTAGACTGTAAGGAGCGCTGGTTCACACCATCCACTGCTGGCAGCCATGGTGCTGAACTCAAGGGCATACTCTGTGATGGAGCGATGGCCCTGTCGCAGCTCACATAACAGGTCCCCGGTGTGACGACCTGAAACTGAATGGTCGAACACCTCCTTGAAGACGGCATGGAAACGTGATTCAGAGGACAGATCAGATCTTTGAGCGGCCCACATGGCTGTGACCCAATCAAGAGCTTTGCCTGTGAGTAGGGAGATGATGAAGTCCACCCTGTCTTTGTCAGAGGTGAAGTCAGTGAGGTGATGGTCTATGTACAGGTTACACTGCATGAGAAATCCTTGACATTTCCCTGGGGAGCCGTCATATTTATTAGGCATAGATATAGGGTAGGATGAACGAGAGGAGGCTGTGGCACCTGATATGGATGAAGCAGGAATGGACTGGTGAAGGTTGCAGAGTTCGTCGAGCCATTCCTCCTGTCGGGCTAGACGTAGCTGCAGCTCTGCTGAATCATTCTGTCGTGTTTGGTGAGGTATTCTGTAATGAACACGATATGAGACAGAGAGCTGGTTTCAAGCGCAGGTGTTTATTGGAAGGGACCATAGGAGGAGGCAGGTAGCATGGTCCAGGGGCAGGCAGAAGGTCATACACGGTAGGTCCAAAATGGCAACAGTACAGGCAGGGAATAGGCAAAAGGTGTCTTAAGTGAGGCAGGCAAAAACTATAATACACGGGAGGCATGAAGGACAAGAAAAACCAGAGCTCCAAAAGAAGTGTCTCAAAACAAACAATACCTCACAGTGATGGGGTGCAAGGAACTGAACTAAATGGTGTGGGATGATGACATGCAGGTGTGTGAACAGGTGATTAGAATTCCGGTGATTGGGATCTAGAGAGTGAGCAGGAAAGTGGGCTGCGTTCCAGGATCTAAGTGTTTAGAAGTATGAGTTGGATGCAGACGTTACAGTTTGGAAGGAATCAGTGGCTAACTGCTATTCAGTGGAGTGGCTGTGTGGTCCCAAATCTGGGATTAAGGGTCTCTTTTCCAAGTTTAAATTTATAAACATTCAGCATTGGTCATGTTGTTAATGAAGCATGAGCTCTGACTGTGAAAATATGTTTTGAACGGTCATCCAGCTCGGAATTGGAAATCCGGAACTCGGGCTTCTTTCTAGAGCTACGACCTGAAGATCATGATTCAACCTTGTTTTTCCGAGTTCCCAGTTGTCTTGAAAGCACCATTAATCCAGAGAATGTCAGACTTTGATAACAAAATTTGACCGTTGTGCCACCTTCCTGTTCAAGTGATCACAGCACAACAAGGCGAGTCCTAAAATGTCTTGTATGCTGCTGCATAAATGGTGTGTCCTCGGATGGGGCCACAGTGTCTCCTGACCCCTCCTGTCTCAGCCTCCAGTATTTATGCTGCAGTAGTTTATGTGTCGGGGGGCTAAGGTCAGTTTGTTATATCTGGAGTACTTCTCCTGTCCTATTCGGTGTCCTGTGTGAATTTAAGTGTGCTCTCTCTAATTCTCTCTTTCTCTCTTTCTTTCTCTCTCTCGGAGGACCTGAGCCCTAGGACCATGCCTCAGGACTACCTGACATGATGACTCCTTGCTGTCCCCAGTCCACCTGGTCGTGCTGCTGCTCCAGTTTCAACTGTTCTGCCTTATTATTATTGGACCATGCTGGTCATTAATGAACATTTGAACATCTTGGCCATGTTCTGTTATAATCTCCACCCGGCACAGCCAGAAGAGGACTGGCCACCCCACGTAGCCTGCTTCCTCTCTAGGTTTCTTCCTAGGTTTTGGCCTTTCTAGGGAGTTTTTCCTAGCCACCGTGCTTCTACACCTGCATTGCTTGCTGTTTGGGGTTTTAGGCTGGGTTTCTGTAGAGCACTTTGAGATATCAGCTGATGTACGAAGGTTATATAAATACATTTGATTTGATTTGATTTTGATTAATATGCCAGGAAGATATGAAAACTATAGCGAAGAAAGTAATACTAAGAGTATGTTGTGTAGTAAGCTGTTAGTAGCCAACGTGCCTCACCCTAATAATTTGGTCTATTTTCCCCTCTTAATTTCGCCTACTGATCTGACTTGGTGGTGCACATGTAGCCTATAACCTGTTTTAGAGAAATGTAATCAATGAATATTGTAAGAGCTTTCATTGTCTGCTTATATGGCCCCTTTATTTAGCCTATTGTTCTGACTTGGTGTACAGGGAGAACACTGTAAGAACAACCCATGTTCTGAATTGTGTCGCTGTACATTTCAAAGTGCGAAACAAATAGTTATATCGACCACGTCCGTCCTTGCTCTCTCATGTCTTAATCGAAATTACGGATTGCGTCTTATCCGCTTGTCGTCCCCTTATGCCATAGTTCATACATCTAAATTGTCATTAGAAACCATATTTGTTTAAGCAAGTCAGCCATATCAACTATGTTTTTTAAGCAGTAAATGAGGCTGAATGAACTGTTTCGCTGCCAGACAAGGCTCCGTTAATAACCAGGTCTAGTAGTGGTAAGATGTTGGGACTGCTGTTGGGACTCTGCTGTTGGGACAGCTTTATATATGCCCTAACAGTTTGTGGGCACCGTTTGTCACCGTTATAGTGCAATTAATGTATTGTTTAGTGTTGTGTTTTACCACACCAAGATTTACATGCTAAAATCGCCACTGGTGGTGATGTACATGTTTGAAAGGCTGAGGCCAACAGGAGAGCAGAGAGAGATAGAGGCAACAGAGGCCAGGTGTCTAGCTCTAGGTCACAAGGATCAGCCAGGAGAAAGTGAGTATAGGGTCGAAAACATCGCTCAAGTTAACTCAGCCACAACAACACACATTCACACACATTCAGTTAGGATGAGAGAATCATATGTAGTGGGGCATGGTAACTATCTCTCCCTCTCTTTCTCTCTGCCTCTCGCTCTCTCTCTCTCTCTCTCTCTCTGGGACAAACACAATCTAAAATTGTCTGAGCTCTCAAACGCGTTAGGGCTCACTCCACAGAGCTAACTTTTGCGATGGAAAAACAATGAGTGAGATAACAGAATACAGATGGGTAAGTATGGATAAGTGACAAATAAATAAATCTCATTTATTCTTCCCACTTAACTGTGGTATAAAACAAGGGTTTTTAAACAAGACTGGAGAATCTGAATCAATCCTGACAAACAATTTAAATCTTATTGTGGGTAATAATGTTCTTTGAGGCAAAAATAGTTTTGCTGGTTTTCATAGGATGAGAAAAAAGAAGAAACCTGCACACTGCTCTTTATTAAGTGATACTAGCAAGAGCAGTGTGCAGGTTTCTTATTTTTTCTCATGTTATTCAAATCTTACCATATGCCTGCAACAAAGATGGCTCAGATGTGCAAGTGCCTTTTGAATTTTTAATCCCTGGTTTTCATAGGATTAAATATTGTCATTGATGGCAGTCAATTGGCCAAAACCAGAGGCAGCCATTTTGTTGCATTACCTGCATCAGTTGCAGGGTTTGCAATGACCTTAGTTACCTCTGAAATGGGTAGAGCAGGACTGAATGGGAATCAATAAGACTGACAACAGACTACAGCCAATCAGATCTGTCAACCAACACTGCAGCTTCACTCCTTAGAGAAAACATCTCAATGCAGGGAGGAGATAGCAGCCTCTCTATCCCCTGTGCTCTCATCCGCAACCCAAAGACTGTAACTTATGCATTGTATTCTGTATCTGTTTGTGAAACCATATTAATCAACATGTTTCCCATCATTGTTAGAGTTGGACGATAAAGTTACAAAGTCATTCTGAGGAATGTAATTACAGAAAAAAACTATGTTGCAGTTTGGATTCCTATTCATCACTACAGAAATGCTTTGGTTTGAAATGGCTCAAAATAAAAGGGCAAGTTTGTCCATAACATATTATGATATACATTATGAAGGTGATATATACTATTGAATGGGATAAATTACTTGCATATAAGCACAGGCTGATTATAACTGTAATCTATAACAATAGCTGTCAATAACTACAACTATGATTAATGCTTCAACACTTCCTGAAAGTAGCAAGTGGTCACATAAATGCATCATATTGTTTGAACCAACCCCCTCATGGTAGTCTCACTTTATACATCATCAGTAGGTCACTGATGGTAATCCCTTTGATTTTGGGAGGTTTCCTGTCAAGAAGTAATCAATCACCTATTATTGAAGACTTAGCACAAGCAAAACATCAATATATGAAATTGGTTCGCTTTGCACATGTTCATAGGCAAATATACATTATTAATTCAATTCATTTAATGATCAATCATTCTGTTCAATTTGAGAGAAACATTTTCAACACTTTTCAAACACTTGAAAAGGACGGTAATGGTGTTTTGCTGCATTAAGTCGCTGTCCATGGCGCTGATATTGGAGTCTGACGGACTGGTGCTGTCCATGGAGACGATATTGCTATCGCTCTAAATTGCATCGGTAAATTGATCATTTCTGGTATAACCGTTTTTGCTAACTAATACTAGGGGAAATAATAATTAACATGGGTCATTGAACTGCTCCATATTGGCTGGTTGAATTAGCAAATGCAGAGATGCATGTATAATTTTCTCTCTAATTCGAATGTTCAAAATTTGGAGGAAACTATATGACAAGAGACAAATGATAAACACATCAACGTCAAGGACACATAGGCTATCCCAAACATCCTAATTATAATCACCCCATTTCCTTTTTTCTCCCTATGTGTGATCATTCCTCTGCTTTCAAACGGCCACCCACGAACCCTCACACACTCAAGTAGTGTTTCACTTACATAGAGTATGGAGGGTTGAGACATGGCCCTCCCCCTCCGTTCGATCAATGGGCCAGTAAAAACAGTCTCTGCCTCGTTAGCGATATGCTTGTCCTATATAAAGGACATCCGGTGAGACTAAGAATGCTGTGAGCGCCATCCACCACGCACCTGCAAACACATACTCGCCCCACTCCTCCACCTCCGACACCTTCCCTTCCATCTGCACACGCAACCCCTGGTCTGGCCGGATGAGTTACCACCCGGTGGACACGATAGGGAGTCCATTCAGGAGAAGTATGGATAGTAGGACCACCTACGGCCGCTCCACTGGCACACCCTCCAGCGGGTTCCGTTCTCAGTCCTGGTCCCGGGCAAGCCCAGGCTCCACGATGACCTCCTCCTACAAGAGGAGCGTCAATGTGCCGGTAGCCAGAGCGTACAGCTCCACACTCCTCAGCTCCGCCGACAGCGTTGATTTCAATCAAACGAACGGAGACTACAAGCGCTCCAACGAGAAAGAGCAGCTCCAGGGGCTCAACGACCGATTCGCCGGTTACATCGACAAGGTGCACTACCTGGAGCAGCAGAACAGCCAGATCGAAGAGGAGATCCAGACGCTGCGGCAGAAGCAGGTGTCACAATCCCAGCTAGGCGATTTATACGACCAGGAACTCCAGGAGCTGCGCTCCATGCTGGAGCAGATTCACCACGATAAAGCGCAGATCCAGCTCGACACGGACCACGTCGAGGATGACATCCAGAGAATTAGGGACCGCTTCGATGAGGAAGCCCGCATCAGGGATGAGACGGAAGGCATCATCCGGGCGTTGAAAAAAGATATGACCGACTCTGATTTGGTGAAGTCAGAGTTGGAGAAGAAAGTTCAGTCACTGCATGACGAGATTGCCTTTATCCGCAACAACCACGCAGAAGAGGTGAGCGACCTGTTCGCCCAGGTGCAGGCGTCGCAGGTGACCATGGAGAGGAAAGACATCCAGAAGACGGACATCACCGAGGCGCTCCGGGAGATCCGCACCCAGCTCGAGGGCCACTCCAACCAGAACCTGCAGCAGGTGGAGGACTGGTTCATGTGCCGCTATTCCAAGCTCACTGATGCTGCGGCACAAAACAAAGATGCAATCAAGTCCGCCCGTGATGAGATAGCAGACTACCGTCGCCAGCTTCAGTCCAAGACCGTGGAGTTAGAGTCCGTCCGTGGAACCAGGGAGTCACTGGAGAGGCAATTGAATGACATCGAGGACCGACACAACAACGACCTGTCCAGCCTGCAGGTATGATGAGACCCGCTGTAGGCATTATTTTCATACAGAAACCTCCAGCCACAGGCTTAATGGTGAGGTATTCTATAAAGTTGTATTCTTTGTGTAAAGAGAAGCAATGTAGTAGAGAGAATATATTATATAATAAGATGTGTTTTTCGTTGATTTCAAATTGAGAAAATTATCACCACACCTTTGGGGTTTTTATTCTTATTTTAAATGTAGGTCTACTTATAAGGAGAGTCCCCTACTTTGATAGAGAGAAAGACACACACTTGCATTGTGTCCCCACATATTGTATTAGTTTGATTTTGAACGAACTAAATTGTTTTATTATGTGGGCCCTAAATGCATGTCTTTTAACTAGGCTATAAACTCTGCCCAATAGTGGTGTCCGCGCATTTGCTTTAGATAGCCTAAATGGCACAATGCTGACATCTTATGGACACAGATTTAACATCTCCAAATGTTGGATCATTAGGCTACGCATAAGCAGCGACACTTGGGTTGGGAAGACATAATGCAGCAGACTGTTTTTTGTTATTTTTTCGTTGCTGAGCCAGAGACTCGGGGCCCTTGAAACACAGTGCTGTTCACTGCGTCAGAATACATTATTTAACACAACAACAGTCCAATCTATCCAATTATTTGCACTTTCACTTTTCATAAATGAGACAGGAGGACTTCACAGTTTCAATTGTTATTGCAATGATATTTTATTGGAATCTCAAAGTGCTGTTTCAAATGTAGGCCTATACAAGTGTAAATGTGCTTGTTAAGTAATTACCAGGATCACAAAATATGACATTGTATTTTTGATCGTTTTCTTATGATGTTTAGAAAGCAGTGTCCTTATGGAGAAACGTGTCTTCCCTACACCAGAAATAAATAACCAAGTATTATTTCAGGGTTCCATATAGGCATAAGAAATAATAGCTCTTAACCAGCTTGTGTCTCTCGGTCTTGTTCTCTGCAGGAGACCATCCACCAGCTGGATAATGAGCTCAAGGGCACGAAGTGGGAGATGGCGCGTCATCTGCGTGAGTACCAGGACCTGCTCAATGTCAAGATGGCCCTCGACATTGAGATTGCTGCATACAGGTACAGTGCGACAACAGAGCGCTAATTAGGACTAACATTGAAAAAACTTTTTTTTTAATATATCATGTGTAATAAAAACATAAAGATCTCATTTATATATAGAAACTACATTTTTATATTCGGCCTACACTAAACTATATCTCATGTTCTACTGTTCTTGCAGGAAACTCCTAGAAGGTGAAGAGACCCACTTTAGCACTTTCCCCTACCGCCACACCGTCACCTCCTCTAAGAAGTCCAAGTATGAGCCTCCCAAACTGAAAGTCCAGCATAAGTTTGTAGAGGAGATCATCGAGGAGACCAGGGTAGAGGATGAGAAGGATGAGATGGACCAGGCCCTGGCTGAGATGGCCCAGGAGTTTTCTGCCACTCTGGAGGCAGAGGCAACAGATGAAGGAGAGGATGAGGGAGAAGAGGGAGGAGAAGAAGCAGAGGGAGAAGGGGGAGAGGGTGAATCAGAAGAGGTTGTAGCCTCCACTGAAGCCCAAGTTAGCTCCAGCACACCTGCTGAGGAGGAAGAGGAGGACAAAGAAGGTGGTGATGAAGAGGAAGAGGGAGAAAAAGAAGAAGAGGGTGAGAAAGGAGAAGAGGGTGAGGGTGAGAAGGGAGATGATACAGAAGGTGGTGATGAGGGAGAAGGAGAGGGGGAATTAGAGGAGACAGTCCTGTGCTCCAAAGCCCCAGAATCAAAGGCCTCTCCTGACAAAGAGAAGGCTGGAGAGAAGGAGGGACGCGGAGGAGAAGAGGAGACAGGAGAGGGAGAGGGAGAAGAGGAGGGTGATGATCAAGATGAAGATGCAGGTAGTGACAAAGGATCCAAAGATGGAGATGATAAGGATGAGGAAGATGAGAAGAAAGGAAAGGATGAGAAAGAAGACAAAACAGATGAGAAGGCAGCTGTAGCCAAGACAGAGGCTCCCAAAACAGAAGCCCCCATGAGTGAGGCCCCAAAAGTTGAGGTCCAGAAATCTGAGTCCCCAAAGCCCTCCAAGCCAGACTCCCTAAAAGCTGAATCCCCAAAGGCTGGGTCGCCTAAGTCTGAGTCACCAAAAGCTGGATCCCCCAAACATGAATCTCCCAAAGCTGTAACCCCCAAATCTGAATCTCCAAAACCTAGCTCCCCCAAATCTGAATCCCCGAAACCTGCTGGATCCCCTAAATCTGAATCCCCAAAACCTGCTGGATCACCCAAATCTGAATCCCCAAAACCTGCTGGATCCCCCAAATCTGAATCCCCAAAACCTGATGGATCCCCTAAATCTGAATCCCCAAAACCTGCTGGATCCCCTAAATCTGAATCCCCAAAACTAGCTGGATCCCCTAAATCTGAATCCCCAAAGCATGCTGGATCTCCTACTTCTGAATCCCCAAAACCTGCAGGATCCCCTAAATCTGATGGCTCCCCCAAATCTGAATCCCCAAAACCTGCTGGATCCCCCAAATCTGAATCCCCAAAACCTTCTGGATCCCCCAAATCTGAATCCCCAAAACCTGCTGGATCCCCCAAATCTGAATCCCCAAAACCTTCTGGATCCCCCAAATCTGAATCCCCAAAACCTGCTGGATCCCCCAAATCTGAATCCCCAAAACCTGCTGGATCCCCCAAATCTGAATCCCCAAAACCTGCTGGATCCCCCAAATCTGAATCCCCAAAACCTGCTGGATCCCCCAAATCTGAATCCCCAAAACCTGCTGGATCCCCTAAATCTGAATCCCCAAAACTTGCTGGATCCCCTAAATCTGAATCCCCAAGACCTGCTGCATCCCCTACTTCTGAATCCCCCAAACCTGCTGGCTCCCCAAAATCGGAATCCCCAAAACATACAGTATCCCCCAAATCTGAATCCCCCAATTTAGGATCCCCTGAGGCAGAGTCCCCTAAGGGTGAGGCCCCCAAACCAGAAGCTCCAATGTCAGAGGCCCCCACGGCTGCAGAAGAGAAAGTAGACAAAAATAGTGATTCAGAGGAAGAGAGGAAGGTAGAAAAGAAAGACGCAGCCATGAACGGAGATGTGGAGAAGATTACCCCAGAGGACAAGGACAAGAAGGATGAGGGTGGGAAAGAGGCAGAGGAGAAGGATGTTATCTCAAATGGAGTGGACGAGAGCCCCACTAAAGATGACCCGGACCAGAAAGATGATCCAAAGGACCAGAAGGTGGTCATCACCAAAACGGTGGAGACCATTACCACTGGAGAGGATGGAGCCAAGCATGTCACCAAATCTGTCACTGTCACCGAGACTGTGAAGGAGTCTGAGGATGTGATGCAGGAGAAGACAGTCTCCAGCAAGAAGATGGAGAAACACTCTTCCCAGTCCGTCAAGGTGGTGACTGAAACTGAGTAACTGCGCTCCATCCAACCCACTCAGGAGGAACAAAGATGACACGACAACAAGCAATCAACCCAGAACTAACATAACAAAGAAATCATAGTGCTAGAGCGATGTAATAAAGAGAACCACTCTCAAACATCCAGAAAAGCAACGAGAGAAGCCATATGATGTGACAAAGCTAACGTTTAAAAAATGCATGTTGAGAGAAAGCTTTAAATGGGTTTTGCTGCAGATTATATCAGGAAAATGTGATAGTGGGACAGATTATTAATTGTCTTTATGTTTCCCTGCAGTTCACGGGAGGGCTCACGGGTGGGGGCGTCTGCATGCTAGCTCAGGGAGGGAGACCCCTCCGCTCTAACCTGTATGTATGGATGGAAGGTGTACAGTTTAGATACTGTATGTGGGTGGGAGAGTGATAGAAATGTATGTTCATTCAAATGTTAATTCAAAAAGGGGTGCCTGGGTTGGACGGTCCACTTTAGAGACACATGTTCAAAAGGACTAGCCTTTTTATGTGAAGATACCAACTGAGCCAAAAATGCAATCGTCTACAACACAATATAGTGAAGAATGAGAAAGACAATGGTGCAATGTACTGATGATCATAAACATACAGTACCCGAAGCAACTAAAGCATTAAGAACCTTGAAGAAACTCTGAGCCTTAAACATGCTTTTTATCAGTATCTATTGTGTTTACCTAATGAGTGCAATTGAAAATAAATATGTAAATGCGCACACATACATTCTTGTATGCATAGGATGGACTTGAATTTAAATAGCGAACTTAAATGAGGTGCTACAGTTTGCAATCCCATGTCTTTACTCATCATGAACTATTTCCCAGCAGCATTTGCTCAATAAATGTCATACTGAAATACAAATATGGTCTCTTGTTCCTTTATGCAATTGTCCTGTCATGTCCTTTCACTTGTTCATTTACAGTAGCTGTCTCACCTCAACATGCACACTATTCTATTTCTTAATCTGCTTTCATAGGGGTGTGATCGCATGCTTCATGATCTTTTGTACCCTAGAAATGATACAAAACCATATCACCATCCAGAGGCTGTCCTCTACAGATTTTTAAAGCTACACTGTAATATGTGCATACCATCAAAGAATGAGCCACCAACCATAATATAAACGATGCACCCCATGGCATGTTCATGCAAATAGCATTTTATTGTAGCACTTGATTTATGAAATCAAACTTTATTTACATAGCACATTTCTTACCATAAACAATGCAATTCAATTTACTTCACTTACATAAAATAAAATAATAACAGTGAGAAAGATAAAAACAATACATTTCTGGACAAATATAAAATGAAGATAAACAAATATCAAATTAAGATAGATAAATATAAAATGAAGATAGATAAATTAGGATAGTAAAACAATATGAAATAAATTAGGATAGTAAAACAATATGAAATAAATTAGTATAGTAAAACAATATGAAATAAATTAGGATAGTAAAACAATATAAAATACATTTGGATAGTAAAACAATATTAAATAAATTAGGATAGTAAAATAATATTAAAACAACAGTGAACATGAGAGAGTAATATGAGATACTGTATTTAGATTGAGAGATGTTTATGCAGTTTCAGCAAATAGCTACATTATTTGAGAACAACATTTTAAACTATACATATGTAATTCAAAATATTTTACATGACAAGTTAAACAATCGAGTGATAGGTCCTTCAGAGATTTAGCAACATTAAAGCAGACAGCAACCCGATCGTAATTTGAAATTCAGCACCACCGGAAAATGGACAGCGACTATCTAAGGCAGAATCCATGAAGAGGTTTCTTTGAAATGTAGCCTATCACTCACTCACAGTGAATGAATCCTTATTATAATGCTAGAAGGATAGTTGGTCTGATTCTATGCCACAAAGCACGATAACACCTGGGGTGTTACATATCATTTTTTGTTCCTAAAACTTTCAGAACAAAATATTCTATCTAACATTTAAAAAAAATATTATGACATACAGTGCCTTCGGAAAAGATTCAGACCCCATTAGGTTTTTCACATTTTATTACGTTACAGACTCATTAAAAAATTGATTTAATAAAAAATCCTTAGCAATCTACACAAAATACCCCATAATGACAAAGCGAAAACATGTTTTTAGAAATGTTTGCAAATTTATTACAAATAAAAAACAGAAAACATGATTTACTTAGGTATTCAGACCCTTTGATATGAGACTCAAAATTGAGCTCAGGTGCATCCTGTTTCCATTGATCATCATTGAGATGTTTCTACAACTTGGAGTCCCACTGTTGTAAATTCAATTGATTGGACATGATGTGGAAAGGCATACAACTGTCTATATAAGGTCCGTAGAGCTCCAAGCCAGGATTGTGTCGAGGCACAGATCTGGGGAAGGGTACCAAAACTTTTCTGCAGCAAACTTTTCTGCAGCATTCTGCAGCATTGAAGGTCCCCAAGAACACAGTCCCCCCAAAAAATCCAGAAAATCACATTGTTGGATTTTTAATGAATTTATTTGCAAATGATGGTGGAAAATAAGTATTTGGTCACCTACAAACAAGCAAGATTTCTGGCTCTCACAGACCTGTAACTTCCTCTTTAAGAGGCTCCTCTGTCCTCCACTCATTACCTGTATTAATGGCACATGTTTGAACTTGTTATCAGTATAAAAGACACCTGTCCACAACCTCAAACAGTCACACTCCAAACTCCACTATGGCCAAAACCAAAGAGCTGTCAAAGGACACCAGAAACAAAATTGTAGACCTGCACCAGGCTGGGAAGACTGAACCTGCAATAGGTAAGCAGCTTGGTTTGAAGAAATCAACTGTGGGAGCAATTATTAGGAAATGGAAGACATACAAGACCACTGATAATCTCCCTCGATCTGGGGCTCCACGCAAGATCTCACCCCGTGGGGTCAAAATGATCACAAGAACGGTGAGCAAAAATCCCAGAACCACACGGGGGGACCTAGTGAATGACCTGCAGAGAGCTGCGACCAAAGTAACAAAGCCTACAATCAGTAACGCACTACACCGCCAGGGACTCAAATCCTGCAGTGCCAGACGTGTCCCCCTGCTTAAGCCAGTACATGTCCAGGCCCGTCTGAAGTTTGCTAGAGAGTATTTGGATGATCCAGAAGAAGATTGGGAGAATGTCACATGGTCAGATGAAACCAAAATATAACTTTTTGGTAAAAACTCAACTCGTCGTGTTTGGAGGACAAAGAATGCTGAGTTGCATCCAAAGAACACCATATCTACAGTGAAGCATGGGGGTGGAAACACCATGCTTTGGGGCTGTTTTTCTGCAAAGGGACCAGGACGACTGATCCTTGTAAAGGAAAGAATGAATGGGGCCATGTATCGTGAGATTTTGAGTGAAAACCTCCTTCCATCAGCAAGGGCATTGAAGATGAAACGGTGCTGGGTCTTTCAGCATGACAATGATCCCTAACACACCGCCCGGGCAACGAAGGTGTGGCTTCGTTAGAGGCATTTCAAGGTCCTGGAGTGGCCTAGCCAGTCTCCAGATCTCAACCCCATAGAAAATCTTTGGAGGGAGTTGAAAGTCTGTGTTGCCCAGCAACAGCCCCAAAACATCACTGCTCTAGAGGAGATCTGCATGGAGCAATGGGCCAAAAAACCTTGTGTGAAAACCTTGTGAAGACTTACAGAAAACGTTTGACCTCTGTCATTGCCAACAAAGGGTATATAACAAAGTATAGAGATGACCAAATACTTATTTTCCACCATAATTTGCAAATAAATTCATAAAAAATCCTACAATGTGATTTTCTGGATTTTTTTCAAATTTTGTCATAGTTGAAGTGTACATATGATGAAAATTAGAGGCCTCTCTCATCTTTTTAAGTGGGATAACTTGCACAATTGGTGGCTGACTAAATACTTTTTTGCCCTACTGTATCTTTTATATATTTTTCTTTGCATATCTTTTTTACATTTCTCTAAACCTCAACGTCATAATAGTCTCCTGCAACCCACCTCACCCAACATGGTGTGGATCTGTTTTTTCTAGAGTATATTTATTTACCTCCGGAACCTGAATCCCCCAACAGAAGCTAGCCAGCTCACTAGCTACTAGCTAGTAGTCAGCTAACCACTGCTAGTGGTCATCAGCTAACCTTTAGCTCGGAAAGCTCTCACCACTTTGTACAACGCGACTCAAACCGTACCTATTTTCTCTCCATATCCCCGGATTCCTATCGCAAGCTCTGAACCTTTCACATGGATCATCGCAGCTAGCTAGCTGCAATCCGAGTGACTACTCCTGGCTAAGGTCTGTCCCAAAGCAAGCACCAATTAGCCTGGAGCTAGCCCATGCTAGGCCTATTCTCCCGGCTAGCTGGAGAGGCCCATCAGCCACTCCTGGGCTACAATACCCAGACCCCTTCTACTGCCGGTACGGGACACTGAACCTCGCCGATCCTTGACGACTGGACTACCGATGTAATCTGCTCGAGGGGGTACTCAACTAGCCCCTAGGTCGCAACGTCCCCTGAATGCCCAACTGTTAGCCTGCTAACCACGGCCCGCTAGCTGTCCAGAGCACTTTGGACTGTTAGCTCAATAGATCCATCGGCCAATTTCTTGGGCCACTATATCTATTTTGCCTATTGGACTTGGACCCCTCTGCTACTCAGAACCCTGCTAATCCATCACGACTGGTCTATCGACGTCACCGCACGTGGAGAATAAATCAGTCTTTCCTCTGTCCCGGCCTGCTAGCTGTCTGAATCGCCGTGTCTCCAGCCAGTCCAACCACTCACTGGACCCCTATGATCACTGGTCTACGCATGCCTCTCCGTAATATCAATATGCCTTGTCCATTACTGTCCTGGATAGTGATTATTGTCTTATTTCACTGTGGAGCCTATAGCCCTGCTCAATTTGCCTTAACCAACCATTTAGTTCCACCCTCATAGATATCATCCTAACCAACTTGCCCTCCAAATACACCTCTGCTGTTTTCATCCAAGATCTCAGCGATCACTGCCTCATTGCCTGCATCCATAATGAGTATGCGGTCAAACGACCACCCCTCATCATTGTCAAACGCTCCCTAAAACACTTCAGCGAGCAGAACTTTCTAATCCACCTAGCCCGGGTATCCTGGAAGGATATTGACCTCATCCCGTCAGTAGAGGATGCCTGGTTATTCTTTAAAAGTCCCTTCCTCACCATCTTAAATAAGCATGCCCAATTCAAAAAATGTAACCAGGAACAGATATAGCACTTGGTTCTCTCCAGACCTGACTGTCCTTGACCAGCACAAAAACATCCTGTGGCATTCTGCATTAGCATCGAATAGCCCCCGTGATATGCAACTTTTCAGTGAAGTCAGGAACTAATATACACAGGCAGTTAGGAAAGCTAAGGCTAGCTTTTCAAGCAGAAATTTGCATCCTGTAGCACAAACACAAAAAAGTTCTGGGACGCTGTAAAGTCCATGGAGAAAACGAGCACCTCCCAGCTGCCCACTGCACTGATGCTAGGAAACATTGTCACCACCAATAAATCCACTATAATTGAGAATTTCAACAAGCATTTTTCTACGGCTGGCCATGCTTACCACCTGGCTACCCCTACCCTGATCAACAGCCCTGCACCCCCCACAGAAACTCGCCCAAGCCTCCCCCATTTCTCCTTCACCCAAATCCAGATAGCTGATGTTCTGAAAGAGCTGCAAAATCTGGAACCCTACAAATCAGCCGGGCTAGACAATCTGGACCCTCTGTTTCTAAAATGATCTGCCGAAATTGTTGCAACCTCTATTACAAGCCTGTTCAACCTCTCTTTCGTATCGTCTGAGAAACCCAAAGAATGGAAAGCTGCCACGGTCATCCTCCTCTTCAAAAGGGGAGACAGTCTAGACCCAAACTGCAGCAGAACTATATCTATCCTACCCTGCCTTTCGAAGATCTTCGAAAGCCAAGTTAACAAACGGATTTCCGACCATTTCGAATCCCACCGTACCTTCTCCGCTATGCAATCTGGTTTCAGAGCTAGTCATGGGTGCACCTCAGCCACACTCAAGGTCCTAAACGATATCATAACCGCCATCGATAAGAGACATTACTGTGCAGCCGTATTCGTCAACCTGGCCAAGGCTTTCGCCTCTGTCAATCACCACATTCTTATTGGTAGACTCAACAGCCTTGGTTTCTCAAGTGATTGCCTCGCCTGGTTCACCAACTACTTCTCTGGTAGAGCTCAGTGTGTCATATCGGAGGGCCTGTTGTCCGGACCTCTGGCAGTCTCTATGGGGGTGCCACAGGGTTCAATTCTCGGGCCGACTCTCTTCTCTGTATACATCAATGATCTCGCTCTTGCTGTGGGTCCACTTCTACGCAGATGACACCATTCTGTATACCTCTGGCCCTTCTTTGGACACTGTGTTAACTAACCTCCAGACGAGCTACATTGATGGACTCTGTGGGAAACGGGCTGCGCCGAGTTGCATGGGTTGGGGCCTATTGGACAGTGGTGGACGAGAGAAGGGCGTGGAAGACTTGCAGGCCATGGGCGACTCTATAGGTCTGTGGTCCACCAGTAGGTTGCCAATGGATATGAACATCCGGATGTATTGGTTTACGTCCGTTAAATCTCCTCTGCAGGCCAGTTTGGTCTGTAACTCCCGATTAAGACCCCTCCTGTAGACTGTAAGGAGTGCTGGTTCACTCCATCCACTGCTGGCAGCCATGGTGCTGAACTCAAGGGCATACTCAGCATGGAAACGTGATTCAGAGGACAGATTAGATCTTTGAGCGGCCCACAGGGCTGTGACCCAATCCAGAACTTTGCCTGTGAGTAGGGAGATGATGCAGTCCACCCTGTCTTTGTCAGAGGTGAAGTCAGTGAGGTGATGGTCTATGTACAGGTTATAATGCATGAGAAATCCTTGACATTTCCCTGGGGAGCCGTCATATTTATTAGGCATAGATATATTGGAGGATGAACGAGAGGAGGCTGTGGCACCTGATATGGATGAAGCAGGAATGGACTGGTGAAGGAGGTTGCAGAGTTCGTTGAGCCATTCCTCCTGTCCTGCAGCTCTGCTGAATCATTCTGTCGTGTTTGGTGAGGTATTCTGTAATGAACACAATATGAGACAGAGAGCTGGTTTCAAGCGCAGAGCAGGGACCATTGGAGGAGGCAGGTAGCAGCAAGTTCCAGGGGCAGGCAGAAGGTCATACACGGTAGGTCCAAAATGGCAAAAGTACAGGCAGGGAATAGGCAAAAGGTGTCGTGAGTGAGGCAGGCAAAAACTATAATATATGGAGGCATGAAGGACAAGAAAAAACAGAGCTCCAAAAGAAATGTGTCTCAAAACAAACAATACCTCACAGTGATGGGGTACAAGGAACTGAACTAAATGGTGTGGGATGATGACATGCAGGTGTGTGAACAGGTGATTAGAATTCAGGTGATTGGGATCTGGAGAGTGAGCAGGAAAGTGGGCTGCGTTCCAGGATCTAAGTGTTTAGAAGTATGAGTTGGATGCAGACGTTACAGTTTGGAAGGAATCAGTGGCTAACTGCTATTCAGTGGAGTGGCTGTGTGGGCCCAAATCTGGGATTAAGGGTCTCTTTTCCAAGTTTAAAATTATAGACATTCAGCATTGGTCATGCTGTCAATGAAGCAAATATGTTTTGAACGGTCATCCAGCTCGGAATTGGAAATCCGGAACTCGGGCGTCTTCCTAGAGCTACGACCTGAAGATCATGATTCAACCTTGTTTTTCCGAGTTCCCAGTTGTCTTGAAAGCACTATAAATCCAGAGAATGCCAGACTTTGATAACAAAATTTGCCCACGAAGGACCGTAGTGCCACCTTCCTGTTCAAGTGATCACAGCACAACAAGGCGAGTCCAAAAATGTCTTGTATGCTGCTGCATAAATGATATGTCCTCGGATGGGGCCACAGTGTCTCCTGACCCCTCCTGTCTCAGCATCCAGTATTTATGCTGCAGTAGTTTATGTGTCGGGGGGCTAGGGTCAGTTTGTTATATCTGGAGTACTTCTCCTGTCCTATTCGGTGTCCTGTGTGAATTTAAGTGTGCTCTCTCTAATTCTCTCTTTCTCTCTTTCGTTCTCTCTCTCTGAGGACCTGAGCCCTAGGACCATGCCCCAGGACTACCTGACATGATGACTCCTTGCTGTCCCCAGTCCACCTGGCCGTGCTGCTGCTCCAGTTTCATCTGTTTTGCCTTATTATTATTGGACCATGCTGGTCATTTATGAACATTTGAACATCTTGGCCATGTTCTGTTATAATCTCCACCCGGCACAGCCAGAAGAGGACTGGCCACCCCACATAGCCTGGTTCCTCTCTAGGTTTCTTCCTAGGTTTTGGCCTTTCATGGGAGTTTTTCCTAGACACTGTGCTTCTACACCTGCATTGCATGCTGTTTGGGGTTTTAGGCTGGGTTTCTGTAGAGCACTTTGAGATATCAGCTGATGTACGAAGGGCTATATAAATACATTTGATTTGATTTGATTTGATTTTGATTAATATGCCAGGAAGATATGTATCCTATAGCAAAGAAAGTAATACTAAGTGTATGTTGTGTAGTAAGCTGTTAGTAGCCAACGTGCCTCACCCTAATAATTTGGTCTATTTTCCCCTCTTAATTTCGCCTACTGATCTGACTTGGTGGTGCACATGTAGCCTATAACCTGTTTTAGAGAAATGTAATCATTGAATATTGTAAGAGCTTTCATTGTCTGCTTATATGGCCCCTTTATTTAGCCTATTGTTCTGACTTGGTGTACAGGGAGAACACTATAAGAACAACCCATGTTCTGAATTGTGTCGCTGTACATTTCAAAGTGCGAAACAAATAGTTATATCGACCACGTCCGTCCTTGCTCTCTCATGTCTTAATTGAAATTACGGATTGCTTCTTATCCGCTTGTCGTCCCCTAATGTCATAGTTCATACATCTAAATTGTCATTGGAAACCATATTTGTTTAAGCAAGTCAGCCATATCAACTATGTTTTTTTAAGCAGTAAATGAGGCTGAATGAACTGTTTCGCTGCCAGACAAGGCTCCGTTGATAACCAGGTCTAGTAGTGGTAAGATGTTGGGATTGCTGTTGGGACTCTGCTGTTGGGACAGCTTTATATAGGCCTTAACAGTTTGTGGGCACCGTTTGTCACCGTTATAGTGCAATTATATGGGAATCATTTATTCTTCCCTCTTAACTGTAGTATAAAACAAGGGTTTTTAAACGAGACTGGAGAATCTGAATCAATCCTGACAAACAATTTAAATATTTTTGTGGGTAATAATGTTCTGGGAGGCAAAAATAGCCTTGCCGTTTGTCAAAAATAGTTTTGCTGGTTTTCATAGGATGAGAAAAAAGAAGAAACCCGCACACTGCTCTTTATTAAGTGATACTAGCAAGAGCAGTGTGCAGGTTTCTTATTTTTTCTCATGTTATTCAATTCTTACCATATGCCTGCAACAAAGATAGCTCAGATGTGCAAGTGCCTTTTGAATTTTAATCCCTGGTTTTCATAGGATGAAATATTGTCATTGAAGGCAGTCAATTGGCCAAAACCAGAGGCAGCCATTTTGTTGCATTACCTGCATCAGTTGCAGGGTTTGCAATGACCTTAGTTACCTCTGAAATGGGTAGAGCAGGACTGAATGGGAATCAATAAGACTGACAACAGACTACAGCCAATCAGATCTGTCAACCAACACTGCAGCTTCACTCCTTATAGAAAACATCTCAATGCAGTGAGGAGATAGCAGCCTCTCTATCCCCTGTGCTCTCATCCGCAACCCAAAGACTGTAACTTATGCATTGTATTCTGTATCTGTTTGTGAAACCATATTAATCAACGTGTTTCCCATCATTGTTAGAGTTGGACGATAAAGTTACAAAGTCATTCTGAGGAATGTAATTACAGAAAAAAAACTATGTTGCAGTTTGGATGCCTATTCATCACTACAGAAATGCTTTGGTTTGAAATGGCTCAAAATTAAAGGGCAAGTTTGTCCATAAGACATTATGATATACATTATGAAGGTGATATATACTATTGAATGGGGTAAATGACTTGCATATAAGCACAGGCTGATCATAACTGTAATCTATACCAATAGCTGTCAATAACTACAACTATGATTAATGCTTCAACACTTCCTGAAAGTAGCAAGTGGTCACATAAATGCATCATATTGTTTGAACCAACCCCCTCATGGTAGTCTCACTTTATACATCATCAGTAGGTCACTGATGGTAATCCCTTTGATTTTGGGAGGTTTCCTGTCAAGAAGTAATCAATCACCTATTATTGAAGACTTAGCACAAGCAAAACATCAATATATGAAATTGGTTCGCTTTGCACATGTTCATAGGCAAATATACATTATTAATTCAATTCATTTAATGATCAATCATTCTGTTCAATTTGAGAGAAACATTTTCAACACTTTTCAAACACTTGAAAAGGACGGTAATGGTGTTTTGCTGCATTAAGTCGCTGTCCATGGCGCTGATATTGGAGTCTGACGGACTGGTGCTGTCCATGGAGACGATATTGCTATCGCTCTAAATTGCATCGGTAAATTGATCATTTCTGGTATAACCGTTTTTGCTAACTAATACTAGGGGAAATAATAATTAACATGGGTCATTGAACTGCTCCATATTGGCTGGTTGAATTAGCAAATGCAGAGATGCATGTATAATTTTCTCTCTAATTCGAATGTTCAAAATTTGGAGGAAACTATATGACAAGAGACAAATGATAAACACATCAACGTCAAGGACACATAGGCTATCCCAAACATCCTAATTATAATCACCCCATTTCCTTTTTTCTCCCTATGTGTGATCATTCCTCTGCTTTCAAACGGCCACCCACGAACCCTCACACACTCAAGTAGTGTTTCACTTACATAGAGTATGGAGGGTTGAGACATGGCCCTCCCCCTCCGTTCGATCAATGGGCCAGTAAAAACAGTCTCTGCCTCGTTAGCGATATGCTTGTCCTATATAAAGGACATCCGGTGAGACTAAGAATGCTGTGAGCGCCATCCACCACGCACCTGCAAACACATACTCGCCCCACTCCTCCACCTCCGACACCTTCCCTTCCATCTGCACACGCAACCCCTGGTCTGGCCGGATGAGTTACCACCCGGTGGACACGATAGGGAGTCCATTCAGGAGAAGTATGGATAGTAGGACCACCTACGGCCGCTCCACTGGCACACCCTCCAGCGGGTTCCGTTCTCAGTCCTGGTCCCGGGCAAGCCCAGGCTCCACGATGACCTCCTCCTACAAGAGGAGCGTCAATGTGCCGGTAGCCAGAGCGTACAGCTCCACACTCCTCAGCTCCGCCGACAGCGTTGATTTCAATCAAACGAACGGAGACTACAAGCGCTCCAACGAGAAAGAGCAGCTCCAGGGGCTCAACGACCGATTCGCCGGTTACATCGACAAGGTGCACTACCTGGAGCAGCAGAACAGCCAGATCGAAGAGGAGATCCAGACGCTGCGGCAGAAGCAGGTGTCACAATCCCAGCTAGGCGATTTATACGACCAGGAACTCCAGGAGCTGCGCTCCATGCTGGAGCAGATTCACCACGATAAAGCGCAGATCCAGCTCGACACGGACCACGTCGAGGATGACATCCAGAGAATTAGGGACCGCTTCGATGAGGAAGCCCGCATCAGGGATGAGACGGAAGGCATCATCCGGGCGTTGAAAAAAGATATGACCGACTCTGATTTGGTGAAGTCAGAGTTGGAGAAGAAAGTTCAGTCACTGCATGACGAGATTGCCTTTATCCGCAACAACCACGCAGAAGAGGTGAGCGACCTGTTCGCCCAGGTGCAGGCGTCGCAGGTGACCATGGAGAGGAAAGACATCCAGAAGACGGACATCACCGAGGCGCTCCGGGAGATCCGCACCCAGCTCGAGGGCCACTCCAACCAGAACCTGCAGCAGGTGGAGGACTGGTTCATGTGCCGCTATTCCAAGCTCACTGATGCTGCGGCACAAAACAAAGATGCAATCAAGTCCGCCCGTGATGAGATAGCAGACTACCGTCGCCAGCTTCAGTCCAAGACCGTGGAGTTAGAGTCCGTCCGTGGAACCAGGGAGTCACTGGAGAGGCAATTGAATGACATCGAGGACCGACACAACAACGACCTGTCCAGCCTGCAGGTATGATGAGACCCGCTGTAGGCATTATTTTCATACAGAAACCTCCAGCCACAGGCTTAATGGTGAGGTATTCTATAAAGTTGTATTCTTTGTGTAAAGAGAAGCAATGTAGTAGAGAGAATATATTATATAATAAGATGTGTTTTTCGTTGATTTCAAATTGAGAAAATTATCACCACACCTTTGGGGTTTTTATTCTTATTTTAAATGTAGGTCTACTTATAAGGAGAGTCCCCTACTTTGATAGAGAGAAAGACACACACTTGCATTGTGTCCCCACATATTGTATTAGTTTGATTTTGAACGAACTAAATTGTTTTATTATGTGGGCCCTAAATGCATGTCTTTTAACTAGGCTATAAACTCTGCCCAATAGTGGTGTCCGCGCATTTGCTTTAGATAGCCTAAATGGCACAATGCTGACATCTTATGGACACAGATTTAACATCTCCAAATGTTGGATCATTAGGCTACGCATAAGCAGCGACACTTGGGTTGGGAAGACATAATGCAGCAGACTGTTTTTTGTTATTTTTTCGTTGCTGAGCCAGAGACTCGGGGCCCTTGAAACACAGTGCTGTTCACTGCGTCAGAATACATTATTTAACACAACAACAGTCCAATCTATCCAATTATTTGCACTTTCACTTTTCATAAATGAGACAGGAGGACTTCACAGTTTCAATTGTTATTGCAATGATATTTTATTGGAATCTCAAAGTGCTGTTTCAAATGTAGGCCTATACAAGTGTAAATGTGCTTGTTAAGTAATTACCAGGATCACAAAATATGACATTGTATTTTTGATCGTTTTCTTATGATGTTTAGAAAGCAGTGTCCTTATGGAGAAACGTGTCTTCCCTACACCAGAAATAAATAACCAAGTATTATTTCAGGGTTCCATATAGGCATAAGAAATAATAGCTCTTAACCAGCTTGTGTCTCTCGGTCTTGTTCTCTGCAGGAGACCATCCACCAGCTGGATAATGAGCTCAAGGGCACGAAGTGGGAGATGGCGCGTCATCTGCGTGAGTACCAGGACCTGCTCAATGTCAAGATGGCCCTCGACATTGAGATTGCTGCATACAGGTACAGTGCGACAACAGAGCGCTAATTAGGACTAACATTGAAAAAACTTTTTTTTTAATATATCATGTGTAATAAAAACATAAAGATCTCATTTATATATAGAAACTACATTTTTATATTCGGCCTACACTAAACTATATCTCATGTTCTACTGTTCTTGCAGGAAACTCCTAGAAGGTGAAGAGACCCACTTTAGCACTTTCCCCTACCGCCACACCGTCACCTCCTCTAAGAAGTCCAAGTATGAGCCTCCCAAACTGAAAGTCCAGCATAAGTTTGTAGAGGAGATCATCGAGGAGACCAGGGTAGAGGATGAGAAGGATGAGATGGACCAGGCCCTGGCTGAGATGGCCCAGGAGTTTTCTGCCACTCTGGAGGCAGAGGCAACAGATGAAGGAGAGGATGAGGGAGAAGAGGGAGGAGAAGAAGCAGAGGGAGAAGGGGGAGAGGGTGAATCAGAAGAGGTTGTAGCCTCCACTGAAGCCCAAGTTAGCTCCAGCACACCTGCTGAGGAGGAAGAGGAGGACAAAGAAGGTGGTGATGAAGAGGAAGAGGGAGAAAAAGAAGAAGAGGGTGAGAAAGGAGAAGAGGGTGAGGGTGAGAAGGGAGATGATACAGAAGGTGGTGATGAGGGAGAAGGAGAGGGGGAATTAGAGGAGACAGTCCTGTGCTCCAAAGCCCCAGAATCAAAGGCCTCTCCTGACAAAGAGAAGGCTGGAGAGAAGGAGGGACGCGGAGGAGAAGAGGAGACAGGAGAGGGAGAGGGAGAAGAGGAGGGTGATGATCAAGATGAAGATGCAGGTAGTGACAAAGGATCCAAAGATGGAGATGATAAGGATGAGGAAGATGAGAAGAAAGGAAAGGATGAGAAAGAAGACAAAACAGATGAGAAGGCAGCTGTAGCCAAGACAGAGGCTCCCAAAACAGAAGCCCCCATGAGTGAGGCCCCAAAAGTTGAGGTCCAGAAATCTGAGTCCCCAAAGCCCTCCAAGCCAGACTCCCTAAAAGCTGAATCCCCAAAGGCTGGGTCGCCTAAGTCTGAGTCACCAAAAGCTGGATCCCCCAAACATGAATCTCCCAAAGCTGTAACCCCCAAATCTGAATCTCCAAAACCTAGCTCCCCCAAATCTGAATCCCCGAAACCTGCTGGATCCCCTAAATCTGAATCCCCAAAACCTGCTGGATCACCCAAATCTGAATCCCCAAAACCTGCTGGATCCCCCAAATCTGAATCCCCAAAACCTGATGGATCCCCTAAATCTGAATCCCCAAAACCTGCTGGATCCCCTAAATCTGAATCCCCAAAACTAGCTGGATCCCCTAAATCTGAATCCCCAAAGCATGCTGGATCTCCTACTTCTGAATCCCCAAAACCTGCAGGATCCCCTAAATCTGATGGCTCCCCCAAATCTGAATCCCCAAAACCTGCTGGATCCCCCAAATCTGAATCCCCAAAACCTTCTGGATCCCCCAAATCTGAATCCCCAAAACCTGCTGGATCCCCCAAATCTGAATCCCCAAAACCTTCTGGATCCCCCAAATCTGAATCCCCAAAACCTGCTGGATCCCCCAAATCTGAATCCCCAAAACCTGCTGGATCCCCCAAATCTGAATCCCCAAAACCTGCTGGATCCCCCAAATCTGAATCCCCAAAACCTGCTGGATCCCCCAAATCTGAATCCCCAAAACCTGCTGGATCCCCTAAATCTGAATCCCCAAAACTTGCTGGATCCCCTAAATCTGAATCCCCAAGACCTGCTGCATCCCCTACTTCTGAATCCCCCAAACCTGCTGGCTCCCCAAAATCGGAATCCCCAAAACATACAGTATCCCCCAAATCTGAATCCCCCAATTTAGGATCCCCTGAGGCAGAGTCCCCTAAGGGTGAGGCCCCCAAACCAGAAGCTCCAATGTCAGAGGCCCCCACGGCTGCAGAAGAGAAAGTAGACAAAAATAGTGATTCAGAGGAAGAGAGGAAGGTAGAAAAGAAAGACGCAGCCATGAACGGAGATGTGGAGAAGATTACCCCAGAGGACAAGGACAAGAAGGATGAGGGTGGGAAAGAGGCAGAGGAGAAGGATGTTATCTCAAATGGAGTGGACGAGAGCCCCACTAAAGATGACCCGGACCAGAAAGATGATCCAAAGGACCAGAAGGTGGTCATCACCAAAACGGTGGAGACCATTACCACTGGAGAGGATGGAGCCAAGCATGTCACCAAATCTGTCACTGTCACCGAGACTGTGAAGGAGTCTGAGGATGTGATGCAGGAGAAGACAGTCTCCAGCAAGAAGATGGAGAAACACTCTTCCCAGTCCGTCAAGGTGGTGACTGAAACTGAGTAACTGCGCTCCATCCAACCCACTCAGGAGGAACAAAGATGACACGACAACAAGCAATCAACCCAGAACTAACATAACAAAGAAATCATAGTGCTAGAGCGATGTAATAAAGAGAACCACTCTCAAACATCCAGAAAAGCAACGAGAGAAGCCATATGATGTGACAAAGCTAACGTTTAAAAAATGCATGTTGAGAGAAAGCTTTAAATGGGTTTTGCTGCAGATTATATCAGGAAAATGTGATAGTGGGACAGATTATTAATTGTCTTTATGTTTCCCTGCAGTTCACGGGAGGGCTCACGGGTGGGGGCGTCTGCATGCTAGCTCAGGGAGGGAGACCCCTCCGCTCTAACCTGTATGTATGGATGGAAGGTTTACAGTTTAGATACTGTATGTGGGTGGGAGAGTGATAGAAATGTATGTTCATTCAAATGTTAATTCAAAAAGGGGTGCCTGGGTTGGACGGTCCACTTTAGAGACACATGTTCAAAAGGACTAGCCTTTTTATGTGAAGATACCAACTGAGCCAAAAATACAATCGTCTACAACACAATATAGTGAAGAATGAGAAAGACAATGGTGCAATGTACTGATGATCATAAACATACAGTACCCGAAGCAACTAAAGCATTAAGAACCTTGAAGAAACTCTGAGCCTTAAACATGCTTTTTATCAGTATCTATTGTGTTTACCTAATGAGTGCAATTGAAAATAAATATGTAAATGCGCACACATACATTCTTGTATGCATAGGATGGACTTGAATTTAAATAGCGAACTTAAATGAGGTGCTACAGTTTGCAATCCCATGTCTTTACTCATCATGAACTATTTCCCAGCAGCATTTGCTCAATAAATGTCATACTGAAATACAAATATGGTCTCTTGTTCCTTTATGCAATTGTCCTGTCATGTCCTTTCACTTGTTCATTTACAGTAGCTGTCTCACCTCAACATGCACACTATTCTATTTCTTAATCTGCTTTCATAGGGGTGTGATCGCATGCTTCATGATCTTTTGTACCCTAGAAATGATACAAAACCATATCACCATCCAGAGGCTGTCCTCTACAGATTTTTAAAGCTACACTGTAATATGTGCATACCATCAAAGAATGAGCCACCAACCATAATATAAACGATGCACCCCATGGCATGTTCATGCAAATAGCATTTTATTGTAGCACTTGATTTATCAAATAAAACTTTATTTACATAGCACATTTCTTACCATAAACAATGCAATTCAATGTACTTCACTTACATAAATACAATAATAAAACAGTGAGAAAGATAAGAACAATACATTTCTGGACAAATATAAAATGAAGATAGATGAATATAAAATGAAGATAAATAAATATAAAATGAAGATAGATAAATATCAAATTAAGATAGATAAATTAGGATAGTAAAACAATATTAAATGAATTAGGATGGTAAAACAATATTAAATAAATTAGGATAGTAAAACAATATGAAAAAAATGTGGATAGTAAAACAATATAAAATACATTTGGATAGTAAAACAATATTAAATAAATTAGGATAGTAAAACAATATGAAATAAATTAGGATAGTAAAACAATATGAAATAAATTAGTATAGTAAAACAATATGAAATAAATTAGGATAGTAAAACAATATAAAATACATTTGGATAGTAAAACAATATTAAATAAATTAGGATAGTAAAATAACATTCAAACATCAGTGAACATGAGAGAGTAATATGAGATACTGTATTTAGATTGAGAGATGTTTATGCAGTTTCAGCAAATAGCTACATTATTTGAGAACAACATTACCTACATTGTTAAACACGATTTTAAACCATACATATTTAATTCAAAGTATTTTACATGACAAGTTAAACAATCGAGTGATAGGTCCTTCGGAGATTTAGCAACATTAAAGCAGACAGCAAACCGATCGTAATTTGAAATTCAGCACCACCGGAAAATGGACAGCGACTATCTCAGGCAGAATCCATGAAGAGGTTTCTTTGAAATGTAGCCTATCACTCACTCACAGTGAATGAATCCTTATTATAATGCTAGAAGGATAGTTGGTCTGATTCTATGCCACAAAGCACGATAACACCTGGGGTGTTACATATATTTTTTTGTTCCTAAAACTTTCAGAACAAAATATTCTATCTAACATTTTAAAAAAATATTATGAATATTATGAATATTCGGAAAAGATTCAGACCCCATTACATTTTTTCACATTTTATTACGTTACAGACTCATTCAAAAATTGATTAAATAAAAAATCCTTAGCAATCTACACAAAATACCCCATAATGACAAAGCGAAAACATGTTTTTAGAAATGTTTGCAAATTTATTACAAATAAAAAACAGAAAACATGATTTACTTAGGTATTCAGTCCCTTTGATATGAGACTCAAAATTGAGCTCAGGTGCATCCTGTTTCCATTGATCATCATTGATATGTTTCTACAACTTGGAGTCCCACTGTTGTAAATTCTATTGATTGGACACGATGTGGAAAGGCACACAACTGTCTATATAATGTCCGTAGAGCTCCAAGCCAGGATTGTGTCAAGGCACAGATCTGGGGAAGGGTACCACAACTTTTCTGCAGCATTGAAGGTCCCCAAGAACACAGTGGCCTCCATCATTCTTAAATGGAAGAAGTTTGGAACCACCAAGTGTCATGTACTGTCATGTTGTCTTGTCTCTGTCCTTTCCCTTCACCCTGTCTCCCTCTGCTGGTCGTGTTAGGTTACCTTTTCTCCCCCGCTTTCCCCCAGCTGTCCCTTGTCTCCTCTAACTACCCATTCACCCCGTTCCCCACCTGTTCCCTTTTTCCCTCTGATTAGGTCCCTATATCTCTCTCTGTTTCTGCTCCTGTCCTTGTCGGATTCTTGTTTGTTTGTGTCATTCATGCCTGAACCAGACTGTCGTCATGTTTGCTGTAACCTTGTCCTGTCCTGTCGGAATCTGCCGGTCCATCTGAGCCTACCTATGTTTGGTAATTAAAGAAGCTCTGTTTAAGTTGATTCGCTTTTGGGTCCTCATTCACGCACCGTAACAGAAGAATCCGACCAAGAATGGACCCAGCGACTTCGGATCCTCTCCACTCAGCCGTCGAGATCCAGGGAGCGATGCTAGGCAGACACAAGCAGGAATTGTCTGCTGCTCGACATGCCGTTGAGACCCTGGCCACCCAAGTCTCCAACCTCACAGAACAGGTTCACCATCTCCGCCTCGATCCACCGGCCACTTCCAGGGCTTTCGAATCTCCGGAGCCCAGAATCAATAACCCGCCGTGTTACTCTGGGGAGCCCACTGAATGCCGCTCGTTCCTCACCCAGTGTGATATTGTGTTTTCTCTCCAGCCCAACACTTACTCCAGGAGCACTGCTCGTGTCGCCTACGTCATATCTCTCCTTATTGGACGGGCTCGTGAGTGGGGCACGGCAATCTGGGAGGCAAGGGCTGAGTGTACTAACCAGTATCAAGACTTTAAGGAGGAGATGATACGGGTTTTTGATCGATCTGTTTTTGGGGAGGAGGCTTCCAGGGCCCTGTCTTCCCTATGTCAAGGCAATCGATCCATAACAGACTACTCTATTGAGTTTCGCACTCTTGCTGTCTCCAGTGGCTGGAACGAGCCGGCCTTGCTCGCTCGTCTTCTGGAGGGTTTCCGCGCAGAGGTAAAGGATGAGATTCTCTCCCGGGAGGTTCCTTCCAGCGTGGATTCCTTGATTGAACTCGCTATTCGCATTGAGCGACGGGTTGATCTTCGTCACCGAGCTCGTGGAAAGGAGCTCGCGCTCTCCGTCGCCTCCCTCTCCGCATCACTACCATCTTCCTCTGCCGGCTCGGGTGCTGAGTCCATGCAGCTGGGAGGTATCCGCATCTCGACTGAGGAGAGGGAACGGAGAATCACCAACCGCCTCTGTCTCTATTGCGGTTCCGCTGGTCATTTTGTCACTTCATGTCCAGTAAAAGGCCAGAGCTCGTCAGTAAGCGGAGGGCTACTGGTGAGCGCTACTACTCCTGTCTCTCCTTCAAGATCCTGCACTACCTTGTCGGTCCATCTACGCTGGACCGGTTCGTCAGCTTCCTGCAGTGCCTTAATAGACTCTGGGGCGGAGGGCTGTTTTATGGACGAGACCTGGGCTCGGGAACATGACATTCCTCTCAGACAGTTAAAGGAGCCCACGGCCTTGTTCGCCCTGGATGGTAGTCCTCTCCCCAGGATTCAGCGTGAGACGCTACCTTTAACCCTCACTGTTTCTGGTAATCATAGTGAAACCATTTCTTTTTTAATTTTTCGTTCACCTTTTACACCTGTTGTTTTGGGCCATCCCTGGCTAGTTTGTCATAATCCTTCCATTAATTGGTCTAGTAATTCTATCCTCTCCTGGAACGTCTCTTGTCATGTGAAATGTTTAATGTCTGCTATCCCTCCTGTTTCCTCTGTCTCTTCTTCACAGGAGGAGCCTGGTGATTTGACAGGGGTGCCGGAGGAATATCACGATCTGCGCACGGTGTTCAGTCGGTCCAGGGCCACCTCTCTTCCTCCACACCGGTCGTATGATTGTAGTATTGATCTCCTTCCGGGAACCACCCCCCCCCCCCGGGGTAGACTATACTCTCTGTCGGCTCCCGAACGTAAGGCTCTCGAAGATTATTTGTCTGTAGCTCTTGACGCCGGTACCATAGTCCCCTCCTCCTCTCCCGCCGGAGCGGGGTTTTTTTTTGTCAAGAAGAAGGACGGGTCTCTGCGCCCCTGCATAGATTATCGAGGGCTGAATGACATAACAGTGAAGAATCGTTATCCGCTTCCTCTTATGTCTTCAGCCTTCGAGATCCTGCAGGGAGCCAGGTTTTTCACTAAGTTGGACCTTCGTAACGCTTACCATCTCGTGCGCATCAGGGAGGGGGACGAGTGGAAGACGGCGTTTAACACTCCGTTAGGGCACTTTGAATACCGGGTTCTTCCTTTCGGCCTCGCTAACGCTCCAGCTGTCTTTCAGGCATTAGTCAATGATGTCCTGAGAGACATGCTGAACATCTTTGTTTTCGTTTACCTTGACGATATCCTGATTTTTTCACCGTCACTCCAGATTCATGTTCAGCACGTTCGACGTGTCCTCCAGCGCCTTTTAGAGAATTGTCTTTTTGTGAAGGCTGAGAAGTGCACTTTTCATGCCTCCTCCGTCACATTTCTCGGTTCTGTTATTTCCGCTGAAGGCATTAAGATGGATCCCGCTAAGGTCCAAGCTGTCATTGATTGGCCCGTCCCTAAGTCACGCGTCGAGCTGCAGCGCTTTCTCGGCTTCGCGAACTTCTATCGTCGTTTCATCCGTAATTTCGGTCAGGTGGCAGCTCCTCTCACAGCCCTTACTTCTGTCAAGACGTGCTTTAAGTGGTCCGTTTCCGCCCAGGGAGCTTTTGATCTCCTCAAGAATCGTTTTACATCCGCTCCTATCCTTGTTACACCTGACGTCTCTAGACAGTTCGTTGTCGAGGTTGACGCGTCAGAGGTGGGAGTGGGAGCCATCCTTTCTCAGCGCTCCCTCTCTGACGACAAGGTCCACCCATGCGCGTATTTTTCTCATCGCCTGTCGCCGTCGGAACGTAACTATGATGTGGGTAACCGCGAACTGCTCGCCATCCGGTTAGCCCTAGGCGAATGGCGACAGTGGTTGGAGGGGGCGACCGTTCCTTTTGTCGTTTGGACTGACCATAGGAACCTTGAGTACATCCGTTCTGCCAAACGACTTAATGCGCGTCAGGCGCGTTGGGCGCTGTTTTTCGCTCGTTTCGAGTTCGTGATTTCTTATCGTCCGGGCTCTAAGAACACCAAGCCTGATGCTTTGTCTCGTCTCTTCAGTTCTTCAGTAGCCTCCACTGACCCCGAGGGGATTCTCCCTGAGGGGCGTGTTGTCGGGTTGACTGTCTGGGGAATTGAGAGGCAGGTAAAGCAAGCACTCACTCAAACTCCGTCGCCGCGCGCTTGTCCTAGGAACCTTCTTTTCGTTCCCGTTCCTACTCGTCTGGCCGTTCTTCAGTGGGCTCACTCTGCCAAGTTAGCCGGCCACCCTGGCGTTCGGGGTACGCTTGCTTCCATTCGCCAGCGTTTCTGGTGGCCCACCCGGGAGCATGACACGCGTCGTTTCGTGGCTGCTTGTTCGGTCTGCGCGCAGACTAAGTCCGGTAACTCTCCTCCTGCCGGCCGTCTCAGGCCGCTTCCTATTCCCTCTCGACCGTGGTCTCACATCGCCTTAGATTTTGTCACCGGACTGCCTTCGTCAGCGGGGAAGACTGTTATTCTTACGGTTGTCGATAGGTTCTCTAAGGCGGCTCATTTCATTCCCCTTGCTAAGCTTCCTTCTGCTAAAGAGACGGCACAAATCATCATCGAGAATGTTTTCAGAATTCATGGCCTTCCGTCAGACGTCGTTTCGGACAGAGGTCCGCAATTCACGTCTCAATTTTGGAGGGAGTTTTGCCGTTTGATTGGGGCTTCCGTCAGTCTCTCTTCCGGCTTTCACCCCCAGTCTAACGGTCAAGCAGAACGGGCCAATCAGACTATTGGTCGCATCTTACGCAGTCTTTCTTTTCGCAACCCTGCGTCTTGGTCAGAACAGCTCCCCTGGGCAGAATACGCCCACAACTCGCTTCCTTCGTCTGCGACCGGGCTATCTCCTTTTCAGAGTAGCCTCGGGTACCAGCCTCCGTTGTTCTCATCTCAGTTCGCCGAGTCCAGCGTCCCCTCCGCTCAGGCTTTTGTCCAACGTTGCGAGCGCACCTGGAAGAGGGTCAGGTCTGCACTTTGCCGTTATAGGGCGCAGACTGTGAGAGCTGCTAATAAGCGTAGAACTAAGAGCCCTAGATATTGTCGCGGTCAGAGAGTTTGGCTCTCCACTCAGAACCTTCCCCTTAAGACGGCTTCTCGCAAGTTGACCCCGCGGTTCATTGGTCCATTCCGTATCTCTCAGGTCATTAATCCTGTCGCAGTGCGACTTCTTCTTCCGCGATATCTTCGTCGCGTCCACCCGGTCTTCCATGTCTCCTGTGTTAAGCCCGTTCTTCGCGCCCCCGCTCGTCTTCCCCCCCCCCCCCCCATCCTTGTCGAGGGCGCACCTATCTACAGGGTCCGTAAAATCTTGGACATGCGTCCTCGGGGCCGTGGTCATCAGTACCTAGTTGACTGGGAGGGGTACGGTCCTGAGGAGAGGAGTTGGGTTCCCTCTCGGGACGTGCTGGACCGTGCGCTGATTGATGATTTCCTCCGTTGCCGCCAGGTTTCCTCCTCGAGTGCGCCAGGAGGCGCTCGGTGAGTGGGGGGGTACTGTCATGTACTGTCATGTTGTCTTGTCTCTGTCCTTTCCCTTCACCCTGTCTCCCTCTGCTGGTCGTGTTAGGTTACCTTTTCTCCCCCGCTTTCCCCCAGCTGTCCCTTGTCTCCTCTAACTACCCATTCACCCCGTTCCCCACCTGTTCCCTTTTTCCCTCTGATTAGGTCCCTATATCTCTCTCTGTTTCTGCTCCTGTCCTTGTCGGATTCTTGTTTGTTTGTGTCATTCATGCCTGAACCAGACTGTCGTCATGTTTGCTGTAACCTTGTCCTGTCCTGTCGGAATCTGCCGGTCCATCTGAGCCTACCTATGTTTGGTAATTAAAGAAGCTCTGTTTAAGTTGATTCGCTTTTGGGTCCTCATTCACGCACCGTAACACCAAGAGCTGGCCGCCCGGCCAAACTGAGCAATCGGTGGAGAATGTTCTTGGTCAGGGAGGGATGGTCTCTAAGACAGAGCTCCACAGTTCCTCTGTGGAGATAGGAGAACCTTCGAGAAGGACAACCATCTCTGCAGCACTCCACCAATCAGGCCTTTATGGTAAAGTTACCAGATGGAAGCCACTTAACAGTAAAAAGCGCATGACAGCCTGCTTGGAGTTTGCCAAAAGGCACCTAAAGACTCTCAGTCCATGAGAAACAAGATTATCTGCAAATCCAAGATGGCGTAGCAGTCAGACGTCTTTGTCCTTCATCTTGTCCGTGTCCCATGTATATATCCTTTATATTTTTTTCTTCGCATATCTTTTTTATATTTCTCTAAACCTCACCTTCATAATAGTCTCCTGCAACCCACCTCACCCAACATGGTGTGGATCTGTTTTTTCTAAAGTATATTTATTTACCTCCGGAACCTGAATCCCCCAACAGAAGCTAGCTAGCTCACTAGCTACTAGCTAGTAGTCAGCTAACCACTGCTAGTGGTCATCAGCTAACCTTTAGCTCGGAAAGCTCTCACCACTTTGTACAACGCGACTCAAACCGGACATATTTTCTCTCCATATCCCCAGATTCCTACCGCAAGCTCTGAACCTTTCACATGGATCATCGCAGCTAGCTAGCTGCAATCCGAGTGACTACTCCTGGCTAACGTCTGTCCCAAAGCAAGCACCAATTAGCCTGGAGCTAGCCCATGCTAGGCCTATTCTCCCGGCTAGCTGAAGAGCCCATCAGCCACTCCTGGGCTACAATACCCTGACCCCTTCTACTGCCGGTACGGGGCACTGAACCTCGCCGATCCTTGACGAGTGGACTACCGACGTAATCTGCTCGAGGGGGTACTCAACTGGCCCCTAGGTCGCAACGTCCCCTGAATGCCCATCTGCTAGCCTGCTAACCACGGCCCGCTAGCTGGCTAGAGCATATTGGACTGTTAGCTGAATAGATCCATCGGCCAATTTCTTGGGCCACTATATCTATTTTGCCTATTGGACTTGGACCCCTCTGCTACTCGGAACCCTACTAATCCATCACGACTGGTCTATCAACATCAACGCACGTGGAGGCTAAATCAGTCTTTCCTCTGTCTCGGCCTGCTAGCTGTCTGAATCGCCGTGTCTCCAGCCAGCCCAACCACTCACTGGACCCCTATGATCACTGGGCTACGCATGCCTCACCCTAACATTAATGCCTTGTCCATTACTGTACTGGATAGTGATTATTGTCTTATTTCACTGTGGAGCGTATAGCCCTGCTCAATTTGCCTTAACCAACCATTTAGTTCCACCCTCATAGATATCATCCTAACCAACTTGCCCTCCAAATACACCTCTGCTGTTTTCAACCAAGATCTCAGCGATCACTGCCTCATTGCCTACATCCATAATGGGTCTGCGGTCAAACGACCACCCCTCATCACTGTCAAACGCTCCCTAAAACACTTCAGCGAGCAGGCCTTTCTAATCGACCTGGCTCGGGTATCCTGGAAGGATATTGACCTCATCCCATCAGTAGAGGATGCCTGGTTATTCTTTAAAAGTGCCTTCCTCACCATCTTAAATAAGATTGCCCCATTCAAAAAAATGTAACCAGGAACAGATATATCCCTTGGTTCTCTCCAGACCTGACTGTCCTTGACCAGCACAAAAACATCCTGTGGCGTTCTGCATTAGCATCGAATAGCCCCCGTGATATGCAACTTTTCAGGGAAGTCATGAAGTAATATACACAGGCAGTTAGGAAAGCTAAGGCAAGCTTTTTCAAGCAGAAATTTGCATCCTGTAGCACAAACTCAAAAAAGTTCTGGGACGCTGTAAAGTCCATGGCGAATAAGATAAAAACACCTACTTCCAGCTGCCCACAGCACTGAGGCTAGGAAACATTGTCACCCCCAATAAATCCACTATAATTGAGAATTTCAAGAAGCATTTTTCTACGGCTGGCCGTGCTTACCGCCTGGCTACCCCTACCCCAATCAACAGCCCTTCACCCCCCACAGAAACTTGCACAAGCCTCCCCCATTTCTCCTTCACCCAAATCCAGATAGCTGATGTTCTGAAAGAGCTGCAAAATCTTGACCCCTATAAATCAGCCGGGCTAGACAATCTGGACCCTCTCTTTCTAAAATGATCTGCCGAAATTGTTGCAACCCCTATTACTAGCCTGTTCAACCTCTCTTTCATATCGTCTGAGAAACCCAAAGATTGGAAAGCTGCCGCGGTCATCCTCCTCTTCAAAAGGGGAGACAGTCTAGACCCAAACTGCAGCAGAACTATATCTATCCTACCCTGCATTTCTAAGATCTTCGAAAGCCAAGTTAACAAACGGATTTCCGACCATTTCGAATCCCACCGTACCTTCTCCGCTATGCAATCTGGTTTCAGAGCTAGTCATGGGTGCACCTCAGCCACACTCAAGGTCCTAAACGATATCATAACCGCCATCGATAAGAGACATTACTGTGCAGCCGTATTCATCAACCTGGCCAAGGCTTTCGACTCTGTCAATCACCACATTCTTATTGGCAGACTCAACAGTCTTGGTTTCTCAAGTGATTGCCTCGCCTGGTTCACCAACTACTACTCTGATAGAGCTCAATGTGTCATATCGGAGGGCCTGTTGTCCGGACCTCTGGCAGTCTCTATGGGGGTGCCACAGGGTTCAATACTCGGGCTGACTCTCTTCTCTGTATACATCAATGATGTCGCTCTTGCTGTTGGTTCACCTCTATGCAGACGACACCATTCTGTATACCTCTGGCCCTTCTTTGGACACTGTGTTAACTATCCTCCAGACGAGCTACAATGCTATAAAACTCTGCTTCCTTTGCCTCCAACTGTTCTTAAATGCAAGTAAAATTAAACGCATGTTCTTCACCTGCCCGCCCATCCAGCATCACTACTCTGGACGGTTCTGACTTAGAATATGTGGACAACTGCAAATACCTAGGTGTCAGGTTAGACTGTAAACTCTCCTTCCAGACTCACACTAAGCATCCCCAATCCAAATTTAATTTAATAAGCATCCATCACTCGTGCTGCCAAACATACCCTCGTAAAACTGACCATCCTACCGATCTTCGACTTCAGCTATGTGATTTACAAAATAGCCTCCAACACTCTACTCAACATATTGGATGCAGTCTTTCACAGTGCCATCTGTTTTGTCGCCAAAGCCCCATATACTACCCACCACTGCAACCTGCACGCTCTCGTTGGCTGGCCCTCGCTTCATACTCGTCGCCAAACCCACTGGCTCCAGGTCATCTACAAGTCTCTTCTAGGTAAAGCCCCACCTTATCTTATCTTATCTCTTATTTTATCTCTCACTGGTCACCATAGCAGCACCCACCCGTAGCACGCGCTCCAGCAGGTATATCTCACTGGTCACTCCCAAAGCCAATTCCTCCTTTTGCCGCCTTTCCTTCCAGTTCTCTGCTGCCAATGACTGGAACGAACTGCAAAAATCACTGAAGCTGGAGACTCATATCTCCCTCACTAGCTTTAAGCACCAGCTGTCAGAGCAGCTCACAGATCAATGGGCCTGTACATAGCTCATCTGTAAATAGCCCATCTGTAAATAGCCCATCCAACTACCTCATCCCCATACTGTATTTATTTATTAATCTTGCTCCTTTACACCCCAGTATCTCTACTTGCACATTCATCTTCTGCACATCTACCATTCCAGTGTTTAATTGCTATATTGTAATTACTTCGGAACCATGGCCTAATTATTTCCTTACCTCCCTTATCCTACCTCATTTGCACACACTTTTTCTACTGTATTATTGACTGTATGTTTGTTTATTCCAATGCGTAACTTTGTGTTGCAGTATGTGTCAAACTGCTTTACTTTATCTTGGCCAGGTCGCAGTTGTAAATGAGAACTTGTTCTCAACTAGCCTACTTGGTTCAATAAATGTGAAATAAAATATTGAAGATTGAACTCTTTGGCCTGAATGCCAAGGGTCACGTCTGGAGGAAACCTGGCCCCATCACTACGGTGAAGCATGGTGGTGGCAGCATCATGCTGTGAGGATGGTTTTCAGCGGCAGAGACTGGGAGACTAGTCAGGATTGAGGCAAAGGTGAATGGAGCAAAGTACATAGAGATCATTGAGAAAAACCTGCTCCAGAGCGCTCAGGACCTCAGACTGGGGCGAAGGTTCACCTTCCAACAGGACAACGACCCTAAGCACACAGCCAAAACAACACAGGAGTGGCTTCGGGACAAGTCTCTAAATGTCCTTGTGTGGCCCAGCCAGAGCCAGAACCTGATCGAACATCTCTCGAGAGACCTGAAAATAGCTGTGCATCAAACTCTCCACATCCCACCTGACAGATCTTGAGAGATCTTGAGGTGTGCCAAGCTTGTAACATCATACCCAAGAAGTCTCGAGGTTGTAATTACTGCCAAAGGTGCATCAACAAAGTAGTAAAGGGTCTGAATACTTATGGAAATGTGATTTTTCAGTTTATTTGTATTTTTGTGGCAAAAATGTCTAAAAACCTGTTTTTCTTTGTCATTATGGGGTGTTGTGTGTAGATTGATGAGGGAGATTTAAAAAAAATGCATTTTAGAATAAGGCTGTAACCTAACAAAATGTGGGAAAAATCAAGGGGTCTAAATACTTTCCAAAGGCACTCTATATCAAAATAAGAGCATCTTAGAAATGTCTGCCTGTAGGCTACGACTGTAAATTACCTATATGAGCTGCACTTCCATTGCTTGTCCTCACATTACATGTCCTCACATGACCCAGACTGTACTGCACCTGCGGACTTGCTTCTTGGTGACGATGCTTTGTTCATTCAGAGCAATTTTAAACCCTTTCATCAGTGGACATTGCCAAATAGCATGAATAAAAACAGACTAAAGTAGCCATAGAAGCAGTCGGATATCAAATGTGGCTCTTTCTAATGTCAATGTCATGTACACCTTCCGCCCTAGTAGCTTAGAAACAGTTTTCCAACTGATATATCCACACCTCTGCAATGCAGGTGTTGGTTAATACTACCTTGTTTATTCTTTAGTGCTGTCCCTGGATGACTGCTGATTGCTGTACCTCTTCCACTCAGGATTTTAGCCAGCCCTCACGTAATGTGCTGAAGGAAGCAACTCAATTGCCAAGAGTCATAAAGTTAGCACAATGTCTTAAAAGCAATAAAAACCAGAGATGTTATCGTTCTCAGCCCTGATATGAGCTAATAACAATGCCATCACTGTCTGAAGATCATCCCGTTACTCAGCATTTGTTTCTCTGACACACTGGACCTGTTCTGCGTAGCTGATGAAGCATCTGATGTAGACCTTGCCAGACCTTGTGCTACAGCACAAAAATCTGTCAGGCCGGTGCTAGTGCGTCGTGATGTGTCGTGACAGAGAGATGAATGGTTGTGTTTATAAGATGGCTTTGCACCAGTGGTATTCAAAGTCTGGGTCGCGACCCCTAGTGGTGTCGTGGGGTAACTGCACTTGAGGAACAAAATATTAAAAGTGCAGATTATTGGATGGGACAATATACAAACATTTTTTGAAAGATAGTTTCAAAGATATAGTTTTATTAAGTAAATGTATTTATTTATTATAGATTCAAATGCATTGAATTTAAGCTTATTTGTTGATGTAAAAATCAAAACTTACGATTTTAAGGTTGTGTCATTAGATTTAGGATGTGGTGGGGTCGCAATGAATTATTGGGGAAAAAATGGGGTCCCCAGAAATTCTGGCTGACAAAATGGGGCCCCTGCTGAAAAGTTTGAGTACCACTGCTCTACACGGTCTAAACGAGATCTGACAGGCTATTGAGCCTAGTAAACCATCATGTTAATGTCTTCTTTACAAACAGCTTATAAAGCATTTAATAGATAGTTTGTTCAACATTTGTAAACCGTTTGTAAATCATGACACATAACCTGTTAATGGATTGATTGATGACTGAATCAATTGAGTCTGGACCTGCTGTAAGCAGGCCATTACATGCATTAAATTTGTGGTTAACTATGTGATCATTTTTTTAAGCACACCTTCAATTAAAAGTTTATAACGAATATATTCAACAACTCATCCTTGTTGTTGAGTTGAACAGATCTGACATAGAAATGATACATATTGTTAATTGAGTTATTATTTAGCATGAAGCACAAAAACAATAAATGACACACTCTGCATTTGAATAGTATTTATTCAGTCATCCGAAACCACACTCTCGCAGACTTGCACACAGGCACAGCACACACATTCGTACACACACACACACAAGGAATTGTGTGACCAGACTTTAATTGACTTTTTATGATCTTTGCAAGCAGTGATTTTATGCAGTAGTGCACTAAAATATGTATTGTATTGAGCACCTTGTTAACAAGCACACTGAAGTCATAAATATTGGGTATTTCTGCTGTTTTTTCAAGCTGAGGTTTTTATTAGACTGTCTTTTGGCTTGTGGAGTCTTGGGCCACAAACTTACTTTTTAGCCATTGGTTTTTCAGATTGGTCTTTCTTCTCTTCGGCAGGTTTTTCACTCTTTCCAACGGTCTTGGATATCTCTGGTTCACCTTTCTCTTCTTTGGTGTCTGCTTTGTCATCTTTTTTCTCCTCACTTTTAGCTTCAGCTTGATCCTCTTCCTCTTTATCACCCGCTTCTTTATCTTCCTCGCCTTCCTTTCCCTCCTGCTCCCCACCCTTGTCCTTATCTTCCTTTTTCTCTCCATCCTCCTTTGCAGTTTCTTCCTTCTCTTCCATCTCATCCCCAGCTATAACCAAAACATTTTATAATTGTGAATAGGGAAATAATTGGGTTAGTAGACTGTATTGTAAAAATGTTGACATCTAAGCAATGCACGACAACAATAGAGAATATTCTTTGAGGGATAATGCTAATGCTAACCTTCTTCGCCGTCCTTAGCATCCTCCCCATCTTCTTTCTCCACCTCGCCTCCCTCATCTCCATCTTCCTCCTTCTCCTCTCCCTTTTCCTCCTTCTCCTCTCCACCCTCTTCCTCCTTCTCCTCTCCACCCTCTTCCTCCTTATCCTCTCCCTCCTCTTCCTTCTCTTCCTCCTTCTCATCCTCTTCCTCCTTCTCCTCCTCCTCCTCCTGTGGTAGGCTGGCAGAGTCCTGCTGGGCTAGGCTGGCAGAGATGACATCATCTCCAGAGGCAAATGAGGAGCTGAAGAAGCGTGAAGTCATCAGGTAGGGGGCGCCAGAGCTTAGGCTGGACTGCATGGAGAACATAGAGCGGCCAAAGGAGGGTGTGGCCGACAGGGTGTGGCCGTAGACACTGGACATACCCCCGGACACGCCCACACTGAAACGAGACTCCTCCCCCTCCAGCAGCTTCCTGGAGAAGTAAAGTATCACGGGACATATATACTTTCAGAGTTAAAGGACAAAAGGTTTTCCTTGACCTGGACTTGCATTAGGATTATTACATTATATTTGTTTAAGTTGAAGCTCTGGCCAATGCTCCTCAAAGCATCCTACCTGTAGGCAGCGATCTCGATGTCAAGGGCCATCTTAACATTCAGCAGGTCCTGGTAATCCTTCAGGTAGCGAGCCATCTCCTGCTTTGTGGCTCCCAGCTCATTCTCCAGCTGGCCAATAGTATCCTACAGGAGAAGTTTAGAGGTAATGTGATGGATAATGTGTGTGTTCTTACAGCAGGTTACAAGTTCAGGTAAACTGCCAAAAAATGTTGAGTGTGACTATTAAAATGCACATTTGATGCAATATAATATTTTTCCCCTTCTACATTACTAAATCAGTTCCACTTTGCACAAATTATTAAAAACATTATGGGTGTCTTGTATTCTGATCAAGTCATCTATCTATTGATAAACAGTTTCTAAACATGCAATTAAGAAACACATTCACTATTAGATTGCATTCCTTCTGAGGTATTTGCTTGAATACAGATATAAATTCGTCCTGCAGTACCACTCCTGCAGTACCAGTATAAATTAGTCCTGCTGTACCACTACTGACCTGCATGCCATTGATCTCAGCACTCTGCTTGTCCTCCATGTCATGCAACTGTTTCTCCAGAGACTCATTGAGACCCCTGCAGGCATCGATCTCCAGCAGGCGGGCCTGGAGCTGCCGGCGGTACTCCCCAGCCTCGTCCCTGGAGCTCCTCACTGCATCGCTGTGCTGGGCCACACTCTCCGTCAGGGAGCCCACCTTCCCACGGAACCACTCCTCAGCAGACTGCATGTTCTTGGCCGCCAGCCTCTCGTACTGGGCTCGGATGTCCCTCAGAGCCCCGGACAGATCCGGCGTGGTTGCCTCCATCTCCACAGCCACCTGGGCCCCCAGCTGGGCCTGGGCCTGGAGCTCTACCACCTCCCCCTCGTGGAGCCTCTTGAGGAAGGCCAGCTCGTCCAGCAGGGTCTCCACCCTCTTCTCCAGCTCGGTCCGGGCCAGGGTGGCCTGGTCGGCACCACGCCGCGCATCCAACAGCCTTCCCTCCGCGTCCTCGCGGGCCACCACCTCCTCCTCGTAGCGGGCCTGTAGGGCGCTCAGGGCTTGCCCCAGACGTTCCCTCTGCCCCAGGGCGGCCTGCTGCTCCCCACGCGCCTCCTCCACGGCAGCCCTCAGAGCCCGAGCCTCCTGCTCATACAGGGTCCTCAGACGGGAAGGCTCCCCATGCCTCTGCCTCAGCAGCATCAGCTCAGCCTCCAGAGCACGGTTCTGCTGCTCTAGCTCCCGCACACGGTCGATGAAGCCGGCGAAGCGGTCATTGAGCTCCTGCATCTGAGCCCTCTCCTGGGTCCTCACCGTGCGGAACTCAGAGCTCACCTGGGCCGCCTGGCTCAGCTCCAGTTCCACGGAGGAGGAGGAAGCCGGGGATGAATGCAGAGCCCGTCCAGGAGAGGAGTACTGCAAACGGGAGCTCACAGAGGACAGGGGAGAGGTGTGGATTGAGTAGGCCGAGCGTGACCTCCCCCTGGTTACCACCCCTCGGGGGGCTCCCTCCACATACCAGCGGCGGTAGGAGGAGGAGGAGTAGTAAGGGTCAAAGCCGAGGGTACTCATGGCTGTGCTGGGAGGACAGGCTGCTTTGTCGGGCTCTGAGTGAATATGTCTGTAGGGCTCCGGTGAAGAACCCAGACTGATGCTGCTGCAGTGGCTCCAGCTTTTATAGCAAAAGGTTGAGCTCTGACGCAAGCAGTTTCCCAAACTCTGACTACGCAGGATCGAAAGCCTAACACTGCAACGGAGAGAGAGGGAGAATGAGAGAAAGAGAATAAGGAAGGAGAGAGAGGGGGAGGGAAGGAGATATAGAGATGGCGAGAGATGGGGAGGGAAAGGGAGAGGGGGCAGATGAAAGAGAGATGTTTGTGTTTTTGAGAGTAGAACAGAGGTTAACATGTTTTTAGTTGCTCTACAGTGTTTCTGTCATACACAGTAACCTTGACTACTAATATTCACAAGTTAATGTACAGAAAAGTAGAGTCAGATAGCTAAAGCCTCTGGCTAGTGAAGTATATTATCTGCACTGTACCTGCAGTCATTGAAAAAATGAATAGTCGCATGAGATGACTTGAGTTTGTACTCATTTGAATGAAGGTTCTGCAGTCCTCTCTACAGGGGAAGAGAATGGGCTGTCCTGACTCTCCAGCAGCTTTTGTGTTCCTATTATACACAGCATGTAATCATACAGTGGCACGGCACCTCCCCTGCTGGCCAATAGGAGAAATACACCCATGACCTCTGAAAACCTGCAATGATAAACACAGAACACACAGCTGGATTGTATTTGGTCAAATACATGGTCAAATATGCGATGAATCTCAGAGTGCTTATTTACTTATACGTCATGGCTGGTAAGCTACTGTTTGGTGCCTGTAGATACTTCTTCTGTAGGGGTGAGTGGGGTAAGTCGTGCTAAAGGGTTAGCTGAGCCACCCCTTGACTCTAGGAAACCATACACAAAATGAATAATGTGACCAAATATTTAGGAAGAGGTCATAATTTCATGGAGTCTGTAAAGGAAGAAACCACATGTAAAAAGTGGTAAGCAAGTTAGGTACAAAAAACAGATTTTCACAAATAAATGTATTGCGTTATATGTTTCATGGTGCTTGTATCTAACCCAAAGTAGATAGTTCTAAGACTGTTTTATACATCAGTTGTGGTCTCTATAAGCTTCAATATAAGGTCCTGAACCTAGCATGAAAGTGCATTCTTGTAGCTGTGTGAGCTAATATTGGAAAAAAAATTGCTTTGGGGTAAGTTGTGCCATTTGGCCAGTGGCAATTGAGCCAATGGCTCAACATACCCTATACAAATGATGATCACATTTTGTCAGTTTTATGCATATGAAGATAGGGCATTTTTATTTTTACAGAACAGACATCATCATGCCCTGTGTATACACATGTAAAACCAGCAGGGGTCTAGCCCCCACTTAAAGTTCTTGAAAGAACAGCCAATGAAGTTAGAGTCCATTCGAGCAGCAGCAAGGGATGAAACAATTAACCGAATGACACCGAAGAGGTCCATTAACAAAAAATAAAACATTTTACCTGTGTGGAAGAAAGCCTATGATAGAGTAGCAGAGGCACACAGGGGGCTTGTTCGACATTGCAGCAGACTGATCTACAAATCACCTTGCATCATAAATAACTACTCATTATTATTTGTAGATCAGTCATGGATTTGACTGAGCTTGCTAAACTGATTATTTCCAAGGATACACAACATCCTGAAATATACAGTGGGCCTCAACCCCAAGTATTCAACCCCATTTTATTGCGTAACAAAGTGGGATTTAAAAATATTTAATTATGCGTTTTTTGTCATTGATCTACATACAATACTACATAATGTCAAAGTAAAAATAAAATGTGACACTTTTACAAATGAATAAAAACATAGTTGTTGCATAAGTATTCACTCCCTGTCATGTACTGTCATGTTGTCTTGTCTCTGTCCTTTCCCTTCACCCTGTCTCCCTCTGCTGGTCGTTGTTATGTTACCTTTTCTCCCCCTCTTTTCCCCAGCTGTGCCTTGTCTCCTCCTAATTACCCATTCACCCCGTTCCCCACCTGTTCCCTTTTTCCCTCTGATTAGGTCCCTATATCTCTCTCTGTTTCTGCTCCTGTCCTTGTCGGATTCTTGTTTGTTTGTTTGTGTGTCTCATGCCTGAACCAGACTATCATCGTGTGTGCTGCAACCTTGTCCTGTCCTGTCGGAATCTACCTGTCCATCTGAGCCCACGTATGTTCGTCATTAAAGTACTCTGTTTGTTAATTCGCTTTTGGGTCCTCATTCACGCACCATAACAGAAGAATCCGACCAAGAATGGACCCAGCGACTTCGGATCCTCTCCACTCAGCCGTCGAGATCCAGGGAGCGATGCTAGGCAGACACGAGCAGGAATTGTCTGCTGCTCGACATGCCGTTGAGACCCTGGCCACCCAAGTCTCCAACCTCACAGAACAGGTTCACCATCTCCGCCTCGATCCACCGGCCACTTCCAGGGCTTTCGAATCTCCGGAGCCCAGAATCAATAACCCGCCGTGTTACTCTGGGGAGCCCACTGAATGCCGCTCGTTCCTCACCCAGTGTGATATTGTGTTTTCTCTCCAGCCCAACACTTACGCCAGGAGCACTGCTCGTGTCGCCTACGTCATATCTCTCCTTACTGGACGGGCTCGTGAGTGGGGCACGCAATCTGGGAGGCAAGGGCTGAGTGTACTAACCAGTATCAGGACTTTAAGGAGGAGATGATACGGGTTTTTGATCGATCTGTTTTTGGGGAGGAGGCTTCCAGGGCCCTGTCTTCCCTATGTCAAGGCAATCGATCCATAACAGACTACTCTATTGAGTTTCGCACTCTTGCTGCCTCCAGTGGCTGGAACGAGCCGGCTTTGCTCGCTCGTCTTCTGGAGGGTCTCCGCGCAGAGGTAAAGGATGAGATTCTCTCCCGGGAGGTTCCTTCCAGCGTGGATTCCTTGATTGAACTCGCTATTCGCATTGAGCGACGGGTTGATCTTCGTCACCGAGCTCGTGGAAAGGAGCTCGCGTTCTCCGTTGCCCCCCTCTCCGCATCACTACCATCTTCCTCTGCCGGCTCGGGAGCTGAGCCTATGCAGCTGGGAGGTATCCGCATCTCGACTAAGGAGAGGGAACGGAGAATCACCAACCGCCTCTGTCTCTATTGCGGTTCTGCTGGTCATTTTGTCACTTCATGTCCAGTAAAAGCCAGAGCTCATCAGTAAGCGGAGGGCTACTGGTGAGCGCTACTACTCCTGTCTCTCCTTCAAGATCCTGCACTACCTTGTCGGTCCATCTACGCTGGACCGGTTCGTCAGCTTCCTGCAGTGCCTTAATAGACTCTGGGGCGGAGGGCTGTTTTATGGACGAGACCTGGGCTCGGGAACATGACATTCCTCTCAGACAGTTAAGGGAGTCCACGGCCTTGTTCGCCCTGGATGGTAGTCCTCTCCCCAGGATTCAGCGTGAGACGCTACCTTTAACCCTCACTGTTTCTGGTAATCATAGCGAAACCATTTCTTTTTTGATTTTTCGTTCACCTTTTACACCTGTTGTTTTGGGCCATCCCTGGCTAGTTTGTCATAATCCTTCCATTAATTGGTCTAGTAATTCTATCCTCTCCTGGAACGTCTCTTGTCATGTGAAATGTTTAATGTCTGCTATCCCTCCTGTTTCCTCTGTCTCTTCTTCACAGGAGGAGCCTGGTGATTTGACAGGGGTGCCGGAGGAATATCACGATCTGCGCACGGTGTTCAGTCGGTCCAGGGCCACCTCTCTTCCTCCACACCGGTCGTATGATTGTAGTATTGATCTCCTTCCGGGAACCACTCCCCCCCGGGGTAGACTATACTCTCTGTCGGCTCCCGAACGTAAGGCTCTCGAGGATTATTTGTCTGTAGCTCTTGACGCCGGTACCATAGTCCCCTCCTCCTCTCCCGCCGGAGCGGGGTTTTTTTTTGTCAAGAAGAAGGACGGGTCTCTGCGCCCCTGCATAGATTATCGAGGGCTGAATGACATAACAGTTAAGAATCGTTATCCGCTTCCTCTTATGTCTTCAGCCTTCGAGATCCTGCAGGGAGCCAGGTTTTTCACTAAGTTGGACCTTCGTAACGCTTACCATCTCGTGCGCATCAGGGAGGGGGACGAGTGGAAGACGGCGTTTAACACTCCGTTAGGGCACTTTGAATACCGGGTTCTTCCTTTCGGCCTCGCTAACGCTCCAGCTGTCTTTCAGGCATTAGTCAATGATGTCCTGAGAGACATGCTGAACATCTTTGTTTTCGTTTACCTTGACGATATCCTGATTTTTTCACCGTCACTCCAGATTCATCTTCAGCACGTTCGACGTGTCCTCCAGCGCCTTTTAGAGAATTGTCTTTTTGTGAAGGCTGAGAAGTGCACTTTTCATGCCTCCTCCGTCACATTTCTCGGTTCTGTTATTTCCGCTGAAGGCATTAAGATGGATCCCGCTAAGGTCCAAGCTGTCATTGATTGGCCCGCTCCTAAGTCACGCGTCGAGCTGCAGCGCTTTCTCGGCTTCGCGAACTTCTATCGTCGTTTCATCCGTAATTTCGGTCAGGTGGCAGCTCCTCTCACAGCCCTTACTTCTGTCAAGACGTGCTTTAAGTGGTCCGTTTCCGCCCAGGGAGCTTTTGATCTCCTCAAGAATCGTTTTACATCCGCTCCTATCCTTGTTACACCTGACGTCTCTAGACAGTTCGTTGTCGAGGTTGACGCGTCAGAGGTGGGCGTGGGAGCCATTCTTTCTCAGCGCTCCCTCTCTGACGACAAGGTCCACCCATGCGCGTATTTTTCTCATCGCCTGTCCCCGTCGGAACGTAACTATGATGTGGGAAACCGCGAACTGCTCGCCATCCGGTTAGCCCTAGGCGAATGGCGACAGTGGTTGGAGGGGGCGACCGTTCCTTTTGTCGTTTGGACTGACCATAGGAACCTTGAGTACATCCGTTCTGCCAAACGACTTAATGCGCGTCAGGCGCGTTGGGCGCTGTTTTTCGCTCGTTTCGAGTTCGTGATTTCTTATCGTCCGGGCTCTAAGAACACCAAGCCTGATGCTTTATCTCGTCTCTTCAGTTCTTCAGTAGCCTCCACTGACCCCGAGGGGATTCTCCCTGAGGGGCGTGTTGTCGGGTTGACTGTCTGGGGAATTGAGAGGCAGGTAAAGCAAGCGCTCACTCACACTCCGTCGCCGCGCGCTTGTCCTAGGAACCTTCTTTTCGTTCCCGTTCCTACTCGTCTGGCCGTTCTTCAGTGGGCTCACTCTGCCAAGTTAGCCGGCCACCCTGGCGTTCGGGGTACGCTTGCTTCCATTCGCCAGCGTTTTTGGTGGCCCACCCGGGAGCATGACACGCGTCGTTTCGTGGCTGCTTGTTCGGTCTGCGCGCAGACTAAGTCCGGTAACTCCCCTCCTGCCGGCCGTCTCAGGCCGCTTCCCATTCCCTCTCGACCGTGGTCTCACATCGCCTTAGATTTTGTCACCGGACTGCCTTCGTCAGCGGGGAAGACTGTTATTCTTACGGTTGTCGACAGGTTCTCTAAGGCGGCTCATTTTATTCCCCTTGCTAAGCTTCCTTCTGCTAAAGAGACGGCACAAATCATCATCGAGAATGTTTTCAGAATTCATGGCCTTCCGTCAGACGTCGTTTCGGACAGAGGTCCGCAATTCACGTCTCAATTTTGGAGGGAGTTTTGCCGTTTGATTGGGGCTTCCGTCAGTCTCTCTTCCGGCTTTCACCCCCAGTCTAACGGTCAAGCAGAACGGGCCAATCAGACTATTGGTCGCATCTTACGCAGTCTTTCTTTTCGCAACCCTGCGTCTTGGTCAGAACAGCTCCCCTGGGCAGAATACGCCCACAACTCGCTTCCTTCGTCTGCGACAGGGCTATCTCCTTTTCAGAGTAGCCTCGGGTACCAGCCTCCGCTGTTCTCATCTCAGTTCGCCGAGTCCAGCGTCCCCTCCGCTCAGGCTTTTGTCCAACGTTGCGAGCGCACCTGGAAGAGGGTCAGGTCTGCACTTTGCCGTTATAGGGCGCAGACTGTGAGAGCTGCTAATAAGCGTAGAACTAAGAGTCCTAGATATTGTCGCGGTCAGAGAGTTTGGCTCTCCACTCAGAACCTTCCCCTTAAGACCGCTTCTCGCAAGTTGACCCCGCGGTTCATTGGTCCGTTCCGTATTTCTCAAATCATTAACCCTGTCGCAGTGCGACTTCTTCTGCCGCGATATCTTCGTCGCGTCCACCCGGTCTTCCATGTCTCCTGTGTCAAGCCCGTTCTTCGCGCCCCCGCTCGTCTTCCCCCCCCCCCCCCCATCCTTGTCGAGGGCGCACCCATCTACAGGGTCCGTAGGATTTTGGACATGCGTCCTCGGGGCCGTGGTCATCAGTACCTAGTAGATTGGGAGGGGTACGGTCCTGAGGAGAGGAGTTGGGTTCCCTCTCGGGACGTGCTGGACCGTGCGCTGATCGATGATTTCCTCCGTTGCCGCCAGGCTTCCTCCTCGAGTGCGCCAGGAGGCGCTCGGTGAGTGGGGGGGTACTGTCATGTACTGTCATGTTGTCTTGTCTCTGTCCTTTCCCTTCACCCTGTCTCCCTCTGCTGGTCGTTGTTATGTTACCTTTTCTCCCCCTCTTTTCCCCAGCTGTGCCTTGTCTCCTCCTAATTACCCATTCACCCCGTTCCCCACCTGTTCCCTTTTTCCCTCTGATTAGGTCCCTATATCTCTCTCTGTTTCTGCTCCTGTCCTTGTCGGATTCTTGTTTGTTTGTTTGTGTGTCTCATGCCTGAACCAGACTATCATCGTGTGTGCTGCAACCTTGTCCTGTCCTGTCGGAATCTACCTGTCCATCTGAGCCCACGTATGTTCGTCATTAAAGTACTCTGTTTGTTAATTCGCTTTTGGGTCCTCATTCACGCACCATAACACTCCCTTTGTTCAGGCAAGCCTACATTTGTTTAGAAGTACATTTTGGCTCAACAAATCACATAATAAGTCCTTCTGGTCCTTCTGAACTGAGCTGCAGGAAGAAACTGCTCAGGGATGTCACCATGAGGACATTGGCGATTTTAAAACAGCTACTGAGGATGGGAGAACTGAGGATGGATCAACAACATTGTAGTGACTCCGCAATAATGACTTAAATGACAAAGTGAAAATATATATATTTTTTAAATTCACAGAATAAATGCAAAACTTTATTTTTTGGGGCAAATCCAACACAACATCACTGAGTAACTGACTCCTTATTTTCAAGCATTCTGGTGGCTGCATCATGGTATGTGTATGCTTGACATCAGCAATGACTGGGTCGTTCTTCTGTATAAAAAGAAAAAGAATGGAGCAAAATCCAAGAGGAAAACCTGACTTAGTCTGCTTTACACCAGACACTGGGAGAGAAATTCACCTTTCAGCAGGACAATAACCTAAAACACAAGGCCAAATCTACACTGGAATAACTTAACAAGAAGACAGTAAATGTTCCTGAGTGGTCAAGTTACAGTTTTGACTTAAATCTGCTTGAATATCTATGGTAAGACTTGAAAATTGCTGTCCAGCCATAATCCCCAACACCTTGACAGAGCTTGAAAAGAATAATGGGCAAATATTGAACAATCCAGGTGTGGAAAGCTCTTAGAGACTTACCCAAGAAGAGTCAATGCTGTAATCACTCTTAGAGACTTACCCAAGAAGACTCACTGCTGTAATCACTCTTAGAGACTTACCCAAGAAGACTCACTGCTGTAATCACTCTTAGAGACTTACCCAGGAAGACTCACTGCTGTAATCGCTGCCAAAAGTGTTCCTGACATGTATTGACAGAGCAGTGAATACTTATGTAATCATGGTTTATTAGTGTTTTATTTTTAAATTATCTTAAAATAATGTTGGAATTTTTCTTCTACTTTCACATTACAGAATATTTTGTGTAGTTTGTTGGAAAAAAATGACAATTGAATCCACTTTGTAACACAATCAAATGTAAAGAAATCCCCAAAAATCCTAAAATACTGCTGCCTGCCTGCCCCCCTGCCTGCCCCCCTGCCTGCTTGACTGCTGACACACACTTCCTCCTATTCCTTCTCCTCTTCCTCCTGAGGTGGAGGGAGGGGAGGGGACACCTTTGATAGTGTCCAAGACTGCGTCATATCCAGAGGTTGTCTTTGGGAAATAGATGGATGAGTGCTGCCAGAATTGCTGCAGAGGTTGAAGGGGTGGGGGGTCAGCATGTCAGTGCTCAGACCATACGCCGTACACTGCATCAAATTGGTCTGCATGGCTGTCATCCCAGAAGAAAGCCCCTTCTAAAGATGATGCACAAGAAAGCCCGCAAACAGTTGCTGAAGACAAGCAGACTAAGGACATGGATTACTGGAACCATGTCCTGTGGTCTGATGAGACCAAGATAAACTTATTTGGTTCAGATGGTGTCAAGCGTGTGTGGCGGCAACCAGGTGAGGACTACAAAGACAAGTGTGTCTTGCCTACAGTCAAGCATGGTGGTGGGAGTGTCATGGTCTGGGGCTGTATGAGTGCTGCCGGCACTGGGGAGCTACAGTTCATTGAGGGAACCATGAATGCCAACATGTACTGTGACATACTGAAGCAGAGCATGATCCTCTCCCTTCGGAGACTGGGCCACAGGGCTGTATTCCAACATGATAACGACCCCAAACACACATCCAAGACGATCACTGCATTGCTATAGAAGCAGAGGGTAAAGGTGATGGACTGGCCAAGCATGTCTCCAGACCTAAACCCTATTGAGCATCTGTGTGGCATCCTCAAATGGAAGGTGGAGGAGTGCAAGGTCTCTAACATCCACCAGCTCCGTGATGTCATCATGGAGGAGTGGAAGAGGACTCCAGTGGCTACCTGTGAAGATCTGGTGAACTCCATGCCCAAGAGGGTTAAGGCAGTGCTGGAAAATGATGGTAGCCACACAAAATATTGACACTTTGGGCCCAATTTTGACATTTTCACTTAGGGGTGTACTCACTTTTGTTGCCAGCGGTTTAGACATTGATGGATGTGTGTTGAATTATTTTGAGGGGACAGCAAATTTACACTGTTATACAATCTGTACACTCACTACTTTACATTGTAGCAAAGTGTCATTTCTTCAGTGTTGTCACATGAAGAGATATACTCAAATATTTACAAAAATGTGAGGGGTGCACTCACTTTTGTGATATACTGTATTTTGTTAAAAATAATACTATATACTAAATGTAAAAAATGTCTCAACATACCCCACTCTCCCCTATCAGGTGCTGTAATGCTAATGTGTATAAATGATGTCTGTGAAGATGTTTCAATTTTTGTAATGATAATGTATTGGTTTGTTTATTATACGGAATGGGTTATATTCATTCAAATAGATTTTCATGATCGCTTTTGCTGGAAGGAACACAGAGGGCTTTGAAGTTAGACTTCATGTTAATTCCCTAACAAGAAAAACAGTTTCATCTTTCAGCTGAAGCGTGAAGAGGGAACCATGACTGGTCAAAAATACTGCTGCCTGCCTGCCCCCCTGCCTGCTTGACTGCTGACACACACTTCCTCCTATTCCTTCTCCTCTTCATCCTGAGGTGGGGGGAGGGGAGGGGACACCTTTGATAGTGTCCAAGACTGTTGACTGACAGAATGGATAGCAGTGACCAGTAGTTTACAGTATGAGGATCTGGTCAAAGAGCAGGCTGGTATGAGTCCGTGTTTGGATGCAGTATACTGTGTATTTTGGCTGTACTTATTGAGATGAGTGTATGAATTTGAGTGTGTTTGTATGTATTTTGCTGACAAGGCAACGACAATGTTTAGTGTAGGTGTGGGGTACTGCCGCAAGCTGACTCATCAGTACAGTCATACTCACCAAGGACCCCCCATCCCCTCCACACCACCCTCCTCTCCTCTCCTCTCTCACTCCCCTCTCTTTCAACTGCACAATTATTCTGCCCTACCCTATTCACCTGCTTTCTCTTTCTTGCTCTTTCTAGTTATCTCTCTCTCTCTCTCTCTCTCTCTCTCTCTCTTTCACTGCAGCATCCTCAGTCTTTATCTCTCTTTGTGATTCGTCAAGCTCTCTGTCCTATTTTGTGATATATGATACACAGTTTGGCTTCATGCCTAGAGTTCCATTAATTTTGTATGTGGTGATATTGTATTTCTCTTTTTTCTCAATGTGGCTCATATTTTTGATTGGTAGCAGTGGACATTGATTTAGCCCTAAAGTTTGGCCTCAGTCAGTTTAATGCAGAATCAGTATTTTAACCTGAACTGGCCCAAGAGTTTAAGTGGATGGTAGGATTGGTTTGAAACCTTGCTGCGTTTCTACATGAATTGAATTTCAAACATCCCATGTACTTACTATAGCTATGATTCAGGCGCGGCAGGTAGCCTAGTGGAGCATTGGGCCAGTAACTGAAAGGTTGTTGGATCGAATCCCAATGTTGACCATGGAAAAATCTGTTGTTCTGCCCCTGAACAAGGCAGTTGTTCCCCGGTAGGCTGTCATTGTAAATAAGAATGTGTTCTTAACTGACTTGCCTAGAAAAATAAAGGTCACATTTAAAAACATGGTGTGGTTGACTACAGTTGTCCTGTGAAGATCAAATGGTGGTTGTACTGGGATGACACAACAGTGGTACTGTAGGCCTGATTACCAACAATGATGAGTCAGCCTACAGGGAGGAGGTGAGGGCCCTGGCAGAGTGGTGCCAGGAAAATAACCTCTCCCTCAACATCAACAAAACAAAGGAGCTGATTGTGGACTTCAGGAGACAGCAGAGGGAGCATGCCCCCATCCCAATCGAGGGGGCTGCAGTGGAGAAGGTGAAAAGCTTCAAGTTCCTCTGCGTAAACATCACTGACAATCTGAAATGGCCCGCAACCCCAGGGCTCTCCAGAGGATTGTGTGGTCTGTCGAATGCATCACTGGGGCCACAGTGCCTGCCCTTCAGGACATCTACAGCACCCGGTGTCACGGGAAGGCCAGGAAGATCATCAAGGACCTCAGCCAGCCAAGCCAAGGCCTGTCTCCATCCAGAAGGCGAGGTCAGTACAGGTGCATCAAAGCTGGGACCAAGAGACTGGAAAACAGCTTCTATCTCAAAGCCATCAGACTGTTAAATAGTCACTACTAACCGGCCTCCACCCAGTACCCTGCACTGAACTTTAGTCACTAGCCGGCTACCTGCCCTATGTGCAGAACATGGTCATGGAACACTGGTCACTTTAATAATGTTACATACTCTTTTGCACACTTCATATGTATATAATGTATTCTAGTCAAGGCCATCCTATTTAACTAATATACTATTCTTCAGATATACTACATATTCTACCCATATACTGTTCATATTTTCTATACATCCCATCACATGCATATGTAAAAAAACTACTGATAATAGATGGGTGAAATGCAGTTTAGGCCTAAATGTCCTTTAGAAACGGCACCAAAAACAATAACTACCCATCGCTCCAAATAAGCCGCGGCCCTTGCAGAGCAAGGGGAACCACTACTTCAAGGTCTCAGAGCAAGTGACGTCACCGATTGAAACACTATTTAGTGCGCACCACCGCTAACTAAGCTAGCGTTTCACATCCGTTACATTCACCCCCCTTTTGACCTCCTCCTTTTCCGCAGCAACCAGTGATCCGGGTCACGGCACCAATGTAACAGTGTAACTTTATACCGTCCCCTCGCCCATACCCGGGCGCGAACCAGGGACCCTCTGCACACATCAACAACTGACAGCCACGAAGCATCATTACCCATCGCTCCAAATAAGCCGCGGCCCTTGCAGAGCAAGGGGAACCACTACTTCAAGGTCTCAGAGCAAGTGACGTCACCGATTGAAACACTATTTAGTGCGCACCACCGCTAACTAAGCTAGCGTTTCACATCCGTTACATTCACCCCCCTTTTGACCTCCTCCTTTTCCGCAGCAACCAGTGATCCGGGTCACGGCACCAATGTAACAGTATAACTTTATACCGTCCCCTCGCCCATACCCAGGCGCGAACCAGGGACCCTCTGCACACATCAACAACTGACACCCACGAAGCATCGTTACCCATCGCTCCACAAAAGCCGCGGCCATTGTAGAGCAAGGGAAACTACTACTTCAAGGTCTCAGAGCAAGTGACGTCACCGATTGAAACACTATTTAGTGCGCACCACCGCTAACTAAGCTAGCCGTTTCACATCCGTTACACATATATTTATATGGAAATATTAGGATGTCCAGAGTATATATATATACAGTACCAGTCAAAAGTTTGGACACACCTACTCATTCAAGGGTTTTTCTTTATTTTTTACAATGTTCTACATTGTAGAATAATAGTGAAGACATCAAAACTATGAAATAACACATATTGAATCATGTACAATAGTATCCAAAAAAGTGTTCAACAAATCAAAATATATTTTATATTTGAAATTCTTCAAAGTATATTTATATTTGAAATTCTCAACCAGCTTCACGGGGTAGTCACTTGGAATACAGTTCAATTAACAGGTGTGCCTTGTTAAAAGTTAATTTGTGGAATTTCTTTCCTTCTTAATGCATTTCAGCCAATCAGTTGTGTTGTGACGAGGTAGGAGTGGTATACAGAAGATAGCCCTATTTGGTAAAAGACCAAGAACAGCTCAAATAAGAACATCTCAAATAAGCCAATAGAAACGATATAAGTTTGTCTCTGTGGATGGTTTGTCCTCTGACAAATCAACTGTACATTTCGGTGTTCCTCAAGGTTCCGTTTTAGGAACACTATTGTTTTCACTATATATTTTACCTCTTGAGGATGTCATTCAAAAACATAATGTTAACATTCACTGCTATGCGGATGATACACAGCTGTACATTTCAATGAAACATGGTGAAGCCCCAAAATTGCCCTCACTGGAAGCCTGTGTTTCAGGCATAAGGAAGTGGATGGCTGCAAACTTTCTACTTTTAAACTTGGACAAAACAGAGATGCTTGTTCTAGGTCCCAAGAAAAAAAGAGATCTTCGGTTGTATCTGACAATTAATCTTGATGGTTGTACAGTCGTCTCAAATAAAACTGTGAAGGACCTCTGCGTTACTCTGGACCCTGATCTCTCTTTTGACGAACATATCAAGACTGTTTCAAGGACAGCTTTTTTCCATCTACGTAACATTGCAAAAATCTGAAATGTTTGGTCCAAAAATGATGCAGAAAAATATTCCATGCTTTTGTCACTTCTAGGTTAGACTACTGCAATGCTCTACTTTCCGGCCACCCGGATAAAGTACTAAATAAACTTCAGTTAGTGCTAACTACAGATGGTAGAATCCTGACTAGAACCAAAAAAAAATGTATCATATTACTCCAGTGCTAGCCTCCCTACACTGGCTTCCTGTCAAGGCAAGGGCTGATTTCAAGGTTTTACTGCTAACCTACAAAGCATTACATGGGCTTGCTCCTACCTATCTTTCTGATATGGTCCTGCCATACATACCTACACGTACAAGACACAGGCCTCCTAATTGTCCCTCAAATTTCTAAGCAAACAGCTAGAGGCAGGGCTTTCTCCTACAGAGCTCCATTTTTAAGGAATGGTCTGCCTAGCCATGTGAGAGACACAGACTCGGTCTCAACCTTTAAGTGTTTATTGAAGACTCATCTCTTTAGTAGGTTCTATGATTAAGTGTAGTCTGGCCCAGGAGTGTGAAGGTGAACGGAAAGGCACTGGAGCAACGAACCGCCCTTGCTTTCTCTGCCTGGCCGGTTCCCCTCTCTCCACTGGGATTCTCTGCCTCTAACCCTATTACAGGGGCTGAGTCACTGGCTTACGGGTGCTCTTCCATGCCATCCCTAGGAGGAGTGCGTCACTTGAGTGGGTTGAGTCACTGACGTGGTCTTCCTGTCTGGGTTGGCACCCCCCCCCCCCCCCCCCCTCCCCCTTGGGTTGTGCAGTGGCGGAGATCTTTGTGGGCTATACTCGGCCTTGTCTCAAGATGGTAAGTTGGTGGTTGAAGATATCCCTCTAGTGGTGTGGGGGCAGTGCTTTGGCAAAGTGAATGGGGTTATATCCTGCCTTTTTGGCCCTGTCTGGGGGTATCATCGGATTGGGCCACAGTGTCTCCTGACCCCTCCTGTCTCAGCCTCCAGTATTTATGCTGCATTAGTTTGTGTGTCGGGGGGCTAGGGTCAGTCTGTTATATCTGGAGTATTTCTCCTGTCTTATCTGGTGTCCTGCGTGAATTTAAGTATGCTCTCTCTAATTCTCTCTTTCTCTCTTTCTTTCTTTCTTTCTCTCTCTTGGAGGACCTGAGCCCTAGGACCATGCCTCAGGACTACCTGGCATGATGACTCCTTGCTGTCCCTGGTCCACCTGGCCGTGCTGCTGCTCCAGTTTCAACTATTCTGCCTGCGGCATCATCATCTTGGCCATGTTCTGTTATAATCTCCACCCGGCACCGCCAGAAGAGCCACCCCTCATAGCCTGGTTCCTCTCTAGGCTTCTTCCTAGGTTCTGGCCTTTCTATGGAGTTTTTCCTAGCCACCGTGCTTCTACACCTGCATTGCTTGCTATTTGGGGTTTTAGGCTGCGTTTCTGTACAACACTTTGAGATATCAGCTGATATAAGAAGGGCTATATAAATACATTTGATTTGAAACGACAGTCCATCATTATTTTAAGATATGAAGGTCAGTCAATCAGAAACATTTCAAGAACTTTGAAAGTTTCTTCAAGTGCAGTAGCAAAAACCATTAGGCACTATGATGAAACTGGCTCTCATGAGGACCACATCAGGAAAGAAAGACTCAGAGTTATTTATTTATTTAACCTTTATTTAACTAGACAAGTCAGTTAAGATCAAATTCTTATTAACAATGATGGCCTACCAAAAGGCAAAAAGCCTCCTGCAGGGACGGGGACTGGGATTAAAAACTAAATAAAAATACAGGACAAAACACACATCACGACAAGAGAGATACCACAACACTAAATAAAAAGTTACCTCTGCTGCAGAGGATAAGTTCATTAGAGTACCCAGCCTCAGAAATTGCAGTCCAAATAAATCTTTCACAGAGTTCAAGTAACAGACACATCTCTTCATCAACTGTTCAGAGGAGACTGCGTGAATCAGACCTTCATGATCAAAATTCTGCAAAGAAACCACTACTAAGGGATAAATGACACAACAGGGCTATAAGGGTTATTTGACCAAGAAGGAGGGTGATGGAGTGCTGCATCAGATGACCTGGCCTCCACAATCACCCGACCTCAACCCAATTGAGATGGTTGGGATGAGTCAGACCGCAGACTGAAGGAAAAGAAGCCAACAGGTGCTCAGCATATGTGGGAACTCCTTCAAGACTGTTGGAAAAGCATTCCAGGAGAAGATGGTTGAGAGAATGCCAAGGGTGTGCAAAACTGTCATCAAGGCAAAGCATAGCTACTTAGAAGAATCTAAAAATCTAAAATATATTTTCAATTTGTTTAACACTTTTTTGGTTACTACATGATTCCATACATGCTATTTCATGGTTGTGATGCCTTCACTATTATTCTACAATGTAGAAAATAGTCCAAATAACAAAAACTCTGGGTAGGTGTGTCCAAACCTTTGACTGGTACTATATATATTTATACTCCGGGCATCCTAATATTTCTATATATATCTTAATTCCATTATTTTACTTTTTAGATGTGTCTGTATTGTTGTGTATTGTTAGATTTTACTGCACTGTTGGAGTTAGCAACACAAGAATTTCACTTCACCTGCTAAATATGTGTATGTGACCAATAATAAGTAGAGTTTTGATTAAGTTTTCTTTGGAGTATGTATAGTTCTGTAGTGCGTGATGTGTCATCTCCTCAGTGGTATTCAAGCCCTATAGCTGCCCCCAATGTCACCTCATGTTTGTTTTTAAAAAACTTTATTTAACTAGGTAAGTCAGTTAAGAACAAATTATTATTTACAATGACAGCCTACCCCAGACAATGGTGGGCCAATTGTGCACCTCTCTATGGGACTCCCAATCACAGCTGGTTGTGATATAGCCTGTATTTGAACCATAGTGTCTGTAGTGACACCTCTAGCACTGAGGTGCAGTGCCTTAGTACCCTGCACCACTCAGGAGTCCAGAATGCTTCAGTCTGTTTTTCCCTGGTCACTACTACCTCATTGCATGGTATAGCTGTATCAGTAATGGTTTTGGATAAAGATATAAAGTGCATGGCAAGAGTTAGATAACTAACTTTCAATGATATGGCTGTTCCTCTCAGACACTCTACAGACTCTTTACAATGCCTCAGCAGCAGCAGCTTACTCTGATCTTTACACTTTTACTCCACAGCTCTGAGTTTAAAAGTCATGTTGCTATTTTGGCTCAATCCCTGACCTCTGCCCTTCCCAGCTGGGACATGTCCCTCTAGCCCACAGGAGGCCCTGCCCTATTGGCTGAGCATGGCTGTCAATCAGAAGGTGAAGTGCCCTCATTGGTGGAGAACAGTGGAGGACTGGCAGCTACACAGGGCCACATTCCAGGGTGATATAAAAGGTGTGGTAAGAGTCGCTTGGGGCTGTTGGTCTCAGAGTGTGTGTACTATAAGGGAGGGCTGTGGTTCCTGTGTTTGGTTAAAGGAACTTAAACATGACTACTGCCCATAAGTTGGTGATCGTCCGTCATGGCGAGAGTGAGTGGAACCAGTACAACAAATTCTGTGGATGGTTTGATGCCGAGCTCAGCGAGAAGGGCCTGGAGGAGGCCAAGAGTGGTGCTAAGGCCATCAAGGAGGCTGGCATGAAGTTTGACATCTGCCACACCTCTGTGCTGAAGCGGGCCGTCAAGACCCTGTGGACCATCCTGGAAGGCACAGACCAGATGTGGCTGCCCGTGTACCGCACATGGCGTCTGAACGAGCGCCACTACGGCGGCCTGACAGGTCTTAACAAGGCAGAGACAGCCGAGAAGCATGGAGAGGAGCAGGTCAAGATCTGGCGTCGCTCCTTCGACACCCCCCCTCCCCCAATGGAACACAACCACGCCTACCACAAGATCATCAGTGAGGTAGGAGGAGTGGTGTTGGAGTATTGGTGGTGCTAGTACTACACAAAACACACCTGTGATTCAAGTTTTAAGTGTGTGATTGATGATATAGAATAATAACACCTGACTTTGAAAAGTAAAACTCCCCTAGAATATGCACAAGTTTTACAAGAAATCCTCATGTTGCCTGGTTATCTATGACTTGCTCAGATCTACAAGACTAAGACCTGCAGGTCTCATTTGAAGTAAAACACCATTGAATGAATGGAACAGCATTGAATTAAATTCTATGACTTCTCATGTATGACTACTTGTATGAGCCTAAACATGGACTGTAAAACTGCAACATGTACACTTGAGTTATTAAGTAAGCTCTGCCAGGTTTAATTTGCAGACCTCTAGTATGTTACATCACACTTGTCAGCACCTGCTGTTGTGAAGATACATTTGAGCAGTGTAACCCAACATGATGATACATTTGAGCAGTGTAACCCAACATGATGATACATTTGAGCAGTGTAACCCAACATGATGATACATTTGAGCAGTGTAACCCAACATGATGATACATTTGAGCAGTGTAACCCAACATGATGATACATTTGAGCAGTGTAACCCAACATGATGATACATTTGAGCAGTGTAACCCAACATGATGATACATTTGAGCAGTGTAACCCAACATGATGATACATTTGAGCAGTGTAACCCAACATGATGATACATTTGAGCGGTGTAACCCAACATGATGATACATTTGAGCGGTGTAACCCAACATGATGATACATTTGAGCGGTGTAACCCAACATGATACATTTGAGAAGTGTAACCCAACATGATGATACATTTGAGCAGTACAACTCAACATGCTGTTCTGTCCTCCCACCAGTCAAGGCGCTACAAGGGCTTGAAGCCCGGTGAGCTGCCCACATGTGAGTCCCTGAAGGACACCATTGCCCGCGCCCTGCCCTACTGGAACGATGTCATCGCACCTGAGATCAAGGCCGGCAAGAACGTCATCATTGCTGCCCACGGCAACAGCCTCCGCGGAATTGTCAAGCACTTAGAGGGTGAGTATTATGGGCTGCTGTGTTAGCTGGTAACAGACAGAGAGCGAGGGTGTGCGAGAAGGGGGAAAGGGAGAGAGGAGAGGGGAGGACATGGAGAGAGAGTGGTACAACTAACATAGAAGATGACAAACACACAAGGCAGGAGGGAACATGGGATCACTTGGAAATGAGAGAGTACTTGAGGGAAAAGGTTAGAGATAATGTTTCACAAGGCATGTCCAGTATGGCATGGAGTCAAACATCACTCACAACACAGATCTAACAGATGCATAGCCACTGCACAGATTGAAGTGGGGATCTAGCCTCCCTTGAGGTTCTTGAGAGCAGCCAAGGAAGTGAAAAAAGAGAAGTCCATTTGAGCAGCAGCAAGAGATAAATAAAATAGACTGAATGACACTGAAGAGGTACATTGACAAAAATGAAAACGAACACGCAACAGTGCGAAAGAGAGGCTATAATAGAGTAGCAGAGGCACACAAGGTCTTATCTGATGACCTGGAGTCTGCCTGAACTTGCTAAACATATCAAGAATCTCGTTGACAAGTTTAATGGGCTTAGTAGCCTCAAATGCAGAGAACTTGCCTACGAATGTGTACATCGAAACAATATTCCTGTCCCAGACAACTGGTCAAGAAATGGAAGGATAAGTGATATTGAACAGAGATCTACTGTATATGTTAAGACATACAATATACCACACCCCCATTCCATGAATTAAACTTTGACCTACCAGCACCATCACCCACTGTCACAGGACACCATCACCTAGCGTCACAGGACACCTTCACCCATTTACCCCAAGGCGGCTCAATTTACCACATACCCCACACAAGCTGTTTTCAAACCTGTTATGTATACATGAATTCTAATTACACACAACATCCTGAAATGTATGTAGATATCTTTGTTAGAAATAATATTATGTTTCCCTTGACGTAGTGATGCTGAATGTAAAAAATGGCTCAATTTACCTCACTCTCCCCTACACTGATGTAGGGGCTGGCTGTACACAGTAAATTCCTAATAGGCTGTTGATTGTTTGTGGGTCACTGAGAATGTAACAGCTGGACCCATAGGCATGGTACATCACAAGCACCCAGTCACATACATAGAGTACACACACGCATATTCCCAGATTACCAGCAATCGATAAATAACTGTGGCTCTCTCCCTGGAGCTCAGACCAACACAGTGGAAAGGCCATCGGTGTGGTCCGTTATGGGCACGACCTTTCTGCAGAAAGGTTTTGCATTCTCTAGGAGTGGTGGGACCAGGGTGATGCAGACAGGGTTTCAGAGGGAGAGGGAGAGACGAGGACAGAGGGAAGGGTCAGGGAAAGGACAAGGGAACAAGCTACTTATTTCCCCCCTGAAAGAGGAGTATGGATGACCTCGCCTGTTGAAGGGCACCAAATGTTTATTTTGTAGAGAGAGCTGTGTAGTGGGTACTAGCTAAAAATATACCAGCCTTCAAGGATCTGTACTTAACATCCGTAGAAAGGATTTCCCCTCCACTGGGTATACAAGTCGAATACAGTGTCTAATGTGAATTTCCTTGAACATGAATGATCAGTCTGGATTTCCCACCCTATCCTCTGTTCATTCCTAACGTCTGTCTGTCTGTCTCAGGCATGTCCGACGCTGCCATCATGGAGTTGAACCTGCCAACAGGTATACCCATCGTGTATGAGCTGGACGTGAATCTGAAGCCGGTCAAGCCCATGGCCTTCCTGGGAGATGCCGAGACCGTGAAGAAGGCCATGGAGGCTGTGGCTGCCCAGGGCAAGGCTAAGAAGTAAGCTAGCCTGGACACGTCAAGAGGGAGAGAAAGTGACTGTCCCCCCCATCCCTTACTATCATCCACTCCCTCCATCTTCCCATTCACCTGCAGTCCATTCCATCCTGGGATAAATGCTCTCTTTGGTTGTGGACATATGCCCTGTGTAGCCACCTGTATCTGAGAGGGAACATCATAAAACCCAAATATGGTGTGATTGTTCCATAGATCTGTGCAGGTGGTACCAGTACTGCACAAGTCTTGTACACTCACACAAACACAGACTCTTGTGGAGTGTCACAGTCCCACTGTAGGATTGGTGAAGCCCTGTGTTAAGGCACCATACTCTGACACAACAAATAAAGAAACCACCTTTTTGTCTACACCGGTTTCTGCTTTTATCTTTCTTCCCCTGGGTTCTGATGTATTTCCTCCTATTTCCTATTTTACATTTGGGCCTAATCTTTTTCATCCCCTTCCTCTCTCACTTCCCCTTTTCTCTTCTCTTCTACTATTCCATTACCTACCTACCTTCCTCCTCTCCCTTCATGGGTAATTCAGTGGTATCATGACGGCAGCGGCGGTGCTGTGTAATCTTATCCAGGGGGCAGAGCGGAGTGTGGCGGGGAGGAGAGCGAGAAGAGGAGGGTCACTGAGTTTGTTTTGGCAGCATTCCCATGGTGCAGGAGCACGTCATCTGACTCTGTCCCTCCTCAGTACAGACAGAGTATGCTGGCTCAGGGCCAGGGCCACATTTAGCAGGGGGTAGGGGAGAGGGTGTGTGGGTGAGGTTGGGTGTGGGTGGATGGGTGTGTAAAGGGGTTTAGGGAGTGAGCTACTAAGTCAGTGTGTGTGGTACTTTCATTATGCCTTTACAATAGTTCTAATTCAAGGCCATCAATAATGACTAAACCCAGACCTTAATGTAATCAGCAACATTAATGGACAAATCAACTACCACCTGTACTGAGATTAGATGACTGGGTCAGAGAAGGGGGCACTAAAAGGAATTGCCTTTAGGTTAGATGAAACACAAATTCTATCAAACCAAGAGCGGGGACAGCAGTAAGATAACACTATACACTGACTAGTCTGGATCCCAAACACAAGGTTGGTCTAAAGTGGCTAAATCAAATTATACTCCTTAATTAGAAAATATTTAATTAAATTCCCAACTCCAACCAACTGGTTATAAGACAGTGTGTTGTAAGGCTTTCAGATGTTCTATTTCCTATGTCTATAATGTAAGGTAGCTGCATGTCTAAATGAATCTTTTCCAATCAATCCTGCTTCAAAAATAAGTATTTATATCTAGTCTAATTGCATTGAATAAAATCCTTAATTTAAAGTGAAAATTATTTAGTCCAATAATCATATATCAAGCCACAGGACTGTCTTTTCTCACATTTTCAAAGATTAAACAAGGTTATAATGTTGAATGTGTTCGAGTAGGCATAAGCTAAGTGCTACTAACAGTCAAATATGAGGGTATGAGGGTACCCTCTAGTGGTAAGAATCAATCTTACATCTCAACAGAAGGAGAGTACACAAGTGTTGCCATTTCATGAAATTTCACGACAATGTCCCGAAACCCAATCCAGTAGAGATGGCATTTACCAATATGCATGTTGCACACTGACCTTTTTTTTGACCTATGTTCAAGCCACCATCTGATGTTTATCCAATTGAATAAGCCAAGATCGGATGGTAAAGGCTTCAGTGAATAAAGGACAGAGTAGCTTATTTTACTCTAACCACTTACTGCACTGTGACTGCAATCTTTATTTCGTATCGCCATTTTTCTTTTAGAAGGGACAACCTGCAGACGGCTGCGACACAGAAACATTTCCAAAAGGCCAGGGGTTGGTTGCACCAGATGAAAGTCAAGTTGCAATTTACCCTTTTCCATGACCATTTCCATGTTGTTTAGGTTTCCACCTGTTTTGGTTCAACATGTTCTAAATGTCTGTGTGGGGACCAAGAGGCAGCTGAGCCCTTAGAGATCCTATAAAAGTACTCCTAATTCAATGGCTGAGCCCAACAGGTTGCCATGCAACCAGCATCCACCAGTGGGAGCTATTTCCCCAGTGATGCTCACTGCGGCAGAGAAAATGCATCTGAAGAGACCAGTCTGTTAATGCTCAAATGATCTCAGTGTAGATCTCATCAAATCTAATTGCACAGATTTGAAATGGTCTTCTAATTAAGACAGTGTCAGACAGTACTGTTATTGTTTTGTTTGCAGATACTATTCATGTGGAAACACTGTAGGTTGTCTAAATTCTTTGACATGAATAAATGTTCCCATCCCTAAAGGTATGTAAGTCTAACCATTTTTTGCCATGCATACTGTAACATAGTTGCAAAGGTCATAGGGAAAACCTATGCTTCAGACACAGACTGATTCCACCTTCCTGAGATGAATTTAAGCGGTAGGGATGTGTCTCTACATGCCTGTCTGGAAGGCAGATGGGGCTGACAGAACACTCCAATGCTTCAACTTCTCATAGGCTACTGTACAACAGACATGCACATGCACGTGCACACACACACCTTGGTTTTATCTGAGTATTTAGGCCTGCCTGAGTCATCCTAGTTTTCCCATCTGGAACATTCTTAAAGCTGGAGGTGTTAAGTAAACCAGCGATACTAAACCTTCTGCAACAATGAGTTTAACAGTGACACACTGGCATGAGTCATGCATTCTTTCTACATCCTCTGTTGTATCCCTATGAGAGGTCCATGTAGCACTGTGTGTATTAAATTCTATCCCTCCCTGCACCAACTCTTGAGACAATAGTCACCAAATCTACCACATACAAAGGCCTCAACCCTCTACCCTTCTGCTATTAAAATGTAGCATACAATTGTGATACACAGATATAGTAACCTATTCAGAATAAAAACAATGTTTATTCAAAGCACTTTCAACCCAGGCCATTTTATGTGCTCCAAAACAGTGTAGTAATAGTGTATCAAAGAATAATGAACACAAACAGAACATACACAACAGAGACTGAAACAACTTCTGGAGTCGTCTCCAACATGAATGATAGTGTGTCTAAACGACAGACAGTATGTGCCTGGATTGTGTGAACATACCTCTGTCACTGCTCTCTGTGTGTGTTTAGCATGTGTATGGACCTCAGCCGGGGTTCGGGAGGGTGCTCCAGCTCCAGACAGGAGCCGCATGGGATCAAAACAGCTAGGATGGAGGGCCCTGAGGTGGGGGCATCGCACATCAGAACCCTGGAGCCTCCATCCCACCAACCCCTCCCTCTGCCCATCCCGGCTAACAGTCCGCTAAATGCCAACCTCATTAGGACACATAGGGGCCCTCTCCAGGTCTGTGGGGGCCAACGGCCACATAGGATTAGCCAGAGCTGCCTGCCATTGTCAAGGGCAGACATACCTCAACCCCCCCCCCCACTCCCCCATTTAATACACAACTACAGTCATCAGGAAGGAAAGGACAAAGGCTGGATTATACCCCTTGAGCCCTCTACCTCTAAACAACCTTGGGGAGGGGCGAGAGCATGAGTAAGAAAGACTATTGTGAGTGAACATTGGACTTATCCTATAATAAACCACACAATACCAAACACTTGTTACAGTACCAGTCAAACGTTTTAGAACACCTACTCATTCAAGGGTTTTACTTTATTTTAACAATTTTCTACAATGTAGAATAATAGTGAAGACATCAAAACTATGAGATAACACATATGGAATCATGTAGTAACCAAAAAAGTGCTAAAAAATCCAAATATATTTTATATTTGAGATTCTTCAAATAGCCACCCTTTGCCTTGATGACAGCTTTTCACACTCTTGGCATTCTCTCAACCAGCTTCATGAGGTAGTCACCTGGAATGCATTTCAATTAACAGGTGTGCCTTGTTAAAAGTTAATTTGTGGAATTTCTTTCCTTCTGGATGCGTTTGAGCCAATCAGAAGTGTTGTGACAAGGTAGGGGTGGTATACAGAAGATAGCCCTATTTGGTAAAAGACCAAGTCCATATTATGATAAGAACATCTCAAATAAGCAAAGAGAAATGACAGTCCATCATTACTTTGAGACATGTAGGTCAGTCAATACAGACCATTTCAAGAACTTTGAAAGTGCAGTCGCAAAAACCATCAAGCCCTATGATGAAACTGGCCCTTATGAGGACCTCCACATGAATGGAGGACCCAGAGTTACCTCTGCTGCAGAGGATAAGTTCATTCGAGTTACCAGCCTCAGAAATTGCAGCCCAAATAATTGCTTCAAAGAGTTCAAGTAACAGATACATGTAAACATCAACTGTTCATAGGAGACTGTGTCAATCAGGCCTTCATGGTCGAATTGCTGCAAATAAACCAGTACATAAGAACACCAATAAGAAGAAGAGTCTTGCTTGGGCCAAGAAACACGAGCAATTGACATTAGACAGGTGGAAATGTGTCCTTTGGTCTGGAGTCCAAATTGGAGATTTTTGGTTCCGACCGCCGTGTCTTTGTGAGACGTCGTTTGAGTAAACGCAAGGAGATGGTGTTATGGTGTGGGGGTGCTTTGCATGTGACACTGTCTGTAATTTATTTAGAATTCAAGGAACACTTAACCAGCATGGCTACCACAGCATTTTGCAGTGATACACCATCCCATCTGGTTTGTGCTTAGTGGGTCTATCATCTGTTTTTCAACAGGACAATGACCCAACACACCAACAGGCTATGTAATGGCTATTTTACCAAGAAGAAAAACGATGGAGTGCTGCATCAGATGACCTGGCCTGAACAATCCCCCAACCTCAACCAAATTGAGATGGTTTGGACCGCAGAGTCGGACCGCAAAAGGGAATGAAAAGAAGCCAACAAGTGCTCAGCATGTGTGAACTCCTTCAGAACTGTTGGAAAAGCATTCCAGGTGAAGCTGGTTGAGAGAATGCAAAGAATGTGCAAAGATGTCATCAAGGCTAAGGGTGGCTACTTTGAAGAATCTCAAATATAAAATATATTTAGATTTGTTTAGCACTTTTTTGGTTACTACATATGTGCATATGTGTTATTTCACCGTTTTGTTGTCTTCACTATTATTATACAATGTAGAAAATAGTCAAAATAAAGAAAAACCCTTGAATGAATAGGTGTTCTAAAACTTTTGACCGATAGTACATATCAGCTGTACTAGGCTACATATGCTTCCCTCCATATTTATTTGGACAGTGAAGTCAAAATGTCTACATTTATTTATTTTATATTTAACCTGTACTGAAGCATTTTGGATTTGAGATGAAATGTTTCATATGAGGCGACAGAACAGAATGTCACCTTTTATTTTAGGGTATTTTCATATACAGTGCCTTCAGAAAGTATTCAGACCCCTTGACTTTTTCCACATTTTCCACATTTTGGTAGGTTTCAGCCTTATTCTAAAATTGATAAAATAGTTTTTTCCCCCTCATCAATCAATACACAATACCCCATAATGACAAAGCAAAAATAAATGTTTGCTAATTTATACAAAAAAAAAAAATGAAACATAACATTTACATAAGTATTCAGACCCTTTACTCAGTACTTTGTTGAAGCACCTTTGGCATGATTACAGCCTCAAGTCTTCTTGGGTATGATGCTACAAGCTTGGCACACCTGTATTTGGGGAGTTTGTCCCATTCTTCTCTGCAGATATTCTCGAGCTCTGTCAGGTTGGATGGGGAGCATTGCTGTACAGCTATTTTTAGGTCTCTCCAGAGATGTTCTATCGAGTTCAAGTCCGGGCTCTGACTGGACCACTCAAGGACATTCAGAAACTTGTCTCAAAGCCACTCCTGCATTGTCTTGGCTGTGTGGTTAGGGTCATTGTCCTGTTGGAAGGTGAACATTCTCCCCAGTCTGAGGTCCTGAGTGCTCTGGAGTAGGTTTTCTTCAAGGATCTCTCCATTCTTTGCTCCGTTCATTTTTCATCTGGAACGAATTGCAAAAATCTCTGAAGCTGGAGACGTATATCTCCCTCTCTAACTTTAAGCATCAGCTGTCAGAGCAGCTTACCGATCACTATACCTGTACACAGCCAATCTGTAAATACCCCACCCAACTACCTCACCCCCATGTTGTTATTTATTTTCTTGCTCTTTTGCACCTCAGTATCTCTACTTGCACATCATCATCTGCACATCTATCACTCCAGTGTTAATGAAAAATTGAAATTATTTCACCTCTATGGCCTATTTATTGCCTTACCTCCCTAATCTTTTACATTTTCACACACTATATAGATTTTTCTATGGTGTTACTGACTGTACGTTTGTTTATGTGTAACTCTGTGTTGTTTTTGTCGCACTACTTTGCTTTATCTTGGCCAGGTTGCAGTTGTAAATGAGAACTTGTTCTCAACTGGCCAAACAGTTGAGGCCCCCTCTTGAGGGCGCCAGGCTGCCCTGCATCACTCACTCCTAACATCTATTACGCACACCTGCCTTCCCTCGTGACACGCATCAGCCGATATTGGACTCACTCATCATCTGTTTATTACCTCCCCTATATTTGTCAGTTCCCCAGCTCTGTTCCCCACTGCTGCATTGATTGTTTTTTGTCCGTGTTACCTGTTTGATAATTCTGTTACTTTCTCGTTCCACATTAAATGTTTTACTCCCCGTACCTGCTTCATCTCTCCAGCGTCAACTTATGTGACAGATGCTGTCACCACCATGCTTCACCGTCGGGATGGTGCCAGGTTTACTCCAGAAGTGACGCTTGGCATTCAGGCCAAAGAGTTCTATCTTGGTTTCATCAGACCAGAAACTCTTGCTTATCATGGTCTGAGAGTCTTTATGTGCCTTTTGGCAAACTCCAAGTGGGCTGTCATGTGCCTTTTTCTGAGGAGGGGTTTATGCCTGGCCACTCTACCATAAAGGCCTGATTGGTGGAGTGCTGCAGAGATGGTTGTCCTTCTGGAAGGTTCTCCCATCTCCACAGAGGAACTCTAGAGCTCAGTCAGTGACCATCGGTTTCTTGGTCACCTTCCTGACCAAGGACCTTCTCCAGGACCGCCGAGTGCTGAAGTGCGTAGCGCGTAACCATCTGTCCTCGGTTGCAACCTTCAAAACCAAACTTCCTCTGGAAGCAACATCAGCACAAGAACTGTTAGTCGGGAGCTTCTTGAAATGGGTGGAGGAGGAATAATGGTCTGGGGCTGTTGTTCATGGTTCGGGCTAGGTCCCTTAGTTCCAGTGAAGGGACATTTTAACGCTACAACATACAATTACATTTTAGATGATTCTGTGCTTCCAACTTTGTGGCAACAGTTTGGGAAAGGTCATTTCTTGTTTCAGCATGACAATGCACCCATGCATAAAGCGAGGTCCATACAAAAATGGTTTTTTTGAGATCAGTGTGGAAGAACTTGACTGGCCTGCACAGAGCCCTGACCTCAGCCCCATCAAACACCTTTGGGATGAATTGGAAAGCCGACTGCGACCCAGGTCTAATCGCCCAACATCACTGCCAACCTCACTAATGCTCTTGTGGCTGAATGGAAGCAAGTCCCCCCAGCAGTATTCCAACATCTAGTGGAAAGCCTTCCCAGAAGAGTGAAGGCTGTTATAGCAGCAAAGGGGGGACCAGCTCCATATTAATGCACATGATTTTGGAATGAGATGTTCGACGAACATACAGTACCCGTCAAAAGTTTGGACACACCTACTCATTGAAATTTATGTTTTTATTTGTACTATCTTCTACCTTGTAGAATAATAGTGAAGACAACAAAACTATGAAATAACACATATGGAATCATGTAGTAACCAAAAAAGTGTTAAACAAATCTAAATATATTTTTATATTTGAGATTCTTCAAAGTAGCCACCCTTAGCCTTGATGACAGCTTTGCACACTCTTGGCATTATCTCAACCAGATTCATGAGGAATGCTTTTCCAACAGTCTTGAAGGAGTTCCCACATATGCTGTGCACTTGTTGGTTGCTTTTCCTTCACTCTGCAGTCCAACTCATCCCAAACCATCTCAATTGGGTTGAGGTCGGGTGATTGAGGAGTCCAGGTCATCTGATGCAGCACTCTATCGTTCTCTTTCTTGGTCAAATAGCTCTTACACAGCCTGGAGGCGTGTTGGGTCATTGTCCTGTTGAAAAACAAATGATAGTCCCACTAAGCACAAACCAGATGGGATGGCGTATCACTGCAGAATGCTGTGGTAGCCATGCTGGTTAAGTGCGCCTTGAATTCTAAATAAATCACAGTGTCACCAGCAAAGCACCCCCACACCATCACACCTCATCCTCCATGCTTCACGGTGGGAACCACACATGCAGAGATCATCCGTTCATCTACGCCATGTCTCACAAGACACAGCGGTTGGAACCAAAAATCTCAAATCAGAACAAAGGTTTAATGTCAATTGCTTGTGTTTCTTGGCCCAGCAAGTCTCTTCTTTTTGCTGTCCTTCAGTAGTGGTTTATTTGCAGCAATTCGACCATGAAAGCCTGATTCACACAGTCTCCTCTGAACAGTTGATGTTGAGATGTGTCTGTTACTTGAACTCTGTGAAGCATTTATTTGGGCTGCAATCTAAGGTGCAGTTAATTGCCTTCACGTCTCAGAACAAGCATAGACTGACAAGTATCAGAAGAAAGTCTTTGTTTGTACCCATTTTGAGCCTGTAATCGAACGCACAAATGCTGATGCTCCAGATACTCAACTAGTCTAAAGAAGGCCAGTTTTATTGCCTCTTTAATCAGCACAACAGTTTTCAGCTGTGCTAACATAATTGCAAAAGGGTTTTCTAATGATCAATTATTATTTTAAAATGATAAACTTGGATTAGCTAACACAATGTGCCATTGGAACACAGGTGTGATGGCTGCTGATAATGGGCCTCTGCACGCCTATGTAGATATTCCATTAAAAAATTGCCGTTTCCAGCTACAATAGTCATTTACAACATTAACAATGTCTACACTGTATTTCTGATCAATTTGATGTCATTTGATGTTTTTTTTGTTGTTTTTTTTTATTTGCTTTTCTTTCAAAAACAAGGATATTTCTAAAAGACCCCAAACTTTTGAACGTTAGTGTATGTTTTACCATTTAGAAATTAAAGTACTTCATGTATCTAGTCCCCTCATTTGAATAAGTCATAAGTATTTGAACCTATTCACCTATAGTGCATTAAAGTAGTCAAAAGTTTAGTATTTCGTCTTATATTCTTAGCATGCAATGACTACATTAAGCTTGTGACTCTACAAACATGTTGGCTGCATTTGCAGTTTGAAAACAAAAGGTATGGCCCTTTCTCGAAACAAAAGGTGATGTTCAGGCAGCTATCTCTGCACAACACCACAGTATGTTCACCCCCTCCGTACCCACCCCCTCGCCTGATGGGGCACTTCAAAGATTAGAAACCAGGCAAAGGCCCCCCACACCACTCTGTTGTAACCACACCTACTTTATCCTCACAGGCCCTTCCCCTTCTTGGCTCACTAATGAACTCCAGAGGTCAGTCACTCTAACTCCACAAGCTGAGGATACAGATAGGAAAGTTTTGAGATCGACATTACTAAGAAGAAGAGATTGATACTACACTTTGCATAATCTAAGGGCCACCACTAAATCCACAGCCCCTCTCATAGTATTATCACGGTGATGTTGGTCTGATTCTAGCGAGATCAGTACACAAATTTGGATAAGGAATTTGATCTTGATTTTCACTTTGACCATTGTAGTGGACTCTGCAGGCAATGCAGCATGTATCTGGTAAGCATATATTTTTCAACCTTTACTAGATTAGTGAGTCAGTGGTCTGGCAAGAGAGCAACAGCAACATGATGACCCCGTCCCCCCTTACAGCTGACCCCTACCACCAGGGAAACGTCAGGATGACCCTGGAGAAGTCTGACCTCTGGAAGTCCTTCCACAACCTAGCAACTGAGATGATAATCACCAAACATGGCCGGTAAGATACTGTTGTTGTCAAATCAATCTTCATCATCATGGCTGGTGCCATCTCCAAACAAGCCATTGACTGAGCACATCCCATGTCTCCCATATCCCATTCATTTCTGATATGTAAATCGACAAAACATAATTGAGGTGTGTGCACTGAGGAGTACATTTCTTGCAATTCTGTAGCTTTAGCAATGCAGTGAAACTGTCTCTGCTGCTAGTATGCTTTTTTTCTTGTGTAAGAACGAGAGAGCACAGCGTTTTGGTCAGGAATTGAGAACATAATACCATTTGTGTGGGATTGTGTGTATCAGGAGGATGTTTCCTCACTGCAACGTCAGTCTATCTGGACTCCAACCCTATGCCAACTATGTCCTCATGGTGGATATGGTTCCTGTGGACAACTTCAGATACAGGGTAAGAACATGTCCACCTTCCTTCTATAATGCATCATATATCATGTCTTATACACACATTACAATACATTTCTATTGGGAAAGGTCCTATTGATAAGCCAAACGTGTCACAATTTGGAATATAGTCAGGCATTGTTTTAAAAGGCAACAACGAGATTAAGTAAAAGACAAGCTTGCATATCAACCCCAGCAGTCAGTCTGCATACAGTCCAGACAGTGACACACTAACACCCAGCCAATCACCACACACACTGCATATCAAAGACCATTACTACTTCCTGTTTTTCTACCCCCGGCTGGAGGTCCAGCCATTTAGCACCCCACCTCCAACTCTCCCCGCTCTAATCAAAGTGAATGGGGAGCAATCACCCCTCCATGCATCCACTGGCCCTCCCCTCAGTACACTGTTGCTTTTGACCAAATGGCTCTACCGAGAGAGAGTTTTTCCTTTGTTATGGCAGTTAAAGTAAAAATGTTGGTAGATTATATGGAATGATGTACATACCTACATGATACTACTCGAGCATGCAGGGATATGCACCATAGATTCCTTACATATATCACTGTAGAGACTGAGGGTATGTGAGTTCTTGTGGTGTCTAAATGTTGAGTCTTGTCTTGGAGTTTGTTTCACACCTGGGTAAACCACATCCCCTCCCCCCTGCTCTCTGTCTCTGTAGTGGAATAAGGGCCAGTGGGACATGGCTGGGAAAGCCGAGCCCCAACTCCCATGTCGGACGTACGTACATCCGGACTCCCCCGCCCCGGGCTCCTACTGGATGAAGCAATCTGTGTCCTTCCTCAAGCTCAAACTCACCAACAATACTCTGGACCAGCACGGCCATGTAAGTAAACCCATCTCCTTCTCTACTGGATACCCAGCCCACGCCTCACAGTCGGAGAGTATACAGTTGTACTATCGATAAACAATACTGTTCGTTTTTTTAAATGTTTTTTATATATATTTTTATGGGACATATAAAGAAATACAAATTACAAATTGAACAGATACATAATTGTATCCCTCTATACTTATAGAAACCCCGTCCCTTTAACAACAAAAGCAGCATACAAAAATAAAATACATTTACGATGGGGAATAATAATATATAAATATGCACACAAGTACACATACACAAAAATAAAAAAACATCACTATCCCTTCCTTCCCACACCCTTCCGTATCCCGTTGGCCAAAATTCTTACTCCTGAACAATAGAAGGCAACTGTTCAAAAAAGGAAATGAAAGGCTGCCATCTCAAGAAAAAGTTATGAGTACATCCTCTGAGTGTATTTCATTTTTTCTAAGTGTAGAAAAGACATTAGATCTTTCAACCAGGATGATGCAGTGGGAGGTTTGAAGGATTCCCAGTTAAGCAAGATCTGCCAGCGGGCTATAAGGGAGGCAAACGCTACAATGTCCGCTTTACTTTTAGTGAGACTAGGCAACGAAGATGGAACTCCAAATATAGCTATTAGAGGAAACAATGCTGTTAGTTCACTCCACCTGTGTTGTATCTGTTCTGTCCCCAGATCATCCTGCACTCTATGCATCACTACATCCCACGTTTCTCTGTGGTCCAGGCTGACAGTCTGTACAGTGTACGCTGGGGACACTTCCATTCCTTCTCCTTCCCTGAGACCTCCTTCACTGCAGTCACCGCCTACCAGAACACTAAGGTCCATCTACAAACTCACGTGTTAAGAACATACAAATGGCACACCCACATAATTCACTTTTCGGGAATGAGTGTAACCTAATCTGATGTCTTCATCTCTACTCCTGCTTTCAGATCGCTAAACTGAAGATTGACCACAACCCCTTTGCTAAGGGATTCAAAGGGGAACACACCCGTACTCATAGCAAGAGGTACGTATTATTAGAACTATAACACTTGGTGCATGTGAGAATACAAGCGATAGCATATTTATTTACATGTAATTTTTTCCCCATAGGTGTCGATCCAACAAGAGTCCTGGGAATGCTACAAAGAAAGCCAAAGAAGACAACGATCCAGGAAACCAAAGTCCTCCAGGTACCAGTCAACAATATTTTACACTGTTATAATGTAAATGGTTGCCAGCCTATTGGCAGTCTCGTTGATGCAAAACCGTTTTCCCTACAGACCTCCAGACGGCAAAATTAAACTGTGAGCTAGAAGAACAGAGGATGACCCTAGGAGCCACAGAGAACGTGGTTTCGGGTAAGGAGGATCTCTTGTCCCCCTGGGCCTTGAAACAGGACCCGTCCCAGAGCCACAGCCTGCACACTGAAATACTGGAGCTCCACGACCACAGACAGGAATACAGCACTGAGGAGCAGATGGTGCCTGGCCCTGCATCTATGTCCTACCAATCATGCAGGTACTGTACAACCACCAGGAACACTCACACATTGTAAATTACACCTTGACTTCCATTGTTTTTAAAGAAACACAAGGCTGACACACCACACTCATTTAGAGAGTCACTCTAACAGCCTGCACACCCACATGAGAACTATCATATGCAGAAACAGCACCCGTTATGCCAATGGAACATTCAGTGACTCATGGCTATACTTAACAGGCAATCTATGATGCAGGAAGTGGACACCTCCATACTGTGCATGAAAAAGTAGAGTGACTGATTTCATTTGTGGGTTGATGTCATGATGGCAACAACAACTAGCAGTTCATATCAGTAACCCACTCCATATTTCTCATTGTCTCCAGATCGGTTGAGAATGGCAGACTTCTCTCTCCCTCCTCTATAGCGGAGGATGGTGAATGCAGGCGCAGCTATGAGTCTCACGTCCCAGATGTAGCCACTGTCCCTGGACAGAAGATTACCAGACCTGTCCTTGTCAGGGACATGGGTCACCACCACCACACCTTGGCTCCAGCCATGCCCCAGGACTACAGAGTGTCCCCGGTCCATCTGCCCATGTCCTCCAAAACATACCCTGGGCATTTGGGTTACAGTTACCCCCTCTATGGCCACTACTCCACTGATCAGGGTATGGGTCAGTGGGCTGAGTGTGGTACTGGACAGTACTCTGGACCATACTTTCCTCACCACCTGCCCATCCTCACCAGTCAAACGCTGACCACAGACCAGGGCACCCTCCCAACTCAGTTTTTATCATCATGGCAACATAGCGGCAGAGTGGAGCTGGAGCCAGAACTTCAGTTTGGACAATCAGGCTGATCTGACAAACAGATCAGAATAGCTGACTCAGACTCACAAAGCGAAGGACCGGGCTTTCACATTGTGAAGAAAGATACTTGGGACATTTCAGAAACGTTTCAGAGAGGAAAAGTTGGTGATATTTGTGCATGAGGTCCAAACAAAGATATCTTAATGTGTGTTCTTTGAACTTGTTCTCTGCTATGTGTGTCAAGAGGGGTGTGTGCCATTTGCTGTTCCCAGTCTAGTCAGGCCTGCAGTCAAATTCAGCTGAAAGAGCAGAATGCTATGTCAATGCTATATACTGGACTTAATGGACTGAACCTGCTCTCCTACTGTGCTGGTGCTCCATATGAACGGCCTATAAATGTGTGTGGACGTTCATGCTTGTCTGCTGCATTTAAAGTATGTGTGTTTGTGATAATTGAGATCAGAATATAACCAAACTTACTGGGTACAGACGTCAGATTAATATGTTTTGATTTAGATTTGGTTGAGTTGTCAACGAAAGTGAATTCAATGTGAAATAAACTAAATATTTCACCATGTCACTGATTTAGGTTAAAGGAATGCGAAATTCCCTTATGTTGATGACTTTCCCCCAAATCCAATCCGTTTCCACGTTGATTCAGCGTCATCACATTGAATGTTTGGTTTAAATTATGTGGGAACAATGTTGATTCAACTACTTTTTGACCAGTGGGAAATGATGTCATGGTATTCCAAAATAAATACAATTCAGAATCAACTCATTTTCCCATATAGAAACATGAATCTTTATCATACATGTTGTGAATATCACAACTCTTTTCACACAAGCCATAAGTGATCCAAGGGAAGTCAATGTTTCCCAGGAGACACTGCAGGAAGAAGAGATACAGAGGGACGCAGAGGTCAGTCCTTCACTCCCACAGAAGGGAGTCATTGTCATAGGATAGTTGGCAACGCAGAGTACAGACGGACATAGAAGAGCACCAAGATTAGTCCTTAAAACCTGACAAAAGAGAGCATGGGGGAGAGAGATGATCATAAGGCTGGCCGGGTTTTTAAGTCTGCCGCAAATATTTAACCGAGAGAGAGACCGTCTGCAACCAGCCAATAGGGCTTCTGGGAGCACGTTCTACACAAGGCCAGGGTCAGTGGGCCTATCATAAAGCTCCACGTCTCCTCGTCCTCCTACTGTATATACTGTGGAGATGGTTGAAATTACACTTGAGAGAAGATGAGTGAAATAGTGTTAGTTCATTCAGGAAATCAAAGTGGACATGGAGTTTATGGAAGTGGTCCAAAAATGGAAATTGATCCCAACTCTCAAAAAGTGGTCAGACCTATTTTATAATGTAAAGAGCTGCAATGCAATGAATACAATGTATTTCTATCCAAACATTTAAATTAAATATTCATGAACCATTTGGAAGTTATTGTATTATATATTAGCTTCAGCTAAATTGCACAAAAGTCCTGAAAACGTATTCACAGAAGATAAACTGGGTAGAAAAGTATTATTGCCCAATTGAGAGCATCCTGTCGGGCTGTATCACCGCCTGGTATGGCAACTGCACCACCCACAACTGCAGTGGTCTCCAGAAAGTGGTGCGGTCCACACAACGCATCACCGGGGGCAAACTACCTGCCCTCCAGGACACCTACAGTACTCGACGTCACAGGAAAGCCAAAAAGATCATCAAGGACAACAACCACCGGGACTGGGACAGAGACTGAAAAACAGCTTCAATCTCAAGGCCATCAGACTGTTAAACAGCCACCACTAGCACAGAGAGGCTGCTGCCTACATACAGACTGGAAATCATTGGCCACTTTAATAAATGGAACACTAGTCACTTTAATAATGCCACGTTATTAATGTCTACATATCTTGCATTACTCATACCGTATTCTATACTATCTATTGCATCTTAGCCAATGCCGCTCTGACATTGCTCATCCATATATTTAGAAATTCTTAATTCCATTCCTTTACTTAGATTTGTGTGTATTAGATATTTGTTGTGGAATTGTTAGATATTACTTGTTAGATATTGCTGTACTGTCAGAACTAGAAGCACAAGCATTTCGTTACACTTGCAATAACATCTGCTAACCATGTGTACTGTATGTGACCAATAAAATTTGATATGATATGATTTATTGGACTGAAGCCCATGCAAAGACTGTGAGTGACAGCTACCTGATTACAGACAATGGTTGTGATTGTCCAGGACCATTTCAAGTCTCATTGTGCCAACAAAACAATTTGTTTTAGCTGTACCTAGCCTGACAATAGCCTGAGCGGTTAAGCTCTACGTGTGTAATCAAAACGGGCAAAAAATAGACCCCATCATTCGTTCGGTGCTTTCTGCTGCATTTGATCAAGTCAACCAAGTAGAAAATTGGATTCCTCTCCCTGGACAGGACAAATGAATGGACCAGAGTGGAGATGAGGCGGCTGCTGTCCCCACTGGCTTCAAGATGTCCACCATTGTTCCTGTGCCCAAGAAAGAAAAGGTAACAGAACTAAATGACCATCACCCAATAGCACTCACGTCTGTCATCATGAAGTGCTTTGAGTGGCGAGTTAACTTCTTTGGGGGTAGGTGGCAGAATTTTCAAGTCCGGATGAAAAGCGTGCCCAGAGTAAACTGCCTGCTTCTCAGGCCCAGATGCTAGGATGTGCATATTATTAGTGGATTTGGATAGAAAACACTGAAGTTTCTAAAACTGTTTGAATGATGTCTGTGAGTGTAACAGAACTCATAATGCAGGCAAAAATCTGAGATTAAGGAGAAGTACATCTTTAATTCCATGCATGACAGTTGCATTTTCATCAACATTTATGATGAGTATTTCTGCAAATTGACGTGGCTCTCTGCACTTTCACCGGATGTTTTGGAGGCAAAACATAACAACGCGCCAATGTAAACAGAGATTTTTGGACATAAATATGAACTTTATTGAACAAAACATACATGTATTGTGTCACATGAAGTCCTATGAGTGCCATCTGATGAAGATCATCAAAGGTTAGTGATTCATTTTATCTCTATTTCTGCTTTTTGTGACTCCTCTCTTTGGCTGGAAAAATGGCTGTGGTTTTTTGTGACTAGGTACTGACCTAACATAATCGCATGGTATGCTTTTGTTGTAAAGCTTTTTTGAAATCTGACACAGCGGTTGCATTAAGGAGAAGTAGATTCTTAATTCCATGCATAACAGTTGTATTTTCATCAACATTTATGATGAGTATTTCTGTAAATTGACGAGGCTCTGCACTTTCACCGGATGTTTTGGAGGCAAAACATAACAATGCGCCAATATAAAGAGATTTTTGCATATAAATATGAACTTTATCGAACAAAACATACATGTATTAGCGTCCCACGTACCCTAGAGAGGTTAAGGAAGGATCATATCACCTCCACCTTACCTGACACCCTAGACCCACTTACATTTGCATACCGCCCCAATAGATCCACAGACGATGCCACATACTCTGACAGAGCTCCAGAATTCCTCTGTGGAGATGGGAGAACCTTCCAGAAGACAACCATCTCTTCAGCACTCCACCAATCAGGCCTTTATGGTAAAGTGCCAGACTGAAACCACTCCTCAGTAAAAGGCACAAGACAGCCTGCTTGGAGTTTGCCAAAAGGGTCACGTCTGGAGGAAACCTGGAACCATCCCTACGGTTAAGTATGGTGGTAGCAGCATCATACTGTGCGGATGTTGTTCAGCGGCAGGGACTGGGAGACTTGTCAGGATCGAGGAAAAGATGAACCGAGCAAAATACAGAGAGATCATTGAGGAAAACCTGCTCCAAAGCGCTCAGGACCTCAGACTGGGGGCGAAGGTTCACCTTCCAACAGGACATACCCAAGAAGACTCAAGGCTGTAATCGCTGCCAAAGGTACTTCAACAAAGTACTTAGTAAAGGGTGTGAATAGTAATGTTTTTTTATACATTTGCGGAAAATTCTAAAAACCTGTTTTTGCTTTGTCAATATGGGGTATTGTGTGTAGATTGATGAGGGAAAAAAATGTCATCCATTTTAGAATAAGGCTGAAACTTAACAAAATGTGGAAAAAGTCCAGGGGTTTGAATACTTTCTGAATGCACTGTATATAGCCTTGTTATTGTTATTTTATTGTGATTTTACAGACTGTAAAATACCCATCACTAGCAGCCCATCACCCAGTACCCTGCCCTGAACAATTACTAGCTGGCTACCACCACGTTACTCAACCCTCCAACTTAGAAGCTGCTGCCCTATGTACATAGACATGGACCACTTGTTACTTTAATAATGGAACACTGGTCACTTTAATAATGTTCACATGCTGTTTTTGTCATTTCATATGTATATACTGTATTCTACTCTACTTTAATCAATACACAACTGACATTGCTCATCCTAATATTTATACATTTTTTAATTACATTATTTTACTTTGAGATTTGAGTGTATTGTTGTGAATTGTTAGATACTACTGCACTGTTGGAGCTAGGAACACAATCATTTCGCCACACCCACATTAACATCTGTTAAATATGTGTATGTGACCAATGCAATTTGATTTGATTTGAGAGAGTATGAAGGCAGAGGTCAGGAAAGGACATCAAAACATAGGCGAGACATACAACAAAGAGTTACCTTCCTTTGTTTGAAGGTGAATAAAGTGTTTCCTCTCTCTCTCTCTCTCTCTCTCTCACACACACACACACACACACACACACACACACACACACACACACACACACACACACACACACACACACACACACACACACACACACACACACACACACACACACACACACACACACACACACACACACTAAGCCCAAACCAGATGGGATGGCGTATCACTGTAGAATGATGTGGCAGCCATGCTGGTTAAGTGTGCCTTGAATTCTAAATAAATCACAGACAGTGTCACCAGGAAAGCAACCCACACCATAACACCTCCTCCTCCATGCTTTACGGTGGGAAATACACATGCAGAGATTATCAGTTTACCCACACCGCGTCTCACAAAGACATGGCGGTTGGAACCAAAAATCTCCAATTTGGACTCCAGACCAAAGGACAAATTTGCATCGGTCTAATGTCCTTTACTCTTGTTTCTTGGCCCAAGCAAGTCTCTTCTTCTTATTGGTGTCTAGTACTGGTTTCTTTGCAGCAATTCGACCATGAAGCCCTGATTCACACAGTCTCCTCTGAACAGTTGATGTTTAGATGTTTCTGTTACTTGAACTCTGTGAAGCATTTATCTGTTCTTGAAATGTTCCGTATTGACTGGCCTTCGTGTCTTAAAGTAATGATGGACTGTCGTTTCTCTTTGCTTATTTGAGCTGTTCTTGACATACTATGGAGTTGATATTTTACCAAATAGGGCTATCTTCTGTATACCACCCCTACCTTGTCACAACACAACTGATTGGCTCAAACGCATTAAGAAGGAAATAAATTCCACAAATTAACATTTAACAAGGCACACCTGTTAATTGAAATGCATTCCAGGTGACTACCTCATGAAGCTGGTTGAGAGAATGCCAAGAGTGTGCAAAGCTGTCATCAAGGCAAAGGGTGGCTACTTTGAAAAATCTCAAATATAAAACATACGTTGATTTGTTTAACACTTTTTTGATTACTACATGATTCCATGTGTGCTATTTCATAGTTGTGATGCCTTCACTATTATTCTACAATGTAGAAAAGAGTCAAATTAAAGAAAAACCCTTGAATGAGTAAGTGTTCTAAAACTTTTGACCGGTAGTGTACATACACACATGAACCTATATGGACTGCCATACAGTTGCATCCTGCACCACTATTGTAGAGGGGATAGAGCCTGCAATCTCTTTCACAGCTCCCAGGGCAGCACTCATCACTATGGGCTACACACTCCAACATGGCAGCCACAACAGTTAGCTGGAGGTTAGCTGGTAATGGAGAAAGGCCTGCATCAACCTGGTGCTTTACAGCCTGAGGAGAGGTTGACCATCAACCACAGCCTGATTCATTTAAGGAATTACAGAAGCCACTGCTAGTCCAAAGGAATACATTGACTTAGCCTTTAATGACTCCAATTTAATGTGGCGGAGAGCCATACTGCTAAGGAGAGAGAGAGAGCAGAGAGGTGAGGCACTTTGTTTGGAAAACTAAATAAGACAGACAGAACAATGATGCAGAACAGGACATTGAATATGTTTGCACGTGCACAGTATTCTGTAGCTCATATCCCATTTAAGGTCTTATTCAGGATAAGTTCTTTACATGCACCCTTGATGTCCAGCTCATGAGTATCCCTGTATCCATGAATAAACAGAATATTCCTAATTTAAATTAATACGGGTTAAATGAATAGTAACTGAAATCTGGACACTGACTGTAGGCCTATACTCTCTCACAGGTAGTGTAATATAATATTAATTATGCATTTCTAGAAGTGAAATTATAGAACAAATGTTAATTTTGTCTTCGGGACAGGAGTGGAGAAATAGGATTTATTTCTTACAGCATCTCTTGAGAAAATGTGAATGTGCGTGTAACATGTAACACTGTTGTGCAAGCAGACAGTATTTCAACCACATAAAATATGCAAACAAGACAAACTGAAGTCTTATCAGAAATGTATTTCATCGTTTTCTCAGCTTTTCATTTCCTTAAAACTGGGGAAACTGATGACATTTGGACATTTTGCACAGGAACAATCTTTCCATTATTTTGGAGTTATTGTGTTTTCTCGCCGGTTCCTAAATGAAACAGACAACTTTACCGGTGTAGATGAAAACAATATCGCTTATCAGCCATGATTTTCGAAACTGAGCATGTGCAGACCTCAAAGAAAAAAAAACAGTAAACAGGATAAGCTGTTGACATGCCACAATACCCATTCTAAGATCAGCATATCCCAGACATCTTATCCAGGTTTCTCATAACTGGGATGCAAGCTTTTACTTGTTATTGTAAACGGGACATGATGTTCATATGCCTCAACTCAAAAACAGATGACTTGAGAATCCCGAATAATAAGGAGATATTGGTGTGCATGTAGACGTGATCATTGATGCTGACCAGGTCAATGATGCAGGTTGGCGTAGACTGCAGTGGACTGTTTCAGCTTCTTGGTGGCAACGGCGAGAATGTGGAGTAGTCGACATGCACCTGCTTGGCTGGGGAAGGACAGCAGAGACCCATGCAATTAAATGGGGGCCCATTCCTGTAAAAGGAAGGTGCAAAAGGGGAGGATGGGGAGAGGCACACAGCTGCTTCGAATTTGGCACAAAACAACACCTTCTTGTGGGTAATCACTTTTCCTGTGATCCTGAGGTACGTGTATGCAGTTAAATCTAGAACATAGTAGGCTACTGTACCATTTGTTTCAGAAGCATATGGGCCCAGAGACAGTTACGTAATGGCCTTATTTATATCGCCGCCAGTGCAGTGACACTTTGTCCGCGAGACACCCGGCGGCAGTGGTAACCCCAGAGTTGGCCGCAGTCGAGCGCTCATATGCACCTGTTCTTGTGTGTATCATTGTGAGCATCTGTATCCCCCCAGTCTGCCTGGCGGCAGTGTCTGGAGATGTCATACGCCGAGCTCAAAGAGTAGACAATATCGCTTACTACCTAGGCTGCTAGAGGCAGAGGCTCTTCAGTGTAGTATGTGTTTCTAGTTCAAGGAGTCAGCCACAGATAGGGAGAGATACCGGAAGAATAGACATAGATGCAGATGTCACCTCCAGTTGTATAATTTAATCTCCAAAGACCATACAATATGCATTTATTAAGGATCCCCATTACTCTTTCTGGGGTCCAGCTAAATTAAGGAAGTTATACAATTCAGATGGCATGTGGCTTGTTGGACATTCTTCCCAAATAGCCTGGTGGAGGCTGGATGCCATCTGGTTTGCATACCAACAGGCCAGAGAAGCATTGCCCTCCATCCCATCCTTTCCCCTCCTCCAGCACAGACCACACTCTATTCTTTCTCACCAAGAAGACCTCACAAATACCTGTCAAAATAGTTTGGTATTAAAAGCTGGTATTAAATCAACTGAGCATTGCTTTCCCAAAGTGTACCCTATTCAACTGAAACCTTAGATGGTTACATTTTATGTAGTAGACCTACATGCATGCATTAAATATACACCTAGTTTCCTGAAACCAGTCACATGTCAAAAAGACTTTACCCCAATAAAACAGATGGATACCTCATGTGAGAAGAGATTTAGACCAAACCTTGCCCTTGAAAAGTTTCTCTCTCTCTCTCTAGGTCAGCACTGTGTATGCAAGCTTTCTTTTATTAGCTCTTCATTAACATTCATTAATTGCTTCCTTTCTCCTGGGCACAGCCCCAATCAAAACTGGAACTGATAGAAATGAAGCAGAGATAGAGTAAATGTCCCCTGCTCCAGATACAGTCAGTCCTGCTGCAAAACAACCCACCCACCTGCTCCCCTTTACCGAACACATTCCCCCCTGTCTGTTCTGAGCAGAAGAAGAGACTTATTTGGGGCACTCATTACCCTCATAGTAAAGAGGTCAGAGCAACTTAAAGAAGTAGACATACATTTTATTTACTTGTTGTGTACATAAAGGGCCATACCAGGACAGGTGTTAACCATGGGAAATATTAACACATGCAATGGTATAAGAAAATAAAAGGCACAATTTTTTATTTTGAATTAAGACGACAACACGGAGGCACTCTAAAACATGAGGGAAAAAACAGTAATACTGCTAATGCCTTTACAAAGCACGTTGATAAAACATATGTTTACCCAACTAAAACATTCATTAAAATTGGTGTATTGCTTAATCAGAGGGTTTAATATGGAGGTTGCGCAAGGAAAACCAAACTACATTTGAATGGATTGATTCCACAAAGGCAATAAAAACAAGTCTAATTCATATTTTAATGAGGAAATTTTCATTGAGACAAAGCAGCATTTGACCTGGGAGAGGCCAAGAGGTCATGCACAGAGGCCACCAGCAGGCATTTTTTCCCCCTTTAAAAAAAAGTCACCTTCAGTCTAATTGTTTACAAGGTTATTAAAACAAATATTAAATGCTCAATTCAACAGTTGGCTAACAAAAAAACACTACAGGACATGATTGATAGTTGTACAATGGTATTACTCTACCCAATGAAAAAGCTCAGGGGGATTGATGGGCAAGCACTAGGGAAGAGACAACAGGAAGGGTAAGTCTTCTTTACAGCAGAGATCTAATGAAGCACTTTATCAGCACACTCACACCAAGACCAGAGAGCAGGACAGCTCTGGCATCACAATGTCAGTTAGACATAACCAAAGACAACCAAGTTCTCTTCTCAGGTCCTGTGCTTGACAGTCAACACTGGCTAGAGATGAGAGTCAGGGGTGTAACCAATCACCACCTTAGGGAACCCGGGGAGGAAACAGGGAAGGATTGCTTGTACTTAAGTTGCATTTTTCAGTGAAAGGCATTGATGGGGTGTCATTGGCTTGCTGCAACCATTGCCCACCTCCTGTGACCCATATCATTGGATGCATGAGGCATCCGTCTCATAGAAAAGCCCTTACCCCTCAACAGCATTTATAAGTACTCTTACAACATTGGCTATAGCCTGGTCACAGTCATGCACTTATACTACGACAAACGCCTCACTCAGCACTCCTGAATTTATGGCACAAATTAAACAAAATATGTCTTCACATATGGCCATTTCACATGTAGTCTGGGGAAAACATAAATAACGAAACTGTCAACTAGGTCTGTGTCACTGAGGCTATGGGCTATTCCACAAGGCAGAATCCATGTGGGCTTGAACTCCTCTGTCAGCCTCTGCCTTGTCCTCCTGCCCAAGTCAGCTCAGCTTGTGTCAGTCAAGAGAGGTGTTGAGACTGATCCACACACACACACACACACACACACACACACACACACACACACACACACTCAACAAGTAATGGTCAATCTGTGTGTGTGTACGTGGCTAAGGTACCAACAGTGAATGATTGTTTGGAGAGAGACACAGTCAACTGTCTGGTTCTATCCTCAGGCCCCACTTGGAGCCCTTTATGACTTTGCTCTCCTCAGTCAGTCCATGTGATGTTCAGTCACCTCTTCTTTTTCACATTAACCTCCTCCCATCCACAATACAAAACACACAGTCCAAGCAAGCTCTCAAAAAATCCCTAAGTATTCAAATGTAACCAAGATCAAATAAAAAATGACCAGGTAAGACATGGCGTCATGGGAGCCATGACAACCCACACAACCAACCGATGGTCTGAAAATGAAAAGACAAAGGCAAAAAACACTGACGAGCCTGTAACCAGATGGGGGAGTTTAGTTGAGTCCAGAGCTGTAAACAGTCAGAAAGCCGCACAATGGTTGGCATGACGATAACAGAGACCGCTGTCGCACAGCCCCAAGCAGGCAAGCACATAACCGTGGTGACACTGGCAGGCGGGATGGAGACAGCCAGCAGGTTTGAGTGTCTCTGTGGGGAGGGAGGGTTGGTTGGGGTCCAGGTCATTCACTCTCATCCGGATTCTGGGGGTCCATTATTTTGACATGGGTGAAGGGGAAGAGACCCCTCCGGCCATTCACCTCTCCCTCCCACTGACCGCTGATGTTCATCCTCGTCACTTTGACTATATCACCCACCTGAGGAGAAATGAAGGACAGTTGGAGTTAAGTTTTCCTTAATTCCACAGACAAATGAGGTGGACAATTTAAGATAAGTGCTAAGAGCCTCCATCACACAAAGTACTGACAGACTCATTGATCTTGCCAACCCTCCATGTATTTGACACCGTAATATGGTTGTGACAGGTCGAGCAGAAAGCCATAACTTTGGTGCTTTGCGACACTGTGCATGACCGCTATCTGCACAGACCATATGCTATTCACTCAGGATTAAATGTGGGAAGTTGTCATTGTTAAGAGGAAGATTAAAACCTAAAACGCGGAGGGCAGGCTCTAGATGTAGCAGAAAGTATGGATCAGAATGAGGCTTCAAGGACATTGAAGTCATATAGGCGTGCCATCCATAATCATAATCCTCACCTCGCATAATGAAAGAACATTGATGTACTCAACATTTGATGTACACAACCTGCTCTTTCCATGACAGATTGACCAGGTGAATACAGGTGAAAGCTATGATCTCTTATTAATGTCACTTGTTAAATCCACTTCAATAACGATGGGGAGGAGAAAGGTTAAAGAAGTTTTAAGCCTTGAGACAATTGAGACATGGATTGTGTATCTGTGGCATTCAGAGGGTGAAAGGGCAAGACAAAAGATTTACGTATATTTGAACAGGGTATCTTTGTGGGCTATATTCGGCCTTGTCTCAGGATGGTAAGTTGGTGGTTGAAGATATCCCTCTAGTGGTGTGGGGGCTGTGCTTTGGCAAAGTGGGTGGGGTTATATCCTTCCTGTTTGGCCCTGTCCAGGGGTGTCCTCGGATGGGGCCACAGTGTCTCCTGACCCCTCCTGTCTCAGCCTCCAGTATTTATGCTGCAGTAGTTTATGTGTCGGGGGGCTAGGGTCAGTTTGTTATATCTGGAGTACTTCTCCTGTCCTATTCGGTGTCCTGTGTGAATTTAAGTGTGCTCTCTCTAATTCTCTCTTTCTCTCTTTCTTTCTTTCTCTCTCTCTCTCTCTCGGAGGACCTGAGCCCTAGGACCATGCCTCAGGAATACCTGACATGATGACTCCTTGCTGTCCCCAGTCCACCTGGCCGTGCTGCTGCTCCAGTTTCAACTGTTCTGCCTTATTATTATTGGACCATGCTGGTCATTTATGAACATTTGAACATCTTGGCCATGTTCTGTTATAATCTCCACCCGGCACAGCCAGAAGAGGACTGGCCACCCCACATAGCCTGGTTCCTCTCTAGGTTTCTTCCTAGGTTTTGGCCTTTCAAGGGAGTTTTTCCTAGCCACCGTGCTTCTACACCTGTATTGCTTGCTGTTTGGGGTTTTGGGCTGGGTTTCTGTACAGCACTTTGAGATATCAGCTGATGTACGAAGGGCTATATAAATACATTTGATTTGTATGGTAGTAGGTGCCAAGCCCACCGGTTTGAGTGTGTCAAGAACTGCAAAGCTGCTGGGTTTTTCACACTCAACAGTTTCCCTTGTGTGTCAAGAATGATCCAACACCCAAAGCACATTGAGCCAACTTGACACAACTGTGGGAAGCATGACACCTTGTAGAGTCCATGCCCCGACGAATTAAGACTGTTCTGAGGGCAAAGGGGGGTGCAGTCCACATTAGGAAGGTGTTCTTACACTGTGTGTATAGGCTACTTGTACTTTCTTTATATAAGAAATTATCCTGTTGTGTGGTGATACAATATTCTAAACTGGACATCTTGTGAACGGTCATTGCAAATGTTCATATATTTTCAATAACCAAACATTTGGCTGGTAATAACTATACTTCAGTAGCCGTTTTCGGTTATGAAGGGGCTGGGTGGGGCGGTATATCACAGGGTATATTGGGGGAGGCAGGTAGCCAGGTGGTTAGAGTGTTGGGCCAGAAACCAAAAGTTTGCTAGATCAAATCCCTGAACTGACAAGGTACAAATCTGTCGTTCTGCCCCTGAACGAGCCAGTTAACCCACTGTTCCCCGGTAGGCTGTTGTAAATAATAATTTGTTCTTAACTGATTTGCCTAGTTAAATAAAATGAAATAAAAAATATTCCTCCTTTCAGATGAAATTTTATATAATGACTGAGGTTCATTTCCTGAAACAGATGATCCCAAAATAGCCTGCTAAATTGTAGGTTTTTGCTGTTGGCCATGACCTACTCTGAGTGACAGAGATATTATTAGATTGAATCCATTTGAATCACTTTTTGACAGCACCCCCTTTGAATTTGAACAAAACCTTCCATACATATTTTTCCATTGTAGAAGTGCTCAGAAAATTACCGTTTGGACCTGAATGACAAAAAAATTAAAAGGAGATAAATGTTCTCAAATTTGACCAATTTTGCATACCCCACCATACCATGAGACATACATGTCTTCATTACTGGAAAATATAAAAACAGTTGAGTTAGATATAATTTAAAAGATTACAAACAGGGTTGTCAAATTAGATTTTTTTTTTTTTTTTTTACTGTTAACGTCAACACTAACTGATCTTTTTCATATTATTGTATGTTGTAGATTAGACCCTATTTTACGTCATCTAAGGTTGTGTTGTGCACACCATCGGTTGAGATACAGCATACTCTTGAACACAGGGTGTGTGTCATGTTTTGTCTGTGTACTAAAATAGACATTTTAACTGTCAAATAGTACTACAAAGAAGGTTGGAGTCCACACATCAGAGAATGTTGACTTGAATGGGAATATGTTGTTTTAAATTATACTGTCAATCCTCCACAGGGAACCTATTGACAACATAGAAACATAAATAATAGAATAGACATGATCATTTAAGTTGACATTTGAATGTGGGTGGACCGGCGATAATCTTCGTGGTTGTAATTAGAAGTTAACTTCAATTTAAAATTTCAATGGTGTAGCAGCTAAATTGCAGTGGTATGATGGGATACGTCCATTCTATTAATTGTATTTCTATGATTGAAATTATACCCACCCTGTATTCAAGAGCATGTCATGTCTCAACCGATGGCAGGCACAACACAAAAACCTCAGATGCGAAATAGGGTCTAAGCTATAAACATACGCAAATATGAAAACAAATTCTGTTGAGAATTTTTCAACTTAAAAATAAAAATAATTGTTTGACACCTTTTTTCTCAATTACATTTGCTCACCTCCTGTGTCCCCTCACCGCCACCCTCTCTCACCTACTTTGATAGCTTCCGTCCCCCTCCTCGCCCCTACCTGGGCTCGAACCAGGAACACATCGACAACAGCCACACTCGAAGCATCGTTACCCATCGCTCCACAAAAGCCGCGGCCCTTGCAGCGCAAGGGGAATAACTACTCCAAATCTAAAAGCGAGTGACGTTTGAAACAGTATTAGCGCACACCCAGCTAACTAGCTAGCCATTTCACATTGGTTACACCAGCCATTAGGCTGATAGGCTTGAAGTCATAAACAGCGCTGTGCTTGCGAAGAGCTGCTGGCAAAATGCACGAAAGTGCTGTTTGAATGATTATGGGCCTGCTGCTGCTCAATCAGACTGCTCTATCAAATCAGACTTAATTATAACATAATAACACACAGAAATACGAGCCTTTGGTCATTAATATGATCGAATCCGGAAACTATCATTTCGAAAACAAAACGTTTATTATTTCAGTGAAATACGGAACCATTCGGTATTCTATCTAACGGGTGGCATCCCTAAGTCTGAATATTCTTGTTACATTGCACAACCTTCAATGTATGTCATAATTACGTAAAATTATTTCAAATTAGTTCGCAATGAGCCAGGCCGCCTAAACTGTTGCATATACCCTGACTCTGCGTGCAATGAACGCAAGAGAAATGACAATTTCACCTGGTTAATATTGCCTGCTAAACTGGATTAGTAGTTATAACTAGTGATCATGATTGATTGTTTTTTATAAGATAAGTTTAATGCTAGCTAGCAATTTACCTTGGCTTCTACTGCATTCGCGTAACAGGCAGGCTACTCGTGGAGTGCAATGGTTAGAGCGTTGGACTAGTTAACTGTGCGGTTGCAAGATTGCAACCCCTGAGCTGACAAGGTGAAAATCTGTCGTTCTGCCCCTGAACAAGGCAGTTAACCCACAGTTCCTAGGCAGTCATTGAAAATAAGTGACTTGCGTAGTTAAATAAAAAGGTATAAAAAATAAAAAATAAAATATTTCCGATTGTTATGAAAACTTGAAATCGGCCCTAATTAATCGGCCATTCCGATTAATTGGTCGACCTCTAGTTCAGACAGCAGTTATTTGCTGACATTGCTATGCTAGTTGTCTTAGTAATGATTGGTGTGAGCACAGTGGTGTAAGCTGATAGTGGTGTAAGCTGATGGTGGTGGTGCCTGTGCTTCCCATCACTCAGAAAACAAACTAAGGTGACAATGCCTGTCATGGATGTTTCCCAGTTGCTTGTCATGTTCAAAATCATAGTGTAAGAACACTTAAAGCATCAAAGGATAAAATTATTTGATTTGATCCAACTTTCAAAACAAGTAATTTTTGGCTAACCACAGCAGTCAACTAGCTAGCCATTTAGCATTCTAGCATATTCACTAATAATTAATAAGCTACTCAGTTCTGACTAGAACATATGGTAGCTGAGTAGCTAGCAAGCAACAACATATGCCAAATAAGTCTAAAAACCACTTGCAGGCAAATAAATCAGATTTGACCAGTCAGACAAGTCACATGGCCAGGAATCAGCTTTGTATCTAATTTCAAACCACCTACAAAAGGTGGTTTGAAACGTGGCTTAAAATATCTGAATCAATGTGCTTTTTGGCTGTTCAGACTGGAGGAAAAAGAACAAATTACAATCAGATATGCATTTTTTGTTGGTCATTTCAAACTGCCAATGTGAACAATGCTTAAATGAGATACGGTTTACAATAATGTGAGGGTCTAGTACTCTGAAGCCCCTCCCCCCCAGTTTCCATGATTAAGTCAGATTTGACTTAAACCAAGGTGGTGAAGGCTACAGTAACATTAACTGACCAAATTGTGTCTGTGTTCTGGGGTATGCTGGTAATCCAAGGCATTAGTCAGCCTTGCTCTAGTTTGTGAAAGAGGTGGTGCTATTCACACAACCCCAGACTTTCTTTCTGACAGATGGAAATCTGAAGCACTAAGCTGCCGTCTGCTCTGGTGGATACACGATGAGAACAAACTGATCTGATGCACAAAACACGTCCCCTCTGATTAATGAATAATCTCAGGATTTCTCTCTCTTGCAACCGCTCTCTAGTCTCGAAAACCCGACCGTCAGCAACACAGTGGCTGGTTTCAATGATGGACTCTTTTGCATAGAGGAATTACGTCACTGCCTACGTTGATAAGGGGAAAGATTGAGGCAGACATGCAAGAAAGTCACGATTCCAAAACTAATTTTGCTGACAAAACCTTGCAGTGGGTTTAGTTAATCTTGTTACCCATCCCGGATCCGGGAGCGTAATCAACTGACACTAATTAGCATAACGCAACGGACATAAATATTACTAGAAAATATTCATATTCGTGAAATCACAAGTGAAATATATTGAAACACAGCTTAGCCTTTTGTTAATTACCCTGTCATCTCAGATTTTGAAAACATGCTTTACAGCCAAAGCAAGACAAGCATTTGTGTAAGTGTATCGATAGCATAGCATAGCATTATGCCTAGCTAGCAGCAGGCAACCTGGTCACAAAAATCAGAAAAGCAATCAAATTAAATAGTTTTGCTTTGATGAGCTTCGGATGTTTTCACTCACAAGACTACCAGTTAGAAGGCAAATGTTCCTTTCTTCCAAAAATATAATTTTTTGTAGCCGAAATAACTCCGTTAGTTCTTCACGTTTGGCTGAGAATTCGACCGGAAATTGCGAAAAATATTCCAAATTAGCTCCATAATATCAACAGAAACATGGCAAACGTTGTTTATAATCAATCCTCAAGGTGTTTTTCAAATATCTATTGGATAATATATAAACCGGGACAGATGGCTTCTTAGTAGGAAAGAGAGAAACAATGGCCGCATTTGTCCTTTACGCACAAAGAGAGACTTCAGCTGACCACTGACGCAATGTTGACTTTCAGGCTCATTTTTCAAAATAAAAGCCTGAAACTATGTATTGTGACACTAGACACATTAGGGAAGCCATAGAAAAAGGAATCTGGTTGATATCTCATTCACTGCTCAATAGGGACGCATAAGAACGCAGAGGTTTCTAAATAAGAGTCACTTCCCGATTGGATTTTTCTCAGGCTTTCGCCTGCAATATCAGTTCTGTTATACTCGCAGAGATTATTTTTACAGTTTTGGAAACTTTAGAGTGTTTTCTATCCTGAGCTGTCAATTATATGCATATTCTAGCATCTTGTCCTGACAAAATAGCCCGTTTACTTAGGGAACGTTATTTTTCCAAAAATGAAAATAGTGCCCCCTAGATTCAAGAAGGTAGTTGACGCAAACTAGCCACTTGCAAAATGCACTCATTAAAAATAACCTCCGTGATCTCCAGCTTGTTAGCTACTATTTTGTATTTTATTCAAATCGGACAAAGTAGTGAAGTAGGCAGTGACGTAGTTCCTCTATGCCAGCGGCCATCAACTAGGCTCAGCTGTGGGCCATTTTTTTCTTCAGAGGATGGTCGGTGGGACAGAACATAAGTATATATAATTTGTACTCAAGAATCCCAAACAGATACAGTATTTGCGAAAAACAATCATTGCAAACCTTGACGAGGTTGATCCTCAATGACATATGTCTCTTTATTTATGAGTGGAAATACTTTGAGATGAATTCCTTATGAATTTACAGTCTTATGTCCAAAAATCAAATACAAATTTGCCCACGGGCCAAATTTGGCTTGCGGGCTGCCAGTTGACAATCCCTGCCCCAATGCCAAAAGAGTCTATTATTGAAACTAGACCCTAGTCACTGTGTTGCCTAGGGTCGGGTTTTCGATACTACCCTCTGTCAGAGCGAGGTCTACAGAGAATAAAGCCTGAATTTACTTCAATGCTTAAACCACTGACCAAAGGTGAAGCTCTTGTAGTGTTGTTTGACACCCACTTGGCACGTCATCAGCCCTAGCCTCCCCGTGGGGTGCCTGTCCTACAGGGGTGGTCTTTGGGACAGCGGGAGCCCCTGAAGGCTAGCTTAACAAATAGAGATGATTCGAGAGAGCTGAGACACCTGCCGCCACTGATTACTCAGCATTTCTACTTCATAGAAAGCTGAGTACTTTGCACTTCCTCTCGAAAAATCAACACAGACTGATACCACTGGCAAGGACAGAAGAAGGTGGAGGAGGAGAAAAGACTAGCTATTTATTTAACCTTTATTTAACTAGGCAAGTCAGTTAAGAATAAATTCTTATTTACAATGATGGCCTACCCCGACCAAACCCAGATTTCGCTGGGTCAATTCTGTGCCGCCCTATGGGACTCCCAATCACGACCGGTTGTGATTCAGCCTGGAATCAAACCAGGGTCTGTAGTGACGCCACTAGCACCGAGATGCAGTGCCTTAGACCGCTGCGCCACTTGGGAGCCCAAAAGCTAAATATGAGGGATGCAAGACAATTCTGATGCCGCAAGCATATTATGTCGTCACCTCAACTGTCATTAAATTACTTGATCCACAATATTTGGCACAATGGCTGCGTTTACACAGGCAGCCCAATTCTTATCTTTTTTTATGTAATTGGTCTTTTGACCAATCAGATCAGCTCTGAAAAAGATTTGATGTGAAAAGATCTGATGCAATTCATCAAAAGACCAATTAGTGGAATAAATATCAGAATTGGGCTGCCTGTTTAGACTTTCCGCATTCAGACCCTAACTGCTTTAGCACCTATTGACGATAGTATCTTCTTGCTTGCTTTAAACATTAACATGCATCAAAAAAAATTGTTAAATTACTACACCTTTACAGGGTTAGGGTTCCCATATTTCCATGTTACAGCTCTTGTTTGTGTAAAACAGACGGGAGACAAGGTGGACTACCTGCGCTAATTAGCTATCTGCGTCTAACAACATCTGTGTGTAAACGGAAGATGGACGCCTTAAACGAGTTGTCACTGAAAAATACTGTTGGCTGCAACTGTGTTAAAATGGGTTAAAACAGTGTACAGTTAGTGTGTATTTTACATTTGTGAAACTATTTTTATGTGATATGAAAGTAGAGGGATTTATGTTTCTAGAACCGTACCACAATTAAGAATTGATTCACGTTTAGATGGAGTATTTGGTTGTTTTGGTATCCATAGCAAATCGCCTTCAAACAGAACATGTAAGGTCCTTGGACTATAAGGACGAATGTTAGGCTCCTTTAGTCCATTATTGGGCCTAGTGTAGCTAATGGGTACTGTGTCTGCAGACTTAAGTTCCTGACAAACTACAACGCAACTTTCACATTACGAGCTCATTAAATCTAATGAAATGTACACAATCTAGTGAACTACGAGCATAGAAGACAACTGGGAACATTTAGGCATTGAGGCCTCCCTTCACAAAGCCATGCTGGGACAGAAAGTGAGGGACTCCTACCTCTAGAGCCAGGGCCGTCTTGTCATAGGCACAGGGCACTCGTTTCTGGATGGCCTTAGCCATGACTGGCCCATTCTGCATGGAGGGCAGGGGGGTGATGACCGCTCCGGGGGTGCCAGGGGGAAGGGGCGAGGGGGTCTGAGGCTGAGCGTAAGCGTGGGCCGGTTCGGGGATGCCATAGCTGTTGGAGTTGCGGGAGCCGTGAGGAGGCTGGCCAGGATGAGGGGAGGGTCGCACCAGCTTCTCCACATAGGGCACAGGGATCATGCCCATGCGGCCCTCCTTGCTCTTGGCACTCCACCACTGCTCCTCAGGCTTCTCCAGGATGATCAGGATCTCCCCCTTCTTAAAGGGCAGGTCCTCAGCATCGCTGCCCGTGAAGTCGTACAGAGTCCGCACATACTCCAGGTTGTCTTCTGGGCCGCCCATCGTCTGAATGGGGCTGGTGCCTATAGCTGTGCTTGGGTACCTGGGGAGGAAGAGGGCCCGGAGGAGGGGGGAGCATAAAAAAAAAAAAACAGATTAACATGTACACTGAATTAAAATATGAATGCAACATGTAAAGTGTTGGTCCCATGTTTCATGAGTTGGAATAAAAAGTCCCAGAAATGTTCCATATGCACAAAAAGCTCATCTCTAAAATGTTGTGCACAAATTTGTTTACATCCCTGTTGGTGAGAATCTCTCTTTTGCCAAGATATTCCATCCACACCTGACAGGTGTGGCATATCAAGAAGTCAATTTAACAGCACGATCATTACACATGTGCATCTTGTGCTGGGGACAATAAAAGGCCACTAAAATGTGCACACAACACAATGTCACAGATGTCTCAAGTTGAGGCAGCATGCAAATGATATGCTGACTGCAGGAATGTCCACCAGAACTGTTGTCAGAGAATTGAATGTTCCTTTCTCTACCATAAGCCACCTACAAAGTTGTTTTAGAGGATTTGGCAGCATGTCCAACCGACGTCACAACCGCAGACCAAGTGTATGGTGTTGTGAGGGCGAGCGGTTTGCTGATGTCCACGTTGTGAACACAGTGCCCCATGGTGGCGGTGGGGTTATGGTATGGGCAGGCATAAACTACAGACAACGAACACAATTGCATTTTATTGATGGCAATTTGAATGCATAGAGATTCCGTGACGAGATCCTGAGGCCCATTGTCGTGCCATTCAACTGCCGCCATCATCTCATTCTTTTAGCATGATAATACACTGCCCCATATCGCAAGGATCTGTACACAATTCCTGGAAGTTGAACATTTCACAGTTCTTCCATGGCCTGCATTCTCACCAGACATGTCAACCATTGAGCATGTTTGGGATGCTGGATCGACGTGTACGACAGCATGTTCCAGTTCCCACCAATATGCAGCAACTTTGCACAGCCATTGAAGAGGAGTGGGACAACATTCCAGAAGCCACAATCAACAGCCTGATTGATGCGAAGGAGATGTGTCGCACTACATGAAGAAAATGGTGGTCACACCAGATACTAACTGGTTTTCTGATCCACGCCCCAAACTTTTTTTTTAAGGTATTTGTGACCAACAGATGCATATCGGTTTCTCCAGTCCATAGACTAGGGCCTAATTTATTTAAATTGACTGATTTCCTTATACAAACTAACTCAGTAAAATCTTTTTTTAATCGTTTCTTGTTGCATTTATACACTATATATACAAAAGTTTGTGGACACCACTTCAAATTAGTGGATTTAGCTATTTCAGTCACACCAGTTGTGGACAGGTAAATAAAAATCAAGCACACAGCCAGGAAATCTCCATAGACAAACATTGTCAGTAGAATGGCCTTACTGAAGAGCTCAGTGACTTTCAACGTGGCACCGCCATAGGATACCACCTTTCGAACAAGTCAGTTCGCCAAATTTCTGCCCTTCGAGAGCTGCCCCAGTCAACTGTAAGTGCTGTTATTGTAAAGTGGAATATCTAGGATCAACAACTGCTCAGACACGAAGTGGTAGGCCACACAAGCTCACAGAACACTGACCACCGAGTGCTGAAGCACGTAGCGTATAAAAATCTTCCGTCCTCGGTTGCAACACTCACTACCGAGTTCCAAACTGCCTCTGGAAGCAACGTCAGCACAAGAACTGTTCGTCTGGAGCTTCATGAAATGGGTTTCCATGGCCAAGCAGCCGCACAATGCGTAATGCCAAGCGACGACTGGAGTGGTGTAAAGATCGCCACCATTGGACTCTGGAGCAGTGGAAACACATTCTCGAGTGACGACTAACGCTTCACCGACAGACGAATCTGGGTTTGGCGGAGGCCAGGGGAACCCTACCTGCCCGATTGCATAGTGCCAACTGTGAAGTTGGGTGGAGGGGGAATAATGGTCTGGGTGCTGTTTTCATGGTTTGGGCTAGACCCCTTAGTTCCAGTGAAGGGAAATCTTAACATTACAGCATACAATTACATTCTAGACGATTCTGTGCTTTCAATGTTGTGGAAGGCCCTTTCCTGTTTCAGCATAACATTGGCCAAATGCACAAAGCGAGGTCCATACAGAAATGGTCTGTTGAGATTGGTGTGTAAGAACTTGACTGGACAGAGCATTGACCTCAACCCCATCGAACACCTTTGGGGTGAATTGGAATGCTGACTGCGAGAAAGGCCTAATCACCCATCATCAGTGCCCGACCTCACTTATGCTCGTGGCTGAATGGAATCAAGTCCCTACAGCAATATTCCAACATCTAGTGGAAAGCCTTCCCAGAAGAATGGAGGCTGTTATAGCAGCAAAGGGGGACCAACTTCATATTAATGCCGATGATTTTGAAATAAGATGTTCGACTAGAAGCAGGTGTCCACATACTTTGTCATGAAGTGTATTTTGGTTCAGTATTGATTATCACACAACTGTTTCAATATAATATGAACACAAGTTTTACTGCTGAAATACTGAAATCATCTGACTAGATCAGTATTTCCCAGTATTTTGTTTTTTGCCTTAGCACTACACAGCTGATTCAAATAATCAATGTTTGCCAGTGCAAGGGCAAAAAACTAAACGGGCACCTCTTGGGATCCACAGGACAGAGTTTGGGAAACGCTGGACTAGATCAAAGTACATACATTCCTCTCCCCAAATGTCACTACTGTTTTGTGTCACACCCCCTTTGTGAACATACCACACCAGTCAAGGTTAAAATTGTTATGAAACATATAAATAACTCAAACTGGTGTAAGACAGTAGCCCTAGCCGGACAGGAACTATGTAAGTCATTGTTAAACCTATCATTACATGCAGTCACTACTCAATAAGTAGAAGACTGGTCAAGTTTATGATCGACATGGGATACAACCCTGACTCAGTTTCTGAGAGGTCCATCACATAGCAGGTAATGTGTCAAGTCATTGGAATTTTAAAGATCTTGAAAACCTGAGGCCTAAATAAGAGCTTTTAACTTATTTCCATTGAGTGGTATGTGGCCGCAGGCACAGCCTCTGGCAGTTCCTTACCTGGGGGCAGGTTCTATCAGTGTAGTCGTATCCAGGTAGTGGATTTTATAGAACTCCAAAAGTGCTGGGAGGTGATCAAATTCTTGATCTCCAATTTTGAACCTCATGCTTGGTAAGGAGTTGATGATATAGTGGGACACTTTGGAATTTTCAGATACTGACAGCACATAGTCGCCAGGGCAGGTTGAAGAATCCCGAACCAAAAACATGCCATGCCTCTGTCCTTGTAATCTATTCTGCGCCTCCTGTCTCGACACCGGCCCAAAATACCAACTGGACCGGTCCGACGGATCGAACCTTGCAGATGACATATTTGATCAAAATTAACTTCTATAAACAAAATAGAAATAACAAATATTAGCTTAAAACAATAAATAAACAAAAACACAGAAGTTAACTAAATAAGCTAGATAACGATTTTGAAGATCCAGGGAAGGGTAATCAGCCGCCCAAATTGATTTTCAAGTCGAAGGCTGCAGGTTTCAGTTAGTTAAATCCAATACAAACGTAACCTGACGTTTCAGAGACTGTGAATTGCCTGAGACAACTCTGAAGCGTAACGGTTATTCGTTTATTGTCAATGACAAATGCCAGTTCTCAATGTCTAAAAGTAGAAGCTATACATATACAGAATGCCTGACTGCAACAATGATCAATCAAGGTTCCTCTTTAAGTTCCGTCTTCCCGAAAAAGCAAACATACATCTCATGAAACAATATAATGTATATCCAGTCCCTGTCAGTAAATGAGAACGGAAAAGGTCGCCTCACTACTTGATTAAACGAGTCTCCATTGTCGATACAATGTTGCAAATAGCTGTGCGCCGGAGCCCAAATTGTTACTTTGTATCTTCTTGGTCGAACTGTAAGGCACGAAATATATATGTTCAATCCTTTTCTTGAGTCCCGACAGACTTTTGAGGCAGTAACAAAAAATGGCGGCCTGCAACACGTCTCCACACAAAATTAAATCACAAGAGTGTCTCGGTTCCCCTGCATGTGTATAGAGTCCCAAAACAGTCGAATTTCTTGAGTATATTTCTGTCCTCTGATTTTTTTCAATAATAAGGACTCACTAGTATTTGTCTTTCCCTTGTTTATACTCGGCTCCACACCTCCAACCTGATTGAGTCTGAGACAACAAAAAAATGGCGGATAGAGGGCGGATCTGCGCGCTCCCAGTCTATCTGCACGTCACTGTCGCCTCGAGCGAGTGCTCCACCCCGGCGCGACAAAAAAAATACACTGTGGGTTTCTGAGAAGAAGAAAAAATCACTAAAGCTGTCTATATGAAATAGATGTCTATCTGAAACGACACAGTGGATTTTATTATTAGTTGGCTGAGGCTTATCTAATTGCCTGAAAACCCCCACTGATAATGAGTGGAGGTAAAGACAGGTTCTTGGCCTGCATCCAATCAATATGGACAACATAGGAGGACTTCATATCCAGATCATAGGAAGACCTTGATGGTGGTCCTTTGTACAAATGTATAGTTTTCAAATGGACTTTGATTCAGAAGGCAACTTGAAGTAGCACCCATGAAAAAAGTATACAAATATTGTTTGCTAAAAAAAAGTAGTACACTGGGCCTTTACTTTTTAAAATGTGTTATTTAACCTTTATTTAAATATACATTACTGGATCTTACATAGCCTGGTCATCTAGATTTGTACCATTAGACTTTCCATCACCATGAAGAAAAAGTATGCATAATACAGTAATTGAATACATTGAGAAGTCTAGTGGTTTGTGGCAATGTGATGTGATGCTGTGGCTCAGTTAGGAAAGCATGGCGCTTACAATACTAGGGTTGTGGGTTTGATTCCCACGGGGGACCAGTATGAAAATTTATGCACTCACTAGTAAGTTGCATTGGATAAGAGTGTCTACTAAAAAGGAATCAATCAACCATTTCAGTTTTCACATAGAAATAAGTTGCATTTGCAAAGTATTTCAAGAAACTGGACAAGATATATCAAGCAAGTATTTTTTATTCCACAAGTATTATCAGATGAACTGCTTTGTACAGATAATTATCAGACTCAAGTTACAAATGCTGGTAAACATTCAAATACATTTAATGTTTTATTTTTTATACTAAAGTAGTGCACTGGGCCTTTACTAGTCCTGTATTAGTGGACCGATTTAGACATCTTCAGCGCAGGCAACTGTTGACAGTAGATTATTAGCCTAGTGTATGCTATTCACCATTCAGTCTACACATGAATAGATGTCCCCAGCAGCATATTTCCCTATTTCAATTCCTGTTGATTCTCAACTTCCCCTCCATTCAAGCTTCTCTGAAGTGTCATCTGGCACAGAACCGTGACAGATCAACTTGGGCCTCCCCACATTCTAGAAAGGGACAGGCTGCATTTGAATTCAGGAAACATTGCCACCCAAGACCCCTCTTGCAAACCATAAAGCAAATGAGTTCATGCATGGTATTAGGACTAATATTAGCATGAGATGTTGTTTTGTAGACTTTATGAGGCAACCACATAGAACAGAGCAAAAAGTATAACATTGGGCCACATTGAGATTGTATCTTCCTCTCTTGGTTTGGAAATAGAAGAGTTGTCATGGTCCATACCTCTTGAGACTGCAGCTGGTTTGGTCTCATCACTGCAACACAGTCTGAATGTTAATAGATTTGCACCCACTGGTTCTTGCTAATGCCTGCCAATTCCCACATTCCCGCAAAGGCTCACTGGTGCAACAAATTGGATGAAAACAATCAGGAGTTTTTATGTGAATGTATAATATCTGCTGATTTCACCAGAGGTGGCTGGTCTGAGGAGCTATAGGACAGGCTCATTTTAATGGATGGAATGGAATAGATGGAATGGAATCAAACACATGGAAACAACATTTCCAGCCATTATAATGAGCCCGTCCTCCTATATCTTCTCCTATAGCTCCTCTCACCAGCCTTCTCAGGATTACAGGTATAGGCCTAGGATGCTTTATACAAATTGCACATTGCATTTGTTCTCTTCACTGACCAAGATGGAAAATACCATAAAGATGCATTTACAGAATTTCTGCAAACCTGCTGATTTATTTTTTAGTGTTTTTATGTATAATTTCTGCATTTTGGTTCTTTGAAAAATGCCTTCTAAGTTATTTGTTTCATTTTAATTTTCAATTAAGGAAGAATGTTCAGTGAATCTGTTTTTTATGATTGTGTTTTCCTTTTGTGTATTGTCTAATAAAATGTATTTTAATGTGTATGGATGTGTAATTTAATGTGTATATTGCATTTTGATGTGTAATGTTATGCTAAACAGGGCTCATCTGGAAAAGAGACATTGGTCTCAGCATTGACTCCCTATCAAAAAATATAAAATTCCAGGAATGACCAACGATTCTGTAAAAACAATAAAACACACACACAAAAACAACTGCTACGGCAGTCATAAGTGTTGGTAAGGACAGACAAAAATGGATATATTGTAGGCCTATGCATATCAGAATCAGACCTGTTTCTTTGTCCCTTTGAAATACACTTCCCCTTTACGAATAACAAATCACCCATGCAATATACCGTGTAATTTATGTTAAAAATGGTCATGCCCAAATGTATGCATTTAGGCTATTTGGGAGATGCAATCTTTGTGTTTGTGTGACTCTGCTGAAATGCAAGACACCTGGTTTCCTCGATTTCAACACGCTCTAGTGGGTAATGGAAACCACCATGAACCTTCATTAATTTATTTAGAACTTTCAGTATTTCCACAGTGAGATCACATGATGCTGAAATAGATTCTGAATAGACTGAGATCCCTGAAGGAGAGACATGGATGAACATGGGTAAATATTAACACGAGTGAACATTTAAATCATATATCACATTAACCCTATATATAGATTCCTCTCGCTTCTTATTTCTCGTGTTTTATTTATATATACACTGATTGTACAAAACATTAGGAACACCTGCTCTTTCCATGACAGACTGACCAGGTGAATCCAGGTGAAAGCTATGATCACTTATTTATGTAACCTGTTAAATCCACTTCAATCGGTGTAGGTGAAGGGGAGGAGACAGGTTAAAGATGGATATTTAATTATTGAGAAATGGATTGTGTATGTGTGACACTCAGAGGGTGAATGGGCAAGACAAAATATTTAAGTGCCTTTGAACAAGGTATGGTAGTAGGTGGCAGTCACACTTGTTTGAGTGTGTCAAAAACTGCAATGCTGCTGGGTTTTTCACGCTCAACAGTTTACAGTGTGACTCAAGAATGGTCCACTACCCAAAGCATATCCAGCCAACTTGACACAACTGTGGGAAACAGTGGCGTCCACGTGGTCCAGCATCCCTGTGGAATGCTTTCGACACCTTGTAGAGTCCATGCCTTGACAACTTGAGGCTATACTGAGGGCAAAAGAGGGTGCAACTTAATATTAGGAAGGTGTTCCTAATTTTCTATACAATGTGTGTGTGTGTGTGTGTGTGTGTGTGTGTGTGTGTGTGTGTGTGTGTGTGTGTGTGTGTGTGTGTGTGTGTGTGTGTATATATACAGTTAAAGTGGGAAGTTTACATACACCTTAGCCAAATACTATTAAACTCAGTTTTTCACAATTCCTGACATTTAATTAAAGTTTCCAACATTTAATCAAAGTAGCCACCCTTTACCTTAATAACAGCTTTTCACACTATTTGCATTCTCTCAACCAGCTTCACCTGGAATGCTTTTACAACAGTCTTGAAGGAGTTCCCATATATGCTGAGCACTTGCTGGATGTTTTTCCTTCACTCTGCAGTCCAACTCATCCCAAACCATCTCAATTAGGAATATCATTTGAGGTCAGGTGATTGTGGAGGCCAGGTCATCTGATGCTGCACTCCATTACTATCCATCTTGTTCAAATAGCCCTTACACAGACGTTGAGTGTGTTTGTTGGGTCATTGCCCTGTTGAAAAACAAATGATAGTCCCACTAAGCGCAAACCGGATGGGATGGCGTATTACTGCAGAATGCTGTGGTAGCCATGCTGGTTAAGTGTGCCTTGAATTCTTAATAAATCACAGACAGTGTCACCAGTAAAGCATCCCCACATCATCACACTTCCTCCTCCATGCTTCATGGTGTGAACCACGCATGCAGAGATCATCCGTTCACCTACTCTGCATCTCACAAAGACACAGCACTCATCAGACCAAAGCACAGATCTCCACCCGTCTAAAGTCCATTGCTCGTGTTTCTTACCCCAACCAAGTTTCTTCTTTTTATTGGTGTCCTTTAGCAGTGGTTCTTTGCAGCAATTCGACAATGAAGGTCTGATTCACTAAGTATTCTCTGAATAGTTGATGTTGAGATGTGTCTGTTACTTGAACTATGTGAAGCATTTATTTGGGCTGCAATCTGAGGTGCAGTTAACTCTAATTAACTTATCCTCTACATCAGAGGTAACTCTAGGTCTCCATTCCTGTGACGGTCCTCATGTGAGCCAGTTTCATCATGATGGTTTTTGTGATTGCACTTGAAGAAACTTTCAAAGTTCTTGACATTTTCCGGATTGACTGTAATTTCTCTTTGCTTATTTGAGCTATTCTTGTCACAATATGGACTTGGTCTTTTACCAAATAAGGCTATCTTCTGTATGCCACCCCTACCATGTCACAACACAACAGATTTGCTCAAACGCATTAAGAAGGAAAGAAATTCCACAAATTAACTTTTAACAAGGCGCACCTGGTAATTTAAATGCATTCCAGGTGACTACTACATGAAGCTGGTTGAGAGAATGCCAAGAGTGTGCAAAGCTGTCGTCAAGGAAAAGGGTGGCTACTTTGAAGAATCTCAAATATAAAATATATTTAAATTTGTTAAACACTTTTTTGGTTACTACATGATTCCATATGTGCTATTTCATAGGTTTGATGTCTTCACTTTTGTTTTATAATGTAGAAAATTGTAAAAATTAAGAAAAACCCTTGAATGAGTTTTGACTGGTATATATATAGTGATACTATGTTGATGTTGATTTCTGGACTGTACAGTAGAGCTTGCGAGTTAAGCATTTCACTGACAATAAATCTTGAACATAAACTATAGCTACTATTAGAGATATTTCAGCATATAGTCTCATTCCAGTTGCATGGTGATGCTTTGAAGCTGGTACTGATAACCCATAAAAAACACATGGCACAGGGTGTATGTTTGTAAAACAATGCACATCTAATTCCTTGTCTCACAGTTACATCCTTAGAATAGAAGGCTTTGTAGACCCATGAAATTCATAGGCCAAGGCCAAAATGTAATCATTGAAGGGATTTGCCTGCCTACTGATTTAGATTGCCCTGATTTGAACCATTTCTATTTTGAGTACAAAAGTGCATCACTTCCCGTCAAGGATTTGCTGATCACTACTACAATCAACTTAATCAGAAATGTCTTTGAAAATTACAGTTACATTGTTGCATTTATTGAATGGATGGAAAACTTTAACTGTAAATAAGTATGTTATTCTGCGGTGGGGTTTAACGGTGGTTGGCATCCAATATGTTGCAGTAGCCCCTAACTGGACTATAGGAAATACAAAAAAACTTCCAAAGAACCCTAAACTCAACAAAAACCCACTACCCCATTCCACTACTTTTACCCTATCTGCTTCTGCACCATGCCAATGGCCTGGGAGGACAGGACACCACCAGTCAACACACCCTGTAACTCTCCTGAAGTCTGACACCACAACATCTATTGTCTGTGATTTACGTTAAATTGCTATGAACGCTAAGAAGCCAACATTACTGATGCATATACCACTTGTTGGCGTATCACTCTGTGCTGGCACAGATCTACTACACCTTCTGCAATACTCTGACTCTGGCCACCTCAAACTACTTCTCTCACTGAACACTTCTGATCTCCAGCACCATGTCCACTACTACAATTAGCACATACCAATTATTTCCCCAATACTACACATTCCTTTGTATCATGATTTTCTGCACACTTCTCACACCTAGGAACTAACCTCCTACACACTGCTGCCACATGCCCATAAGCTTGATACCTGTAACAACGTAATGGGTTTGGCACAAAAACTCCTATTGGATAACTGAAATATCTAAACATCACTTTGTCAGTCAAAGAATCAACATCAAAACTCAAAACAACAGACAACAACTCCTCTGTCTCACCACACGCGCCACCATGCCTACGTTGCACCAACTGAGCATCACAAACACTGGGAATCTTCCCATTCAGCTGGTCCGCCTTCACATTTACTGCTACCCCAACAATCACTCCTTTCAATGGTGCCCTGTTCCTAAGAGCAAAGAATTAAACCGATCTTGCCCTGAGTTGCATGACATGGAGCACCTGCTCCCTCTGGTTGGAAGAAACACACAAATATCACAAACCCGCTACGTGTTACTTTCACCGACTCAACTCCTTTTCCATCAAGCCTGAAACCACAAATGGATCCGCCAAAAGGTAAGGATCCACTTTCTCCAAAAATCTCACTCCTACTAGACCAGATTCTACTTTATCATTGATGCCAGGTTTGGGCTCCGACCTATTTACCACACCTTCCACTTCACTTATCTTGCCATCACTCACTTACATTTCACCTCCAACACTCAACTTGGCATACTGCTCACTCTGTACTTGACACCAATCTTCTTCACCCCCATCTCCCTTTCTTCCGCAATCTTCATCAAATTCAACCTCTGCTTTCCTCATTCTCTTTGAAGCCTTCTTCCTCTTTTTCCTCTTCCATTCCTCACAGCTAAAAACAGAATACTGTCTCCTGCAGCTTTGGTAGCGGCAGTAAATCCCCACACTCATAACAGATGTTCCTGTTGTTCCCGCTTTCCACTTTACTGTGCCCACAAAATCCATGCTCCTGGATCCGCCCCTGCTATGTAGTTAGCTAACGTTAGTTAATGGTAGTTAGCAAGATGCTAGCTACAACACAGACCCCAGTGACATTCCTGCTTGGCCTCACTTGGAATAAAATGCACTTTATCTGCCAGGAATGAAACGAATATCATTGGCATGTGTTGCTAGGAAAATACAGCAGGCAAAATCTATCTGAATCGCTTCTTCTTTTTTAGTGAGTAGGAGATGAGAAAGGCAGGGACTGCCCACATGAAGTCCAGCAATGATATGGAGAATCATGTTTATGTCAAAGCCAAATCTTGTGTAAGTGAACATTTTAAATTACACACACACCTAGTAATCTCACACATCTCATCATGGATCATCAGACTACTCTTTAACATTGTATATGAGTAACTGGAATTATTGGTAAATAATGATGACCATCTCTCATCTAATAAGTATGTTATTGTTTACTTCTGAAAAAGAAGAATACTTGTTCCTGGTAGCAAGGTTGATCATTCACTTAAGGGATATTCGTCCGAACCCCACATTCCTTTTCTATCTGCTATGTAGTTCTGGTTCACGTTCAGATTTTTCGAGACAGCTATTCTGTCAAGTCGAGTTACGTAATGGACTGTGTTTTATTTTGCAGATAAAAAGGCGCAAGGAGGAGGTCCTGGACCCTGTTTCAGAAAGCGGGTTTAGAGTTAGTTGACTCAGAGTTTAAGAAAACTTTGGGTTTTCGGTTCTACAAAGCCAGTTCAGCTTAACTCTGAGTCAGTTACTATGGCAAGAGCTAACCTGCTCACTGGCAGGTTTTCTTCAACTAACCCTGAGTTTATCCTCCTCTTTAGCTGAAGCCTGTCGGGAAGAGGGTGATTAGACCCCGCTTGGATGTTTTATCATTCCCTGATGATTATCTGTTTGAGCGTTTCCGTTTTTCTTCCCAATTGATCATTCATCTGAACAATTTTCTCAAGCCTAATATTGTTCATGTGACACATCGTGAACATGCTCTCAGTTCGGAACAAATTCTTTGTGTTGCACTTAGTTTTTTTGCCATGGGGGGTTTCTATATAACCACGGTGACGCTGAGCATATTTCCAAGGCAACCGTCTGTCGGTCTGTCAGAAATGTGACTCTTACACTAACGTTTACTGTACACTTTTGTGGTGTTCCCAAGTCACAGACCCACAAGACTCCAAGAATTCCACAGAATTGCAGGTATCAGTCTAAGCAATAATTAATTAATTTAGTATGAAGCTTTGAGACTTGATGCACTAATCAGTTAATTTGATATATTTTAGGATTTCCAGGTGTGATTGGCTGCATAGATGGCATTCATATTCCTATCACAGCTCCTTCAGTAAATGAAGAAGAATATGTGAATAGGAAGTCTTTCCACAGCATTAATGTGCAGGTAGGCTTAAATAGTAGCCTTTGGCATTCCAAATGAAAGTTACATCAGAATACAGCTACTGCAGCTAATTACTGTTCTGCACTGTGAAGATCATATGTGATGCAGCGCACATCAGCCACGTGGAAGCAAAGTGGCCTGGGTCTGTGCATGACTTGCACATTTCTGTATACACTGAGCGCTAGATTTGCCCGTGGTGAGTTATATATATATATATATATATAGCTATATCCAATATCCAATTGTTTCCTCCTAATGCAACTGAAAATGTTGACTGTATCCTCGTATTATCATAGGAGAGTTCGATGGTTACCTGCTTGGTGACAGAGGGTACCCCTGCCAGCCCTATTTGCTGACCCCTTACCCTTACCCTGATCCTTAGCCCGGCTCGCAGCAACGTTATAACTTGGCTCACTGCAGGACACGAGCCAGGGTAGAGATGACCATTGGGATGCTCAAGGCCCGGTTCCAGTGCCTTCGTAGGCTCAGGGTCACCCCAGAAAGGGCAAGTGTCATTATTGTGGCATGTGTGATTCTCCACAACATTGCCACAATTAGAGGAGATCAATGTCCTACTCAACCAGTGAACGATCCTGATAATGATCCTAACCACCCCACTGACGCATGAGATGGAAGAGCAGTCAGAGACACAATATGCTACCATCATTTCTGATTGATCCATCACCTCCCCAGTGTCAAATAAAGACTTTATATATAATAAGGTTTTATTATGGTACAACACTATCATCAACTGTTAGATGTTATTTTTAAGGTGTAAACCTCAATAGGCCTCTCTGTATCTTCCCTCTCTGTGGCAGCTGACAAGGTGTCTTCATCCTCCTGTAATGAAAATTCAACCATTTGGGTGTTCTACTCTAACCCGTTATAAAATCTGTGGAGTATCAAGAGTACTTACAACTGCATGGAGGTCTGTTATGGCAGAAGGCTCCACCGGACAGATGACACCATCAGTAACTGGTAGAAGATGAAGATTAGACAGTTAAATTATAACTTTACCCAGAAAAGTTCCCCACCTAATATGAATTTTGTTTTTACAACAGTGTGCAGGCCACATAAACTGAGTCACCTTAAAACAGATTAGGATGTCTGAAGGACAATTAAGAATCTGAAAAAGTAACAGCAGTCAATTACAAAGAATTGTACTGCTACAAGAAAATCAGTGTGCCAAGTTGTGTCATAGATGGATGGGTGGGAGTCACTGAGGTGACACTGGCAAAAGGATGAATGTACATATAATTCATTTTAATAACTAACCTCTTATGTAGGCCCTTGTGTCCCTTCAGCCTCTGTGGGTGGTGGTAGGGGTGGATCCCCAACTGTTTTTCAGCCCTCAGCCTTTTTTATATTGGCTATAATGGAGGACAAATTTGAACATGTCCAGTGAGCACAAATTTGGAGACTTGTATGTACAAAGGCATTTAGGTGTTACTTTCAAATAGACAGTATTAAATGCTGCCCGTGTTAGGATGGCTGAAAATGCTACTTTTTTTTTTTGTTGCTTTGAAAATTTCACTAACTACTTAAATATCACATGTTGAATGTAGCCAATGAATGATGTTTAATTAGGTAGGGTAGGCTAAACAACATCACAATTGCTTGCTGCCAAGTACGTTTTGTTAAATATTAAAACACACACACACACACACACACACACACACGTAATAAATATGTTGAATAAGTGGAACACTCAAGATAAAAGCAATTTTTTGTTGTTATTTTGCTGCTGCTACTGTATTGCTTTTTTTCTTGCATACACATTCATTCATATTTCTAACTCAACTGGGGTGAAGAAGGAGGTTTGAGACCTTTTTTCTCCTGTTGCCATGATGAATCATGTCATTTAATTAATTTCCCAAACGTCACTTTACCACTCTATATTGCTATAGAATGTTCACAAATGTCTTACTATACGTCATTTACAAACATTCTATGAATTTATGAAAATGTGAACAGGGCACCGCTCAAAGGGGTGTTCAGTGGGTTAGCGTTGAGTGTAGAGGTGGCTCAAAGGAAAAATAACATTCCTGGTGTTTGTGACGCCCGCCGTTTGGTGATCCATAGACTCAGTGGCAATGGCGAGACTGAGAATAAACTGTCTGTTTTGTAGATTTTTGACACAGAGTTTCTATCTGATGAGGTCAGGTTAGGTTGTAGTTGCTATTCTGCTATGAAACCTCTACGGTGCTTTGGGTGTCAAGGATTCAGACATGTTGCAGCAATGTGTAGAAGGGAGACCCCAAGATGTGAGAGATGTGCAGGAGGACATAGAGGTAGTGTACAGTTGGGATAGAGAAAGCACTGTGTGTCAACTGTGGGTGCACCCATGCAGCTGGGGATCCGAAGTGCCCTGTGAGAAAGAGAGACAGGTTGAGACCGCCAGAGTTCGAGTGTGGCAGTAAGTTTCCTATGCTGAGGCATCGAAGAGAGTGGTTAGAGTGTTGGACTAGTAACCGGCAGGTTGCAAGTTCAAACCCCCAAACTGACAAGGTACAAATCTGTCGTTCTGCCCCTGAACAGGCAGTTAACCCACTGTTCCTAGGCTGTCATTGAAAATAAGAATTTGTTCTTAACTGACTTGCCTAGTTAAATAAAATAAAAAAAAAAGAGTAGAAGATAGCCCAAATGTGAGTGATTAGACTGGGAGTGAGTAGGCCTGAAGAGTAAGGTTTAGTAAGGTTGGGTTTCTTGTGTTTATAGCCATGGTGATCAACTGCACTGTACTGATGGAGTGGGAATCACAGGAGATAGCTGTGGTAGTTGCAGCAGCATAGTTTTCCCCTAATGGCCTTCCCTATGCCCTATATGAACTTGTTCTTTCCCTTTGTTATTATTCTGAAGAAGGCCATTGACGGCTGAAACGTCAATCTTTTATTAAACGTGTCTAATAAAACTATGTATTATTATGGTGAGCAAGGTTGCGCCATTTCCTCTCCAAGGTTGCAGCAGCAGATAAATATTTTGAGTGTGAGAGGTTTTAGTGCATAAGATCTACAGGAAGTTGAGAGAAGGGGTTCCATCATCCCAGGTCGACAGCCTGGCACGACCATTTAGGTCCAAGTATTGGGATGAGGTGGTGGGTTTTGGGGATAGTGTATAGGTGCAGGGTTAGATGGTAGAGAAATTAAAGATTTCCCGATTCCCCAGTGACCAAAATGTGCAATCCGCACTCCGACCTGCGAAAGGCAGCAATACGCAACACAGCGTCTAGTCTCCCGGAAATTTACACGAAGAAGAAGACTCTGCAATGGAGGTCCCAGGACCAGATAGCGACTGGAGAAGCCCTGCATTCCGACAGAAAGTTGTTGCACAAATGTGAGACAATTATGTTTTATTAATATTGTTTGTAAACGTTGTGATATTTTAGTTACTCCGCTATTATCACTACAGTGGCTAGCTAGCTCACCACAACTTCAGTCAGCGCTAACGAGTTAGCAGCTAGCCGGGGCAGTCGCTTATTTGGCTTTATGGATCAGCCCATTGGCGGCTCCTCTGGTTACTAGCCAGCTAGCTATGAAACATGCTTGTTATGAAGCCGTAAACCAAGCTTAATCAGGGTTGATGTAGTTAGCTACATGTGTCCGTATTTGCCATAAAGACCTAGCTAATTAGAGTGTTTTTCCCGAGAAGTTTTGAGACGTTTAGCTATTTGGGCTTTCAGCTAATGGTTAGTTAAAGTAGCTAGTTACTATAGTCTTCGCTGTCTTTGCTTCGCTTGCTATGTAACTTCTTCGGAGAGGTTTATCGGCGGTTGGCATCCAATTTATGTTGCATTACCCCCACCAACTAGATTGGGATATAAATCCATTATAATTTGATGCACAAAATTACACGATTTAACCCTATCTGGCCCTACCCCAGGACAATGGCCTGCGAGGACAGGACCTCAACACACCCTGTAACTCTCCTGAAGTCAAATCTCGTATTCACACATACTTCTCTGCTGTACAGTTGGTAACCATAGCTATGAACGCTAAGAATCCAAGCATACTGAAGCATTTCACTCATTGACCTATCCCTCTGCTGGCACAGATCTACTATTAATTAGCAGGGATTGTCTCAGTATCCCTCACACTGGATCCATCTTCCTCTACATCTTTCACTGCGTCTAATCCTGGTAACCTCAACCCGCCTCTCTTGCACCGGACACTTCTGATCTCCAGCACCATGTCCACTACTACAATTAGCACATACCAATTATTTTCCCAATACTACACATTCCTTTGTATCATGATTTTCTGCACACTTCTCACACCTAGGAACTAACCTCCTACACACTGCTGCCACGTGCCCATAAGTTTGACACCTGTAACAGTATAGTTGCGTGATGCGTAGTGCCTGCTCTCTCTGGTTGGAAGAAACGCACACAAATGTCTCAAGCCCACTATGTGTTACCATCACTGACTCAAATAATTTCCCACCCAACCTGAAACCACAAATGGATCCACCAAAAGGACAAATCTCACTCCTACTGGACCAGATCATTCGTTTTCATGTCCATCGATGCAGACCTCGGGCTCCGACCACTACACCACACCTTCTACTTCACTTAACTCGCCTTAACTCACTTCCATTTCACCTCCAGCACTCGACTTGGCACCAGTCTATTTCACCCCCTATCTCCTTTTCTATTGCCATCTTCATCAAATTCAACCTCTGCTTTCCTCATTCTCTTGAACACCTTCCTCTTTTTCCTCTTCCATTCCTCACAGCTAAAAACAGAAGACTGTCTCCTGCAGCTTAGGTAGCGGCAGTAAATCCCCACACTCATAACATAAGTTCCTGTTGTTCCCACTTGTCTCTAGCCTTTTAACACTCGACTGTCCCCACAAAATCCATGCTCCTGGATCCTCCCCTACTATTTAGCCAGCTAACGTTAGTTAATGTTAGTTAGCAAGATGCTAGCTACAACACAGACCCCAGTGACATTCCTGCTTGGCCTTACTTGGAATAAAATGCACTTTATCTGCCAGGAATGTAACGAATATCATTGACATGTGTGCTAGCAAAATACAGCATCTATCTGAATCACTTCTTCTCTTTCAGTGAAGAGGCGATGAGAAAGGCTGGGACTGCACACACGAAGTCCAGCAATGATATGGAGAACCATGTCTATGTCAAAGCCAAATCTAGAGTGAGTGAACGGTTTAATTTACACACACCTAGTATCCTCATCATGGATCATCAAACTCTAACATTGTATATGAGTAACTGGAATTATTGGTAAATAATGGCCATCTCTCATCTAAGTGTGTTATTGTTTACTTCTGAACAGGAAGAATACTTGTCCCTGGTAGCAAGGTTGATCATTCATTTCAGAGACATTCGTACGTACCCCACATACTTTTTCTATCTATTATGTATGTCTAGCTCACATTCATATTTTTCGAGACGGCTAATCTGTTAAGTCACGTAATGGACTTTTTTTGTTTTGCAGATAAAAAGGCGCAAGGAGGTGGTCCTGGTGTGTTATTATTTTGCAAAACATGTTCTCCGTTACTAAAATACTTTCAGAAGAATATCTACATATGCCACTGCACATTTGTAAATGTACACATTGCCTCCCCTCTTCCAGATCCCATGAATGCCCTGACAAATCTCCCAGGTGTTCCAGGGGTTCCAGGGGGCATCGGTATGGGGCCTCGGCCACCTGGTGCGCCCATGGGTGGAATGGGGCAGATGCAAATGAGTCAGCATGCCATGGCAGGAGTGGCTGGAAATCCTCAATCGAGTGAGTATCTCTGAAGCTATTTAATTTTCTCACTTTATTTCATGTTTATACCATGGTGTTGTTGAATACTCGTTTCTGATTGGCTTGAAGGGCTTTCTAGAGCCTGCATTATCACTATAACGTACGGTAGAATTCACATGTTCGAGCTGCTTTTGAAAGCAAAAGTTTAATTTAAAACATTGATATTATTGAATTAGATTTTCATAATAGCAGGCTAGGACTGATGGTTTGGTTAGCTAAACTAGCAAGTCTGTTTGGTTGACAAGGCAACTACTGTAGCTATCTAGTGAACTTGCTAGCTACTTCAGTGGATGTTGAACACAATACTACCTGCAAATTAACATTTCGTTCGGCAAATGTGTTAAAGTGGAACTGACAGCATTTTAACTATATACTTTGCAGATATGAGACAAACAATCATAGTCAATAAAATTCCCAGTTTATGCTTCAAAACCAACTTTGAGGTTTTAAAAATAGGTTATATTTGACAAAAAATTCCATGACATACAGTAAGGCATTGTTGGCAGAATAGATGGATGCAGTTCAATACATGATTAATATAATTCACCAATACTTGGTAGTCCAAAAAATATTGCTATCAGGTTGTAAATCAGATGGCCTGGTACATTGTTTGCTGCCTCCACACAATCGGGGCTCACCGTTTGTTTCAATGACTCAATATTTTGAACAGAAAATGTAACTACAATCACACTTGCAAGGGCAATGATCATAAGGTGGATAATAGGTTAGCTCACATGTGTAACAAACAAAGCCCGTGGGCCGACTAGGGCACACAAGCTAGTATAAAGGAGTCAACAGTTAAGTCATCTACTTTATGGAACTACAGGCTGATGTGCTTGCATCACTAAATTCAAATTCAACTGCACTGCTTTCGTGTGTCCCATTTAGAGCCTACAGCGCAGGGAAACTGTACAGACAGACACATGACACAGTCCTAGCTAGGCTGCTAAAATGTTGCAGTCTGGTTTCGGTTTTTAAAGCTGGACAATGAATGACAAAACTAAACCTGCAACAAAACACTATGCAAAGGAGAAATATGCAGGCCTATTACAGCAACATATTAAGCAGTCGCCTAGTCTGGCTACACAACTACAATACATTTTAAGTGCACCATACAGCAATGCTGCCTTCAACCGCACCGGGGATTCATGCAGTACAAAAACACTGAAATCCATGTTAAGTTCAAATGTTGCAACAACCTATAGATAGGTTGTTGATTGGAGTAATTAAATACTTTTTGATTAGTTTCACAACATTATGAACACTTGCAGGCATAGCAGCAAAGCTGGACAAATATTATTTATATTTTGTTTAAATAAGTCAAAATGCTATATACGACATCCTATGTACATAAGTGGACATTATAAAGGGCCATATTTTGGCCATTGGGTCGAAGTTGCACGTAAAAAAAATACAAAGAAGCTATGTCTAGCCCGCAAATTCATTGTTTTTTCAATATGGCCTGTTCGCTGATGGAGTTTGACACCCCTGGGCTAGCATATTTATTTTTGTAGCTAGTTAAAAATCACAAAGCCTAACATTAGCTAGTTTCTAGGAGGATGTCATGTCATTGGAGGAGTGGGTGAGTGACTGACTCATTGTTTTGGGGTAGGTACAGCTAGAGATGCAGGTGGCATTTGGTTAGCTAGCAAGAAATGTGAATCGCTTTGCTAGCTATTTAAGCTGAACTTAGAACGACTTATCCACAGTGTCACGAACCGGCTCAAAGCACGTAACAAACAAGGAGACAACGTGGAGATAAGGAACAACAAAATACATGTATTTAAGTAAAGTAACCTAAATATAATTAACAATGGTGTGTGTAATCAGTAATCAGTAGTGTGAGTGGTTGCGTGCAAGGTGTAAACACCAAAAACAGCCACAAAAATGCCACAGCCAAAATCTGTGTCTGCATGGCAAGAGTCTCAATGGATTGGGAAGAGGTGCATTTTTCCTGGGACACACCCGAGCCCAGGTGTGCCATTTTGCTGACGACCCTCCTGGCTCCGCCCACCGACATCCTATTAAGGAAAACAAAAGCAAAGAGAATTCGGCAGACAGTGGGAGGGTTGTCCCCCCCCCACCCAATAAAACCGGGGTCCAACAGAGACCCCGGAACACCATACCAGTCACACGGCAAATTAATCCAGCCTTTGCGTCCTTTTGCCCCAGCCAACCTCGTCCTCCCCAGACCTCAGCAACCTTTGGACAGGAAGTAACCTTTAAGAGGAAATAAAATGAGACCAAAAGGGAACAGACAGGAGCGACAGAACAGGACAATACCAGACACAAAATAAAACACTGTCAAGGGAGCGACCACAGTAGAGAAGTTCCAATAAAAACTACAATAATAACCACTCATTCTCGAGAAACGCATCAATTCCTTTTTAGTAGTTGGTGGTGGAAAAGCATCAATAGCTACCACTTTAGCCCAAACAGGACGCACTTCACCCTGCCCAACCACCTTTCCAAGGTATGTAACGGTCGCCTGAGCAAACTCACATTTAGCCAGATTGATCGTGAGGAGACCCGGAGCTTGAACAAGGCTTGAATACGGGACAGATGTTCCTCCCAAGTATCTGCATATATCACTACATCGTCCAGATAAAGAGCGCACCCGGCCAGACCGGAGACAACCCTGTTCATAAGTCGCTGAAAAGTGGCAGGTGCATTACGCAGGCCGAAACTCATAACTGAATACGAGTACAGACCAGAGGTTGTAATAAAGGCAGAGATTTCACGTGCCCTACTCGTCAGTGGCACCTGCCAATAGCCCTTTAAGAGGTCAAATTTGCTCACAAACTTAGCTGCGCCGACTTGATTAACGCAGTCCTCCATCTGAGGAAGAGGTAATTAATCTGGCTTAGTGACACTTTACCTTCCGGTAGTCCGTACAAAATCTGTTTGTCCCATCCGGTATACTGACCAAGATACAGGGAGAAGCCCAACTGGAGAAAGGCTCTGCCTTCTTACTCTCCAGCATGTACCTGACCTTAGCATCCAGACAACACAGTTTCTCTAAAGAAACTCTATAGAACCGCTGACGAATGGGGTCAGCATCTCCAATGTCAATATCATGTTCTATTAAGTTTGTATGGGTAGGTGTATCAGAAAACAAACATGGAAATCTCAGAATCAGACCAACCATCTCTTTCTGCCCATCAACAGGTAGATGAGCGAGAAGGCTGTCTAAAATATCCAGTGTCTCTGAATTTTTCAATCTACAAACGTCAGGACCAGGAACATCTTCCTCCTCATGCACGAACCGAGCATGACAAGAACCTAGGGAAATAACGGTATCGGCCAAAATAACAGGTTTACTGTCCTGTTGACTCCCACTGTTCAGTCTCAGAAGAATGTGCATAATAGTTTTAACAAATTTACATGGCACAGTTGGTGTGCTTTTCTCCATTCTGGAGTGGCAACTAGATAGTTTTGCTCAGTGTACTGGCGCATCACCGTATATGGACCTTGAAACTTGGCTTGAAAAGGAGAACCAACAATTGGCAGCAGAGCAAGAACCCGGTCACCTGGACTAAAGTGACGAGGCTCAGTTCGCTGATCAAATATGCCCTTCATCCTCTCCTGTGAAGATGACAGCTTCTCTTTAGCCATTTCACTAGTGGCGTACAGGCGTCACCGGAAATCACACACATACAATAAACAGGGACTGAGGGGACTTCCAGTCATCCTGGAGAACAGATAGAAGTCCACGCACCTTATGTCCAAACACAAGGTCATTTGGACTGAAACCCGTGCTCTCCTGTGAAACCTACCTAGCGGCTAACAGTAACCAAGGCAACCCCTCCCAATCCTTATCCATCTCCGTACAATAAGCTCTCAACAAAGACTTAAGTGTTTGATGGAAACGTTCCAGTGCTCCTTGACTTTGCGCGTGATAGGCGTTAGACAAATTGTGTTTAATATGGAGCAGTTGGAGAACCTGACCAAACAGATTGGAGGTGAAATTAGATCATTGTTCTCTCTGAATGACCTTAGTTTCTCTCACTGTTTGGAATCCCTGAGTCAAAGCTTTTAACACAGACTTAGTCGTGATACACCGGAGAGGATAGGCAGCAGGAAACCTAGTGGTCTGACATTACAGTGAACAGGTAACTACTACCCTTTTTAGAACGAGGCAGAGGACCAAACGTCAATAATCAGATACTCAAAAGGTTGGCTGAGTACAGGAATAGGAAACAGTGTTACCGGCTTGATTAGGTTTACCAGTTAATTGACAGGTGTGACAAGTTTTGATGAACTCCTAAACATCCCTCTTTAACCTAGGCCAAAAGAAATGTCTTAATATGCGATTGTAGGTTCTCCTCACACCCAAAAATAAAATAAATACCATTGGAGAAAATAGCCATGGGCGACATCTCCCAACTGTTCCACAGGCACAATTTGGTCACGCAACTCTTCTAATGTGGGGTCAATCCCGTTGCGCATTCATTAGATCGGATAACGTCGATACCCTCAATAGGCAACGAAGAACAAACCCCCACAACAACCTCACCTTTAACCAGTCCACAATCCAACATCAGTTCATGCAATGGAACTGACAGTGTTCAAACCTATTCCCCTAATTAGAACACTATTCACCGAATCAGTCTCAGCAGAGAAGGGTAACACAAATTCCAACACAAACAATTCAGAGGCACTTGTGTCTCAGGATCTTTACTGGCACTAGGTTCTTCCTGACGACAAACCGCTCCGTAATGAAATGTAAATAGTCTGGGTCAATATGGACTTTCACATGCCCCTGGGCATGAGACGAGGTGTCAGGAATGAACTGATGTGGAACAGGCGCAGCTAACGCCGTAGGCTTAGATTTAACGTAATCACATGTACTGAATTTACCCCTAGCCCTGAGAACCGGACATTCGTTTTTCCAATGACCTGAACCTTGACAGTAGTGACACTCTTGACCAAAGTCAGCTTTACCACGGGAGTCAGGCTCCTAGTTGAATGAAACTCTGCCCGTGAACCAAAGTATCTCGGTGAGCGAGGCCCAAATCGCTCGGAACGCTCCCACTCTCTCCAAATACGTGGCTCTGCAAAGACACTTGTGAGTCAAAACATACTCGTTCGCCAAAACCGCAGCTTCAGCAACAGTCTTTACTTTTCGTTCATTAATGTACGTGGCTATACGATCAGTGATTGTGTCCTTTAATTGCTCTAACATAATCAGATCACACAGCCCTTGGAAAGTCATAACTGCAGAGGTGGAACATCAGCGATAATACTCGTGCAAACTCAACATGAGTCTGTATCATCCCTTTTTAAAGTTCTAAATCGTTGACTGTAAGCCTCAGGAACCAATTCGTAAATTAACCTAAGTGTCATAACTGACACTGTCGGCAACACTAAGAGCTGGATATTGCATCCTGCGCTTTACCAGTCAGTACACACTGCAACATTAAAGTGTGGTCAGAATCAGGCCAACTCCTAGCGTCAGCAACACGCTCAAACAACGAAAAGAATGTCTCAGGGTCCTTTTCATTAAATTGAGGCAACAACCATAAGTTCCCAACAATATCAAATGTGTCCGGGGCACGACCAAAAGAGGAATGACCCCTAGGTAAATCTGGGTCACCTTCCCAGAGCAAACTCTCCCCTGAGAGCTTTCCTTCCCTAACCAACTCTAACCGCTCTTGTTGCAGCTTGAATTTAGCACGCTCCAAATCCGGTTTAAACACCAATTCCTTTTCATACTTTACACAATCATGCTCTAGCTTTTCACGATCATGCTCTAACTGTAACCGAAGCAGTTCAAAAAGAAGACTACTAGGACTAACCGATGGCGCGGTCATTGTAACGATACGGGGAGACAGCGAGTCCTCAGCAAAGGCTGCCCCAGTGGTAACTTCAAGAATACCACTCCATCAGATTGGCCTTCAATATCACCCTAATAGAATTTGACGTTTATCACAAATTTCAACCTTGTAGTGTTCAGCAACTTTCAACAGCTGTTCTTTAGTACATAATTCTAACAGTTCCTCTGATGGAAAGCGAATGAACTCGTCTACGTAAGACACCATAGTCAACAGAAAATAAAAAAAATTAAAAGATCTCGCTCTTCCCCTCTGCTGAGCACACCAGACCACAACCAGATGACAATCACACTGGGCACCACAGAAGAGAGAGGAGATATATATGGAGCTTCCCCAAAATCTACAGTAACTCAACCCTAGTCTTCGAGCGGATTTGTGGTTGGTAATTACGCACTGTAGCGCGCTGGCAAGGAAATAAACCCCCCAGCACACTGGCAGATTCCCCCAAGCCACGGCTGTGCCCCCGAGACAATTGTTCAGTCCACAGACACCACACAAAACAAAATAACCATGCCCAATGTATTCCAAAGTGAAACACGTCGCTAAGCCTAACAGAGGGGAGGGGGAGGACGAACGAACCAATGTACTTTCTCCAATGCAGCACACAACGAACTATCCACTGCAGTGGCAAGTTTACCAACCAACCAAACAAAGGCAACCAGTACTGGGCACCAAACATTACAACTAAAACAAGATGTAACAAAAGATGCAAATTAAGCACCTACAGAGTTTAACATTAACACATTTTTCGCCCAAACAACACACATACTAGTAAGCCAAATTACACTAGTATTAGTCCTTCATAATGCAACAAAGTGCTATACACCAAAATGTCTAGGAACCAACCTTATGAAATCCCGGACAAGCCCCCACTTGTCACGAACCGGCTCAAAGCACGTAACAAACAAGGAGACAACTTGGAGATGGGCAATAACAAAATATATTTATATAACTAAAGTGAACTAAATATAATTAACAATGGTGTGTGTAATCAGTAGTGTAAGTGAGTGGTTTCTTGCATACGTGATAATGAGGGTTGTTGAAAGGTGCCAACGCAAACAGCCACAAAAATGCCACAACCAAAATCTGTGTCTGCATGGAGAGAGACTCTTCAATGAATGGGAAAGAGGCGCATTTATCCTGGGACACACCCGAGCCCAGGTGTGTCCCATTTCGCTGACGACCCTCCCGGCTCTGCCCACCGACATCCTATTAAGGAAAATAAAAAGTAAAGAGAAAGAATTTGGCAGACAGAGTGGGAGGGTCGTCACAACAGTAGGCATATCTCTTAGTTGTCAACCAAATGTATTTGGCATCAATCAAATGTATTTGGCATCGGTCAAATGGGTGGGCTGGCAAGTTCCCATTCAGTAGTCAAAATGTGGGTTGGGACAAGCTGCAGGACGAGCAGGCGACTATTCCACGCTACTATTCCCCATCGTTTATCTGTGAAATTGACGGCCAACTAGCTGAAAACGTTTGAGAGGGTTTATCTAATGTTCCCTCTAGATTTGAGCTAATCTCACTCTGGCTAGCATTAGTTGTTGATCTTGTTGATGTGCATAGGCAACTGAGGGGGAGAGCCTATATTTTTCATGGTTGTTTGATCAATAGGACTGTGAAATCTATTCAGGTGTATGTTGTGTAGCTGTTGCTACTGCCTGTAAACACAGTCCATTTCAAAGTGAAAGATATTGGGCCCGTTTGGCAAATGGGTTATTTGCATATAGGCCTACTGTAGCTCAGATTGGCTATAGCGCACCAGTTTGCTTAAAGGTAATTTGTGGTTTAGTACGTTACCCTGCGCCCCTGCTTCATTGCTCCAGACCACCGCAAGTGGGAGATAGAGTGCTGATTATGCTTTTTTGGTCCCAAGGCGCTAATGTGTGTCTACCTGAATGAATGCTGTCAATGATTTGGTGATATAAACCAAATTGATACTGAATTGTGCATGACTTAAATTAAATTTGAATTAACTGAATGATAAGGATGAAGAAGAAGAAGAGGGCGATTACATTTAGGACAATAGTGTAAGAATTGCTCTTTCTCTGTCCACACACGCACACCTGAAAAAATACTCATTTTTTTTTGTCTCTACTTCATCAGAAGAAGCTGTAACTGGACTGTAGCATATTACTTCCTTGAACTGTTGTTAAACTAAGTGAAAATATCTGTTGACTGAATATAAGCAGCAAGTAATGTCTGCTAAATAAACAAGTTGATGGTGCAGTCATATAGCCTCGGCACATACAAACGACAACTACATCGCACTTGCCCAGACCCACCTGCTCACATCCCCATCTCCAGCGCCTGTATCACTCTCCGCCACATGGCCTCAAACTGCACTATTTTGTTTCTCTCCGTTGCCCACGCACTTTCTACATTTAAATAAAGCATTTAAAGGCGGACTTTGGTTGATTTTCAATTTGTAAGAAATTTTTTTTTTCAAGATGATTGACGAGAAAAGTATCGTCCAACCCATAGGGTCTCACTGCACTCTTATATCCCAGAAGAATGGCTTCAGAGGGGATGGCTGGTTGAGAGAATTCCAAGAGTGCAAAGCTGTCATCAGGGTGAAGGGTGACTACTTTGAAGAATCTAAAATCTATTTTGATTTAACACTTTTTTTGGTTACTACATGAATACATATGTGTTATTTCATAGTTTTGATGCCTTCACTATTATTCTATAATGTAGAAAATAGTGAAAATACAACTTGAATGAGTAGGTGTACTGTATATCCACTAGGCTAAAACATTATCACATTTTTCCTTTGGATTATTTAATGAACCTATATCATGTTATCCCTTTGGAGCACATGCAAAAGCGAGTTGTTGAACGGAAGTGACAAAATGTATTACAATTGAATTTTAATGAGCTGATTGATGAGGATGATGAAGAGTGTTTGAATTCAGAACAATAGTGTAAGAATTGCTCTTCCTCTGTCCCACGCGCACATACAAAAAAAAAAGTTTTTTTGTTTCTACTTTGTCAGAAAAAGCTGCAACTGGACCGTAGCTTATTACTTACTAAAACTGTTACACTGTACGGTTTTTATTCTAATAGAAATTAAAATGGTCTTATATTCTTAAACTAGGTGTTTACTGAAATATACGCAAGTGATGTCTGCTAAATTAACAAGTTGATGGCGAAAACCAGAGCTATTAAATGTAGGTGTTATATTTATTACATTTACTTGTGGAATGTTACCGAATAGATAACAACAATAGAAAAAATATTCTGGTGGCATTGGTAGAGAGTCAGGTGGAGAATGGCGTGAAAGTGCACTGTACTGTAAGTATGTAATAACGCTGTGGGCCAGGTGTAAATGGTTTAGCAGCCTTTCCAATACATTTGAATACATAAGAAGGCATCCACCCCTTGATGGGCTATCAGCAGGACAATACTCTTGCCGAGTTTAGGGACTTTAAATGTATTAATGGATGTTTGCGAGGCATGTCACTTCACCCATCTCTTTGCATAGCCCACCACATGCACTGTTTTCTAACCACATCTGGATGGATCCATAACGAATTACTATGGGAATAAATCACTGAATGAGAGAAATAGTGGAATAAAGTAGGCTAATGCAATTGAAAGCAACAAATTGTTGCATACTGAAACACCCAAAGTTATCCAACTGTTATAATAGGATTTGAAGCAATAGCCTACCCACATGTGGTCAACTATTTCCGCAGCGTTTCACGCTGCTTTTAGACATGCATGGGGACTGGTCTTGATAAATCAATCATATCTCCGTTTAGATATTAGTTAGCCTACAATTAGACTGTGGAAATGTTAGGATTATTTTGCTCTTCTCTTCCAGTCACTTAGTAGCCTAGACCTAGCCTAGACCTACTCTCGACCGGTCGTACAGCGCCATATTGTCCTAAAGGAAACCCTGAGGCCTACATAGGCTAATGTAAAATGCATTTTCATTTTTCTTGGAATAGAAACACCATAATATTAATCAATTTAATTAAGCTACATTTCTAATAGTATAAACAACACATCAAATACAATAATACTTTACAACCAAATTATAATCAATCCCATATAGTTAAAAATGTTTTAGTCTCTAGTATAGCCAATATTAAAAACAGTAAAATGCGATCGTGAATTCAATCGCTTTAGCCACATGTTACGGTTTATTAATTGTTTAAATATTCAAGGGTCCCTTAGTTAAGTACATGGATGACTTGTATGCTGTGTGATGACATGCAGGAATGATTGATTGATGTACTGTATATTGAAGTCGGCCTTTATGCCAATAAGTAAGTTACGCTAAAAACAGCTACAGTAAACAGGACTCTTAGGCTTACAGCTCCATGTAATTTCAATAACTTTATTTAATTAAAAACCTTAAACCCACCTGTCCCTGAATTTACTGAAATATGTGTATTTCAAGTAAAAAATATGTGTACACTCAAGTAGTAGGCCTACATTAAGATAAATATCATAAAAGACAACTTACTGAGCATTTCATCAAAGTACCATGAAGGTCTGCTGTGCGCTATGCATATTAACAGTAGAATATCCAGGACTCGACAAGTAGCCTACCAATAGCTGCCAGTCTATAAATACATTTAAATACACAATCACAAAGGAATCCATTAATATTTTGTTTAAGGTCATTAAAAAACATAATACTAAGACAATTTACTTTCAAAAGAACAGAATAGCATGTATTTCTCTGTGCTATAGTAGCTGAGGCTATGGTTGCTTCATGTCAACAAAATTCATTAACTTGTTATACTCTTTCAGATAGGGTATAGCAATCAAAATGTCTGGCCTGCATGGACCTCTGTAGGATTATTTAGGAAAGAAAGCAAGCGCCAACAAGCTTCATGAAGACGCCCTCAAAGATGCCCTCTGGTGGCTTCAACAAGCATTAAGGGCATTAACGGCAACAATGGCTGACAGTAAAATACTATGACGTCATGCACTGTAACATGCTGTACCATACCGAGGCATCCTGTAAGTGGTGCTGCAGTACGATGCAACTTTGAAATGAGGAACACACCTTCCACGTCATTCAATATTTTTCCATAGAACGCCTCGTTGATTATCCCTTACTTATTTTAATTCTGTCTGTTAGCACACAGAAACAATTGGATCAATAGCTTACCAGTCATGACATTTTGATTTTGTATCAGGGACCTCCAAACTCATATTTCTGTGTCCTCCGTGAGGCTCAGAGCATGTGAGCGGAGATGAGTGGGAGCTGAGCGGGCACAGTTTGACTGGAGCGTGGGAAAAGACGTGGAGCGCTCTGTGAGATGAACAGGGTGTCCAACTGCTCAACTCGGCTTACATGCACTGCTCCAGACTCTTATTTCTGTGTGCTCAGGTGTAGGGCTTTTCCTCCAGGGCTTTCCCCACGTTTTCAGCTGGAGGATGTCTGTTTTGTCCACATCCTCCCTGTAGTAGGAGGTCCAGGGCAGATGCAGATGCAGCAGATTGCCCAGCAGCAGGCCCAGCAGCAGGCCCAGCAACAGTCCATCCAGTTCCAGCAGTTCCAGGCACAGCAGCAACAGACAGCCATGCAACAACAGCAACAGACGGCCATGCAGCAGCAGCAGCAGCAGCAGCAGCAGACAGCAATGCAACAACAGACAGCCATACAACAGCAGCAGTTTCAGGTCCAGCAGCAGATGAAGCTGCAACAATTACAGCAGCAACACCATCAGAACCAACAGCTCCAACAGCAGCACCAAAACCAGCAGCAGCAGCAGTCCCAAAACCAGCAACAACAGAACCAGGTATAAGCTTAAAAGCCCTGCCATGATAGCCTGCCTAGATGTACAATTAAAAGCAAACATGCAAGAAGGCAGTTGAATTGGTTTATCTTTTGGTAAACAAGTATGACATGACGACAAAATATATTTTTGGTTTAAAATAATCTGCTTCTTAATTATTTACACACCCTCCCCCATCTGTCTTCAGATGCACCCATCAAGGCACCAGCAACAGCAGATTCAGTTACAACTCCAACAGCAGCATGCACAGTCCATCCAGCACATGGTCCAGCAACAACAGCAGCAACAGGTTCAGTCTCAGCCCCAGCCGACCCAGCTGCCCCCCCACTCCCAGCAGCAGCAGGGCATGGTGCCCCAGTCTCTGGCTGGGCAGATGGCCCCCACACAGCATGTGCCCATCAGCTCACTCAGTCAGCAGCAGCAGCAACAGCAGCAGCAGCAACAGCAGCAGCTCAAGATCCAAGCCTTGCAGGTAAAGCAGAGGTGGTGTTATTGAAAAAGATGAACTTAAAGTTTAGTTAAATCTCTGTAGAATAGTGGTGACTCTTTGTTGTCCACTCTAAATTGATAATCTATAGTATCTGGGATAACACACATATTCCAGTAACTTGTTTACACACCCCTCTGCTTGCTTGCTTCCCTATGTGTGTGTATGTGCCGTGTGTTCTTTGTATGTGTGTGTGCTTTGTGTGTGGCCAGGCTAGAGCATTGCAGCAGCAGCAGCAACAGCAGCAGCAGGCCCAGCAGGCAGCGCAGCAAGCCCAACAGGCGGCGGCTCAGGCCCAGCTAGCGGCAGCTGTACCTGGCCAGGTAAGAGCACTGCAAGCTGGTGTGGTGGAACTGATTGACTGCCACTGGTCACTGAGCCTGGCCTGGAGTGAGTGCATGCTTTCAGATTTACCCGTTTGGAGTGACGACAGGGTTGATTGAATTTTGGGTCGCAAACTCTACGCTGCCCTACCAAGCAAAAAGGCATTAACTGCTCATAGTGTGGAACTGAGAAAAATGGCTTTTATTTACCTTGGTCTCACAGTAACTTTATGCAGTTACTGCTAACATGACCTCCATTCTTTTCTCCAAAACACAATATAATAGAGGCAGGATATTTGTCCACATTATTAAGCATTTAATGTAGTAAAAATGACATTAACACATTTTTGACGAAATGAGCAGTTACTGCCTTTTTGCTTGGTTATGGCAGTACTGTTTTGATCATATTTAGTTTCCTGTGTTGCCTGTTGCCATACTTAAGCTGCTGCCATAGCCAGAAGGTAGTAGTAGTTGTTATATCACATAGCATTAGCTAGAGAGACTTAAGCTTGCATCGATTCATATAATGGCACATTTTCTGCTTAATGGCTCAGGGGTTCTTTGGTTTGAACAGAATGATGAATCTCCTACGTAACCCAGGGAATCAATTTAGTTGGTTGTCATTTGCATGTACAGTGCCTTCAAAAGATTCACACCCCTTGTGTTTTCCACATTTTATTTTGGAATGGCTTGAATTTAAAATGGAATAAATTTATATTTTTATCACTGACCTACACGCAATACCCCATAATGTCAAACTGGAATTATGTTTATTGACATTTTTAAGAATTTAATAGAAAATGAAAAGCTGAAATGTCTTGAGTCAATAAGTATACAACCCCTTTGTTATGGCAAGCCTAAATACGTTCAAGAGTAATAATTTGCTTAACAAGTCACATAATAAGTTGCATGGACTCACTCTGTGTGCAATAATATTCTTTAACATGATTTTTGAATGACTACCTCATCTCTACCCCACACATACAATTATCTGTATGTGTGTGTGGTAGTCGAGCAGTGAATTTCAAACACCGATTCAACCACAAAGGCCAGGGAGGTTTCCCAATGCCCCACAAAGAAGGGAACCTATTGGTAATTGGGTAAAAATATAAAATACATTGAATATCCTTTGAGCATGGTAAATTTATTCATTACACTTTAGATGGTGGATCAATGTTCCTGAGTGTTCCGAGTTACATTTTTACATTGTAATCTCTGCCAAAGCTGCTTATACAAAGTATTGACTCAGGTGTGAATACTTATTTATGTAAATTAGATATGTCGGTATAAAATGCTCAATACATTTGCTAAAATGTCCAAACATGTTTTCACTTTGTCATTATTGTGTGTAGAGTAATATATTTAATATATTTAGAATTCAGGCTGTAATGCAACAAAATGTTGAATAAAGGGCATGATTACTTTTCTGAAGGCACTGTATGGTGCTTTTTGAGAATTTCCTGATAGGCTTGGTACTCATCTTATCGCTTCCCGGCAAAGGAGTGATAGAGCTAGGATTAATTTCCACAGGACACTCCCCCATCCCTTCTTTCTCTACCAAACTAGAATTAATGGAGACCTCTTCACCCCAACGCTAATTCTCCTCCCTATTGAAGGTTTCTCAGAATGAAACCCATGGGTGGGCTGCTGAGAGAAATGAAAGTTTCTCTCCCAGAGGATGTCTCTTTATTATACCTCAGACCTACTTTAGAATGTGTTGTTCCCCCTTCATGCATGTGTGCTGTTCGTGCAATGAATGCTATAACTGCATGCCTACTCTGTCCTGCAAACCAAATATATCCTTTAACTCAGCTGCTACATCTACTAGCGCTACTCTTAGATGCAAAGATATGGCATCATCAATTATTGAAGGACCCCCACCATCTCATCCAATTGACCAATAGACACGGTTGGGAAATCACTGCCAAACCTCTTACTGGGGGGAACAATGGGGTTCCACCATTGGCGGTCATTTAAAATACTTAAAGCTAGTTATACTAGATTACCAAAAATGATTATGTTATTTGTAGTCATTTGACAGATGTTTACCTTCTGTACTTCACTAATCAATTTAAATAATTGTCAAACGCACTGCATAGTTTAGCCTTGTGAATAAAGAGGGAGCAAGTTCCCACTGGCTGTGGAAGGCCTCATCACTGTTGTCATGGTAACACTGCCTGGCTGTGTGTCTCACACCAGGGTTAAAGATATGACTAACTGTTACTGTGTGATGTGTGTCAATGAGTGTGCGTGCATGTGTGTGTACGTGTATATGTTTGTTCTTGTGTACCTTACAAGTGTTGTTCTTGGGAGCTTGCTTGCATATGCGTGTGCAAATGCATTGTGCATGCATGCGCCTCATCTCCGCTGATGCATTGCATTTCTTGTTTTGCTTGTGATATGTCTGTTGTCCCCTCTGTCCACCTCCAAGATGATGATGCCCCGCCTTGGGATGCAAATTCCGCCCCGGTTGCCCCGCGCTGCCTCGAACCCCGCCATACCTCCAAACTCTGCTGCCGTGGGAGGACAGCAGTTACCACAGGTATTTACGCCAAGGTAGAGTGACCAGGCAGTACTCTGACCCTGACCTCTATGGTGACCACCTCTCCTAAAACCATGTCCCTCTGGTGTGCTTCCTTATGCCAACTATTACCCTTCAGTGCAGCCCTCTAATCTCCTCCCCACTTTACCCAAACCACCTCTCCTGCTCCTTACACAGACCATTGGAATTAGATCTGATAGTGAATGTCTGTTCTCATGCTCAGCATGTAGTTGATTCATGAAAAGAGAGTTGTACCTTCTACAATCAGGTTCTGATTTGGAACCCATGAAGGGTAGGCCTTAGAGCTGGGACAATAAACCCAAAATTACCGACACCGACATTGCCTTCCTCTTACTGAAGCATTTTGTGTACCTCTGTAATTTTTTGTGATTTTGCTACACAACGTTCCTGTAGATGGCTCTGAAATAGTTTTTCCCACAGTAATAGCCTATGCATTATCTGCTATGAAAGTATCTGCCTGTCCCTGTTTTGCTGTTGGCTGCTGTGAGCGAGCCACTCCCTCTCCCCACTGTGTGCACGGAGGAGGGAGAGATGCATTCTGAGAAGCACAAGTATATGACCGTTTCTCAAAATGCAATTGCGGGAAAAATACAGTTTTCAAAGCAACTACTGTTCCAGTTCCAGAGAGGAGTGTCACAGCTTTCTGTGAGTATAGCATTTATTTATCACCTCTTAATACTGAGTTCATGGCACCACTTTATAACTGGAGTAGGCTGTAAGCCTAGTATGGTTTCGATGCGCCCGAAGAGTGGAGCGCGCAATTTGCAGTGTATAGGCCTACATCAAGTAGCCTAGGCCTAGCGCTGGAAAGTTTTTGTAGATCATTAGCCTACATTTACTGATAGATTCATTAATTAGTCTACATGGCAACAATATCATATTTAGCCTGTAGTCCGATGTGCACAAAGAGGCCAAATTAAATCTGATAGGCTAATCCTAGGCTGGATTCTATTTTGACAGGTTGCATATCAAAATAACAATCATGCATTCCCTGGATATGTTAGATGAAATAGCTTATTTTTTTTAATCATAAGCTACCATCTATTGTCTTACTGGGTACTGGAAGAAATCTGTCTAGAGTCCTACCGCTAATGTAAAGTATTTGTCCATGACATCTTTTTTTTAATAGTTGTATTTATTATTATCCAGCAAAATAGTTACATTTATCACAATGACTTTTTGTACATATTGCCAACTCTAGCACCTCCCCACAAAATAATAATTTAGTAATGATTTATCAATATCGCAAACAACTGGTCAATTTATCGCAATATGTATTTTTGTCCATATTGCCCAGCTCTAGTAAGCCTATAGATTTTGTTGGAAATGTAGTGTATTGCTAAGTATTCATTGTTGTGTTTGGTAAGTACCAATAAGACACTCAATTATATTTTCTTCCCATCTTCCTCAGTAGGCACTCAGGCCCTGATCGGCGTAATGGCTTGAAGCAGGTTTTTCCCCCTGCTATTAAGGTTGGATGGTAATGTGATGCAGCTTCCAACCAGCTGAACAGTTGCTTGGGTTCCTCTGATGTGAGCTCTCTTTTCTTTTCACCTCCTCCAAAGGTGCAGCAGCACCAGATGATGTCATCGCCCTCGCCGGTACAGGTGCAGACACCCCAGTCCATGCCCCCCCCTCCCCAGCCACAGCCATCGCCACAGCCCCCATCCTCCCAGCCAAACTCAGTCAGGTGAGCAAAGTTGGCATGCTCACTCATTGACTGGAATATGGCATTTGAAAGTTTTATTTCAGGTGTAATCTTGAAATGAAATTCTCTGGTGTCAACTATGACCCTGTATTGTGTTTCTTCACAGCAGTTCTGGTCCCACACCGTCGCCGGGGGGCTTCCAGCCTAGCCCGTCCCCCCAGCCCTCACATAGCCCAGCCACCGCACGCACCCCGCAGAACTATGGTGTCCCCTCCCCAGGACCTCTCAACACTCCAGGTACTGTCCCAACTCCTCACTGGAGCAGAGGTGCGGTTCTAAGCCCGTAAGCCTCATACCTCACCTATGATTGTTTTCCTTACTAAAGTTGACATTCTTAATTATCTTTATGTAAGATGCTGATTTGTATGGAGCTTCTTTAGTTTCCCATTTGCCTGTTATGCCAAATATTGGAAGCCCAATCAAACCCATTCTCAGTACCCCTGTATATGTATACACATATTGAATGTACAGTTGAAGTCGGAAGTTTACATACACTTATGTTGGAGTCATTAAAACTCGTTTTTCAACCACTCCACAAATTTCTTGTTAACAAACTATAGTTTTGGCAAGTCGGTTAGGACATCTACTTTGTGCATGACACAAGTCATTTTCCCAACAATTGTTTAGACAGATTATTTCACTTATAATTCACTGTATCACAAATCCAGTGGGTCAGAAGTTTACATACACTAAGTTGACTGTGCCTTTAAACAGCTTGGAATATTCCAGAAAATGATGTCATGGCTTTAGAAGCTTCTGATAGGCTAATTGACATAATTTGAGTCAATTGGAAGTGTACCTGTCGATGTATTTCAAGGCCTACCTTCAAACTCAGTGCCTCTATGCTTGACATCATGGGAGAATCCCCCAAAAAATGTAGACCTGGTTAATCCTTGGGAGCAATTTCCAAACGCCTGAAGGTACCACGTTAATCTGTACAAACAATAGTACGCGAGTATAAACACCATGGGAACACGCAACTGTCATACCACTCAGTAAGGAGACGCGTTCCATCTCCTAGAGATTAACATACTTTGGTGCGAAAAGTGCAAATCAATCTCAGAACAACAGCAAAGGAACTTGTGATGCTGGAGGAAACATGTACAAAAGTATCTATATGCACAGTAAAACGAGTCCTATATCGACATAACCTGAAAGGCCGCTCAGCAAGGAAGAAGCCACTGCTCCAAAACCACCATAAAAAAGCCAGACAACGGTTTGCAACTGCACATGGGGACATGTCCTCTGGTCTGATGAAACAAAAATGGAACTGTTTGGCCATAATGACCATCGTTATGTTTGGAGGAAAAAGGGGGAGGCTTGCAAGCCGAAGAACACCATCCCAATCGTGAAGCACGGGGGTAGCAGCATCATGTTGTGGGGGTGCTTTTCTGCAGGAGGGACTGGTTTAATTCACAAAATAGATGGCTTCATGAGGTAGGAAAATGATGTGGCTATATTGAAGCAACATCTGAAGACATCAGTCAGGAAGTTAAAGCTTGGTCGCAAATGGGTCTTCCAAACTGACAATGACCCCAAGCATACTTCCAAAGTTGCGGCAAAATGGCTTAAGGACAACAAAGTCAAGGTATTGGAGTGGCCGTCACAAAGCCCTGACCTCGATCCTATAGAACATTTGTGGGCAGAACTGAAAAGGCGTGTGCGAGCAAGGAGGCCTACAAACCTGACTGAGTTACACCAGCTCTGTCAGGAGGAATGGGCCAAAACTCATCCAACTTATTGTGGGAAGCTTGTGGAAGGCTACTCAAAACATTTGACCCAAGTTAAACAATTTTAAAGGCAATGCTACCAAATACTAATTGAGTGTATGTAAACTTCTGACCCACTGGGAATGTGATGAAAGAAATAGAAGCTGAAAAAAACACTTTCTCTGCTATTATTCTGACATTTCACATTCTTAAAATAAAGTGGTGATCCTGACTGAAGACAGGGAATTTTTACTATGATTAAATGTCAGGAATTGTGAAACTGAGTTTAAATGTATTTGGCTGAGGTGTATGTAAACTTCAGACTTCACCTGTATATGAGTATTCTGATTGTTGTCCCATGTGGTTGTCTGGTGATGTGTAGGGAACCCCAGTTCAGTGATAAGTCCAGTCGGTGCCTCTCAACTGGAGGACCAACAGTACATGGAGAAACTCAAACAGCTTTCCAAATACATCGAGCCGCTGCGCAGGATGATCAACAAGATAGACAAAAACGAAGGTATACACTCATGCCATGCTCTTTCTTACTTTTATGTCCATTCTCGGCGGTTCCCACTCACTAAAGGGAGTTTGTGTTCCCAACAGATAGGAAAAAGGACCTGAGTAAGATGAAGAGCCTGCTGAACATTCTCACTGACCCCAGCACAAGGTACAATAATACAAGTGTGTTGCTTATGAGTGTGTCAGTGCCTATCCATGTTGGTCTTAACAATGGTTATAGAATGTATCTCCTCTCCCTGACTTGCAGGTGTCCTCTCAGGACCTTACAGAAGTGTGAGATAGCACTGGAGAAACTGAAAAATGATATGGCTGTGGTAAGCGTGAGACCCCGTTTTTCAATCATGGTGAAAATCTTTGTGCCGTTATATTGCTCTTTGGGTCTCAAAATGTCTTTCTGTTGTGAGTTCATAAAGGTTACCCATTGAAAGTGAATCATTAGTTGTAAAGAACCTAAAACCCTAGCAACTATTTAACTAAATGTTTCCCTATTTAGCTTATTAATAAGACATTATTCTAAACTTGTTCTAGCCGACACCACCCCCTCCACCTGTGCCCTGCACCAAGCAGCAGTACCTGTGCCAGCCCCTCTTGGATGCCGTCATGGCAAACATCCGCTCTCCTGTTTTCAACCATTCCCTGTACCGTACCTTTGCCCCAGCCATGACAGCCATCCACGGGCCTCCAATCACGTGAGTTTACCCTAACCACTCCTTCATGTCCAGAAACCCTACAGGGTGGACACATTTTCAGCTGATATCTTGGCGCGACCCTGCTTTAGATCTGTCCACGTCTCTATCATTGATACAAGACCATCCTCATTTCCCTACAGTGCATTTAGAAAGTGTGTGAAAGAGTACAGTAGCAGTGGGATCAGGCCGTCATCTGACACCCATCTCTATTTTCTCCCACTCCACTCCACAGAGGCCCCACCATCGTGGCCCGGAAGAGGAAACACGAGGAGGATGACCGCCAGACCATCCCCAACATCCTGCAGGGGGAGGTGGCCCGCCTCAACGCCAAGTTCCTGGTTAACCTGGACCCCTCATTCTGCAGTAACAACGGCACGGTACATCTAATCTGTAAACTAGGTGAGTTTAGGGCAGAGGTTGGCAACTAGATCCAGCCACGGTTGCATTGAGACACGATCACGTCTCTCTTTTTTATTCGTGGGAACAGATTTCCTAAATTAAACTAATTTCTAGCTGAATTCCTGATTTTTACAAGACTAAAATCCTTACGGGGCCGCCTGTTGCCGACCCCTGGTTTAGGGCGTTAAGAAATTAAGGCTGGGGGAAATCACATTATCCTCCCTCAAAGATAAAGTTAATTGATGTCTGATGCTATTCTCTGCTTTTCTCTTCCAGACGACAAGAACCTGCCAAGTGTGCCACCTCTCCAGCTCAGCATCCCTGCAGACTACCCAGACCAAAGCCCTCAGTGGGCAGACGATGGGCAAGTGTATGGTAAGACACACTGGCTCTCTCTGTACCCATACTCAAGTATGTAGCCTGTTTTAGTCAAATTGACTTTAACTTTGGTTGTAATGAAATGTTGCCCAATATTACCTACAGTTTAAAATGTATAACAAATTAAATGTTCAGCAAAATAACAATTTTAATTTTTTAACCATACTGCCATGTCAGTAGCTAGTCTTTTCAGGTTTCATGCATTTTCTAGTTGATTAATGCATCACTTTGTTTTTCTCTCCAGGTGCCAACCCCTTCCTAAAGAACGTTCACAGAAACATGACCTCCAAACTCCTACAGCTCCCAGACAAGCACTCTGTGACTGCACTGCTCAATACTTGGGCCCAGAGTGTCAGACAAGCCTGTCTTTCTGCAGCGTAGACAAGAGGCTCACCTCTTCATCAAACCTCTGCTGGAGACAACATAACTTATCACAGACTGTGCAAACTGAAAAGGGTGGGCTACCTCACCCTGGAACGCCAGCTCTCCCCTACCACCACTAGGGTGTGCTGTTGAGGCTTCAACACAAAATGGTATTATGAGAAAGTCCATTTGGGGTGTGTTCTGTAAAGAATTCTAGGGTGAGAATATGTATAACCAATAACTAAACACTTTTCTGTGTAAAGCTTTGAAGTGTGTATATGTGCTCGTAAGGGAATTTGTCTTTTTGTTATCAAGAATAAATACTTTTTTGCTCACCTGTTTTCATTAACCAGATCCATCCCCATCATCCTTTACCATAAGACGAAATTCAACTGACTTGACCAACCTAACAACAACGGCACACCAAAATAAGTTTAATAGGGAGAAATAAAAATGTATGTACATTGAAATATTAACTTTATATACAGTACCAGTCAAAAGCTTACATGTTCTCTACTCATTCCAGGGCTTTTCTTTATTTTTAGTATTTTTATATTGTAGAATAATAGTGAAGACATGAAATAACACATCATGTTGTAACCAAAAGTGTTAAACAAATCAAAACATATTTGAGATTCTTCAAAGTAGCCACCTTGATGACAGCTTTGCATTCTGTCAACCAGCTTCATTAGGAATTGTATTTTTTTTAATTTTACCTTTATTTAACTAGGCAAGTCAGTTGAGAACAAATTCTTATTTTCAATAACAGCCTAGGAACACTGCCTTGTCCAGGAGCAGAACAACAGATTTTTTACCTTGTCAGCTCAGGGATTCGATCTTGCAACCTTTCGGTTACTAGTCCAACGCCCTAACCACTTGGCTACCTGCCACCCCAATGCTTTTCCAACAGTATTGAAGGTGTTCCCACATATGGTGAGCACTTGTTGGTTGCTTTCCTGTGGTCCAACTCATCCCAAACCATCTCAATTGGGTTGAGGTCGGGTGATCACTCTCCTCCTTGGTTCACCTACACCTACACCTACACCTACTCTGTCTCACTACTCTGTCTCACTAAAACATGGTGGTTAGAACCTAAAATCTCACATTTGGACTCATCAGCCCAAAGGACAGATCTCCAATGTCCATTGCTCATGTTTCTTGGCCCAAGCAAGTGTTTTCTTTTTATTGGTGTCCTTTAGTAGTGGTTCTTTGCAGTAATTCAACCACGAAGGCCTGATTTCACACAGTCTCCTCTGAAGAGATGTTGATTTTTCTGTTACTTGAACCCTGAAGCTTTTATTTGGGCTGCAATCTGAGGTGCAGTTAATTCTAACATCCTCTGCAGCAGAGGTAATTCTGGGTCTTCCTTTCCTGTGGTGGTCAACATGAGAGCCAGTTTCATCATGGCGCTTGATGGTTTTAGCGACTGTACTTGAAGAAAGTTTCAAAGTTCTTAATTTTCCAGATTGACTGACCTTCATGTCTTAAAGTAATGATGGAGTGTTGTTTCTCTTTGCTTATTTGTGCTGTTCTTGCCAAAATATGGACTTGGTCTTTTACCAAATAGGGCTATATTCTGCATACCACCCCTACCTTGTGTTGTGACAACTGATTGGCTGAAACGCATTAAGAATGAAAGAAATTCCACAAATGAACTTTTAACAAGGCACACCTGTTAATTGAAATGCATTCCAGGTGACTAGCTCATGAAGCTGGTTAAGAGAATGCCAAAAGTGTGCAAAGCTGTCAAGATAAATGGTTGGCTATTTTGAAGAATCTCAAAATATATTTTGATTTGTTTAACACTTTTTTTGGTTACTACATGATTCCATATGCAGGTAGCCTAGTGGTTAGTGTTGGGCCAGTAACTGGAAAGTTGCTGGATTGAATCCCCGAAGCTGACAAGGTAGTAAACCCACTGTTCCCCGGGCGCAGAAGACGTGGATGTCAATTAAGGTAGCTCCTCTGATTCAGAGGGGTTGGGTTAAATGCGGAAGACACATTTCGGTTGAATACATTCAGTTGGACAACTGACTACGTATCCCCTTTTCCCTTCACTATTTTCTACAATGTAGATGTATTTCTACAATGTAGAAAATAGTAAAAATAAAGAAACCCTGGAATTAGTAGGTGTGTCCAAACTTTTGACAGGTACTGTTAACATTCATTAAGTGGTAATTTAAGTCCTTCAATGGCCATAATAGGAGCTGGTCCTGATCTTATTTAAAGAGGCTTTGGTTCTGCGGTGCTGGCTGGCCTGCTGTACTGTTTGCCCCTCTCAATGCACTGTTCTCCTCAGCCTGCTCCTCTGTACAGCCTGGGTCCTTTTCTGCCTCTCTGCGATGCTGGAGCTCAGGTGCTGTTTGAGGGCTGGGAGGATCACCCTCTCTGTCACCCCTGCCTGGTTCCCAGACCTGGAAAGGGTACAGGGACATGGAGGATAGCTGTTCCACTACCAAGGTTAATGTTTCTGTATAAGAGATTAGGAAAGATTCACTTACATTCTCTTGGGAAGTGCTAGTTGGGGAAACTTCTCTGCCTTGCTGAGAGGGAAATTAAATGTATTGTACAATTTACCTGTATTTTTTAAATATTTTTTTAATATAAATGACTTATTCAGGTGGACAAGATGCCTACTAAACTGCTATTTACCTGGTGCTGTCAGCAAGGTAGGCCTTTGTCATGATGTAGTTCTCAGGAGTGATTTTCTTGTTGAACACAATGTCTCGGAGGACAGCCTTCACACGTATAATCTATATGAAACAAACCATCAGGGAGAGCGATACTTCACTGAAAGAACACTGTCAGTTCTCCATGTAAACTTTACATTGAGTTATGGAGAACATGGTCAGAAAACAACTAGCTATTGGGCAAATGACAAATTATGCATGCCTTTGTAAATGTAAGACATATTTATGTAGTTTATGGTTTTACAATGTGACAATCTATTTTAATTGTCTGCTGCACAAAATGACCGGTTTTAGTAGAATCATTCTAAACCAGTGGTTGCCAACCGGTCGATCGCGATCTTTAAGGCATTCCTAGTCGATCACCCAATATTTCTGTAGAAAAGCCAACGAACAATAAAGGCTTGCGCTCCTTTAAAAAATGTTGTGTTGAGCTGTTGCTGGCAGGTGCACTTGATTCAAAAGTCCTGCGCACCGGGTAAGCAAAGTGTTCCCATGAGACAAACTCCGCCTACCTGGCGGACCGGCAAATCTGTGACTAAATCGAGTGCACCTACTGCGCTGCCCAGTCGGATAGCTCAAATCACTGTAGTTACAGAGCTTCCATGACCCTGGCCACAGCCAAGTTTAATAGGCTACTAGCCTACGTAAGATTGAATAACTTTTAAAACCATGACCACAGAGAGACTCAACGAATACAGCCAAGAGCTGCTGTTTTTATGAGTGATTTTAAGTCTATATTCAACACTATTATAAAACACGATTCTTCAGGCTGCAACTGCAATGAATGAGTAGCCAAGTATCGATAGCCCTGCGTTTTATTATTAGCAGCTCGACGTGTCAAATTTAATATTAAGGGATATTTAACTTTCTCTGGTCATAGGAACAACATGAATTTGTGCATGAGGCAGATGCGGTGCGACTTGAGTTTCGCCATCAGGTGGAAGACGGTGTCCCCTCTCTCTGGTCAGTCTTACCGGAGGAAAGGAAGGAGAGAGCAGGGACCGTGAGAGGCGGTTGGGAAAAATAGTTTTGAACGGTCATCGTCCTGATTTGACCTGGTTGACCATCAGATGCAGGCACCATCAGCCCAGTAAAACAAAAAAGCTAATTATTTCAATTCATGCTCCACAGTGCCTCACAAGTGCTAAACCAATTATATATTTTATTATCAAAGCTTGAGTTTTGAAATATAATATGGTCTGATTAACAATATTGGCAGGCCAATCATATAGCCAATATGCTGTGATAATGTTTTAGGCCTACTGCCCAAACCGTATTCCTACAAAACTGTATGAGGTTAATGTAAAAAAGCTAAATCTGAGCAGTAGATTTCCACTTGCTTTTTGACTGCGAAAGTGATCTTGACTCAGAAAAGATTGGTTTCCCACTGTTCTAAACCATAGTTATGTTGGCCAATGCTAAGGGACTGTGCAATAGCATCGATGTGTCAGAGGATGACATCTGACCTCCTGAGACTGCAGGCTGTTGGCGTTGTAGAGCTGCCGTATGATAACCTCACATTCTTGAAGGGTGGGGGGTCGGGGGGGATGGGATGGGCTGCTGTGGATCCGGAGGGGTTGTAGAGAGGTGATGAGGCCTCCCCTCAACTCTGACTCGTGTTCAAGCTTTGCCACTCCAGTGGTCTCAGTGTAGGCGTGAGCCACACAACCGTCCCCCGCTATACTGCTTCCGTGGGGGTCAAACAAGTGTTTTTAGACGAGACACTTTTGGAGAAGATGAACTAGGGGGTAGAGGTATGGATGCTTACCTGAGCCATGGGTCTTGAGATGGGCGTGTGTCTTGTAAAGGTTGCTCCAGGTAGATCACTCTCTCTGTCTGGGCCTCACTGCCCTGTGTCGGTGGCCTTGTGCTCCGGTGGCTTGATCCTAAAGAAATACCTTCCCCAATAGGTAGGCATATGCGCCACACAAGCTTACACAATCCTTGTTCATTGATTTCTATTATGGGAAACTTAAAGAGATGTTGTGAAAAGTAATATCTAACGACCACAGATCTGAAAGTCCAAGAGCCAATGCTTTATTGGTCCTAATAGACCTAGCCCACTTGTTCCAGCAATGATTGAAGAGATGATTGAAGCCTACCTTTTCTGCAAGACTTTGAAGGCTCCATGATCAGCTTATACTGCAGCTCTGTAACATCAAAGTCAAAGAGAGGTCATGTAGAAGACATGACACAGAACAGAAGTAGACATGACAGGTGGCAGCAACAGCATACCTCAACTGCCGTGCTGTTTATAAGCTCTTCTAACAAGGTCCTTTGAGCAACCTTGGCACTATGTGTCTCGCTGCTCTGACAGAGTGAAGACAGAGGACCCATGTGATTCTTTTTAACTGGATTGAAATATCTCTTTGTGGGGGGGATAGGATGCGGAGGCGATATAGAGAAGCTTGTCTGTTCTGTAAAATGATACTGCATTCCACCGCCTCCCACGGTGAGATACTCACCATCCTTTCATTTTCCTCATTCAATAACTATCACTATGCAACCACTAGCGCTAGGCTATAGTGTGTCACCTCTGTCAGCAGTGCCTCATCCTCAGATCCCTGTGTGATTATCATGCTAAAAAACGTGCAAACAAACATGTATTACAGATACAGATTTCCACTAAAGAACTTTATCATATACAAATTATTGCTGGCTAGTGGCTACCCATAAAATCTAGGCCTATTAGGCTGTATGGAAAGAAAGGCAGTAGTCTAGCTTAAATTGTGGCATTGGTATAGTTAAGGGGAAAGGCCATACATTTTATATGCTATTTTAACTTAGTAACATGATGTATAACGTTACTGTGCAAAGATGAAAATTATGGTGCTCAAACCATGACAAACAAATCTGCTGCCTATGATGACGCTTTTGGAAATCAAAAACATCAGTAAAGACACGAGGACAGGTTTGACTCACCTTTATTTTCCCGTCTGAGGTCATCTATTTCACCGTGTAGCTTCTGAAGAGTGTCCTTGTGCTGTAGTTGCAGGAACTGAATATTCCTCTGAAGCGATGCAACGCGAGTATCCATGTCCCGGTGAGATGAGACCTCTCCCCCTCTGTCCCCTCGGGGTGAATCGGACAGCGGTTCAAGGTGGTTAAACGGGAAAGGACGTGGTTGTGGAAAGCAAGGCTTGTCAAGACATCCAACGCGGGACCAGTGGGGTAGATTTCGGACAGGCGGAAGACTGTTGCCTGACATAGCTAAACTATACGGTTAGCTAGCAACACGACAGTTTTTTTTAAACTGGCTGGCTAACTTAGTCTAGCTAGCTACTATGTAGCTAACAAATAACAACAGGTCATTCTTTCCGCATGCATAATCGTGCAGCCATTACCCCTTATCGTAAACGTTCCCGGTTAAATGGATTGTTCACCTCCACAATATGCAAAGTTTAGAAACAATTTAACGAGACAGCTAGGAAAAATAAAAATACACCGATTACCCACAGCCACTATCGACAACGATTTATTTCCCCTTTCACTCTCCTTAGTGGACATGCACTACTACCATACAACGTTGCCATGACAACCATACTGTGTTGCTCCGGTGGCGGGAAATATAAACGTATCTGAACATTCGACCATTCGAACGCAGCATTGTGTCACTGTAAATGTCTGTCTCGTCTTTGCAAGAACACATATAGACAAGCATACAGAAACGATAAAGGCAAATAATTATATTTTCAGTTCAATTTATTACTTTATTTCTTAGAAATTAAGTGCGGGTCTGGACCGGTTCCGACTGACATTTTGGTGTACAAAGCACCCTGTGAATACCATATGGTTCTATGTGAAGCAGAGTTTCCAAACCAAGAGGAGCAACATCGCGAGACTGGGGGTGGTGAAGATGGCGGCGAGTGCAGACGAGATTTCAGCTTGCTCCGAGTAACCTTAACTTTTATCCCTCGCAAACGTACTTAAATGTAACAGAACTTGGCTTATAGTAAACACAATAGAGAACAAAGCTTAATTGACCGCTAATTTGATCTGAAACTTTGAGAAATGTAAGAAAAAAATGTGTGAAAGAGCAAAGAGAAGGCAGTTTCTAGCTGAGCACTCATACATTGGAGAAAAAACGCCATCTGACTCCTCGGGAGAACATAGTCGATGCTGTCTCTGCAAAGATAAACGAAAGAGCCGATGGTCTGGAGAAAATGATACGCGAAAACATCAAAAATAGTTGACCTCGAGACCTCTCTGAGTCATGCATACAAGAGTATCGAAGAGCATAAACGTGCAAAAACGGCTACTTCTGAGAAATGCACTGCACAGGAGAAGACCATCACAGACAGTCAAGAGTGCTTATCCGAAGCAGAGCGATACCGGAGAAGGTGGGGGCTACGGCTTTACGGTGTCCCCTAGGACCAGGATGAGAATGTGAAGCGCTTAGTAAGAGACATCTGTAACCGTGTGGCACAGGACTTCTCCGATGGATATGGCTGTGGATGTCTCTCATCGTATTGGGAAGAAAAAACCTTCTCTGAAGAAATAGCACACTTTTTACTTGAAGCCTTTAGGAGGAGGCTATAAAGAAGGGAGAATTACCTGCCTCTCTGAAGCAAGGGGTTATTACTCTTATACCTAAACCACACAAGGATCTCTTAAATATTGATAATTGGCATCCAATCACACTCCTAAATAACAACTACAAAATTATAGCCATAATCTTTGCAAAAAGGTTGAAGTCTTGCTTGAATGATCTGATTGATGAATGTCAATCAGCGTTTATGAAAGGGCGCCATATATCTAATGACTTCCCTGTTATCCTATTTTGGGATTTTCAGAAAGCATTTGATACAGTAAGTCACAATTTTATCTTTGATTGTCTTAAGCATTTGGAATTTGGTCGTTTTTTGCTGTTGATGCTATTAGAACTATATTTAATGGTGGCAATAGTTGTATCAAACTCTGTCATGGAACATCCTCAAGATTTAACATTTACAAAGGAATATGACAAGGTTGTCCAACTTCACCTTTTTTATTTTTGTTAGTATCTCAAATTTTATGCTCATTAGTTCATAAAAGTCAATTTGAAGGCATTACATTCCTGGCCAGAGAGATCAAGATATCCCAACTGGTGGATGACACCATTTAAAATAAAATAAAATGTGTCACAAACTAGATTAGCATTGGATATCGTGAAGCAGTTCTCCAAAATCTCAGGTTTGTTATGAAAGGAGCTGTCAATCCATCAGATTGTAACATCTCTGAAAAAGATACTGTAACCTACCTCGGTGTAAAGATCATTCACAGCCGTAAGATTTTTGGTGATCTTAATTTGAACCCTGTAACTGAATCTGTCACAAAAAAAAGTCTTCAAGGAAGGGTGCTTTTATCCGAAGCTGAGGGGCTATATCGTGCATCCTATCTTTTTTCATCTATTGACATTCCCAAATCCACTTGCTGTACCTTAGGCTTTTGTACAACTTCATATGGAAAAACAAGCCACATAAGAGGGTTTGTGATGGCGGTCTAAATGTCTTAGACTTCACTCTCTTCAATCAGATATCAAAGGTCAACTGGATTAAAAGGTACATAAAAAATCCTCATAGTTTCTGGAATGTTATACCTCGTTTTGTTTTCAGAAGTTCAGAGTAGAGGTCGACCGATTATGATTTTTAGTGGGAATCTATTTACAGAGAAAATGTATGGAAAGATAAAGGTTGAGGTTTCAAGCAAGGCATATGACACAGTTATTAAAGCTATACCTAGTGGGATAAAAACTTTACTTCAGAATAATGCATATTTTGGAACATCTCCGATTGTAAGCGATATCCAGGTGAATGGCATTGGTCTACTAGATACGAAATTCAACTATCGTTTATTAAGGGATATTTTCTACAGGAAGTCTATTCCCTCTGCGATATTTTGTTGGGCTTCAGTGTTTGATGTAAACTGGCGCCATGCTTGGCTCACTCCACACATATTTATGGTGACCAATAAAGTAAAGGAGATCTCCTTTAAGATTATCCATAGATTCTATCCGTGTAATAGCTTGATTTCTAAATATATACCTGATGTTACCAGTGAATGCAGTTTTTGTGAACTAGAAACAATCTATTGAACACTTCTGTCATTGTTTATATAGTGAAGTGTTCTGGACTGATGTAAAACTATATCTTGGCCTCAAAATATATGAAGAAAAATCCCCTTAATTTTTAAATCTGATTTGGAAAACTATTTAGAGTCGTTAAAACGTATACAAAACAAAATGTTTAAAAAATGTATTTGCTACATGTCTGTATTTGAATTGATATAATGATATAATTGATATAATGTGGATCATTTTAATTTTTTTCTAATTTCTTTGTGGAAGCCCTCTGGCTGTTATGTTTGGCATGTTACTGTTAATAAAATAAAAACATTGCGAGACTTCCCGGGCATGCTTGCAAAACTTCCGGACACGTTTTTCTCGGAAAGCTGTGAGTACTATTATATGATACAGTATCAGTACTTGTTGCATTTACACAGGGGTGGAAAGTACCAAATTGTTGTACTTGAGTATAGGCAAAGATACCTTAATAGAAAGTGACTCAAGTAAAAGTGACAGTCACCCAGTAAAATACTATTAGAGTAAAAGTCAAAGTATTTGGTTTTAAATATACTTAAGTATCAAAAGTAAAAGTATAAATATTTTCTAATTCCTTATGTTAGGCAAACCAGATGGCATTATTATTATTTAATTTTTTTAATTTACAGATAGGGAGGGGCACACCCCAACACTCACATAATTTACAAAAAAAAGCATTTGGGTTTAGTGAGACCGCCAGATCAGAGACAGTAGGGATGACCAGGGATGTTCTCTTGATAAGTGCAAAAATGTGATAATTTTCTTGTCCTGCTAAGCATTCAAAATGTAACGAGTACTATTGGGTGTTGTAGCGAGACTATATAAAGGGGGTACCGGTACAGAGTCAATGTGTGGGGGCACAGGTTAATCATCCTACCTGTAGCCTACCTGCCTCTGGTTCAATGCATTTCCACCTCTCACTATTAGTCTTGATTGTCCATCTTCTGGAATTAAAATGAGATATTCTAAAAGATCAATCTTGCTGGCAAAACATCATTAAATATTGCTATGTTATTTAGCTATAGTTAGTGTGTATATAATGAGCACCCAGATGCTGTGTAGGCATCACAATAATATCAGACAGAGACAAGCTGGCTCTGTGAAAAACTTTACGGGCCGCCTTGGCGTTGGTTACTGCACTGAACAAAAATATGAATGCAACATGCAACAATTTCAAAGATTTGACTGAGTTACAGTTCATATAAGAAAATCAGTCAATTAAAATAAATTCATTAGGGCCTAATCTATGGATTTCACATGACTGGGAATACAGATATGCATCTGTTGGTCACAGATACCCTTAAAAAAAGTAGGGGGGGGGGGGGGGGACAGTCAGTATCTGGTGTGACCACCATTTGCTTCATGCAGATTGATCTCCTTCGCAAAGAGTTGATCAGGCTGTTGATTGTGACCTGTGAAATGTTGTCCCACTCCTCTTCAATAGCTGTGCAACGATTATGGATATTGGTGGGAACTGGAACACGCTGTCGTACACTTCAATCCAGAGCATCCAAAACATGCTCAATGGGTGACATGTCTGGTGAGTATGCAGGCCATGGTAGAATTGGGACATTTTCAGCTTCCAGGAATTGTGTACAGATCCTTGTGACATTGGACTGTGCATTATCATGCTGAAACATGAGGTGATGGCGGCGGATAAATGTCACGACAATGGGCCTCATGATCTCGTCACGTGCATTCAAATTGCCATTGATAATATTACCATTGTGTTCGTTGTCCGTAGCTTATATCTGCCCATATCGAAACCCCACCGCCACAATGGGGCACTCTGTTCACAACGTTGACATCAGCAAACCATCTGCCATCACTTTGTCTGCCATAGTTGAGACCGGGATTCATCCGTAGAGAGCACACTTCTCCAGAGTGCCAGTGGCCATCAAAGGTGAGCATTTGCCCACTGAAGTTGGGTACAACGCCAAACTGCAGTCAAGTCAAGACCCTGGTGAGGACCGCAAGCACGCAGATGAGCTTCCCTGAGACGGTTTTTGACAGTTTGTGCTGAAATTCTTCAGTTGCACAAACCCACAGTTTCATCAGCTGTCTGGGTGGCTGGTCTCAGACGATCCCTCAGGGAAGAAGCCAGATGTGGATGTCCTGGGTTGGTATGGATACACGTGGTCTGTGGTTGTGATGCCGGTTGGACGTACTGCCACGTTCTCTAAAACGACATTAGAGGCGGCTTACACTAGAGAAATTAACATGTTATCTGGCAATTATCTAGAGCATGGCATCATAAATAACTACATTATCATTTTTAGATCAGTCAGTCAATTTACCCATTATACATTACGGTTTTGATCCTCTCGAAGACGGCTAGGGTATTAGTTGAGAAATCTGCCTATTTTCCTCAAAGGTATGCAATGTCACGATTTCAATGCTATACAATATTACAGAGAACAAGTTAATTATCTCTCATTGCTGAAAATATTTGTAATGTTGTACTTGTTCACGTAATTCATGCTAATGTTGGGTTATTGAGTTAGCGTCCAATTGACTCACATTCACTTCTTGAAGGAGTGAACTCCTTGTCCCAGAATGAACCGCACGGCCCATTGACAACGAATGGGTAAGGTTCACAATGACCGTTAATACGATTCCAATGGAGTTTCCCATCTCCTCAAAAGTATCTTTGGCCCAGGGAGACTGCATATGAATGATGACAGTCTAGCGAGTCCAGCCATCGTGGTTTCATCTCGATGTGATATTCTTAGCCGGACTTAGAGCTTTCCACATGAACAAATACTAAATAATTTCATAGAATTGAAAGAAGACCAGTTTCTCTTGGTCACAGATGGACGAAATCACTTCATGCTTAAAGAAAAGGTTCACCCATTTTGAACGTTAAAATGTTTTTGTGCATCTGAGTGATGTTCTATCGATTCCCTGGGTCATTTTATGTTTTCATGTGTATCTGAGTTATTGGCGTTCAAACATGGAGAAATGCTTGAGGGATCACCATGATAAAGTCTCTCACTACACTGGAAGTTAATAGGAATACGACTTTTAGTTTGCGAAAATGTCTATCATCAGTGACGATTTTAGCATGTAAATCTTGGTGGGGCAAACAGGAAAAAAAATCTATGCATGCCAGCAAAGCCACTACACAACACTAAACAATACATTCATTGCACTATAACGGTGACAAACGGTGCCCACAAACTGTTAGGGCCAACATAAAGCTGTCCCAACAGCAGTCCCAACACTACTAGACCTGGCTATCAGCTGAGCCTTGACTGGTAGCAAAACAGTTAATTCAGCCTCATTTGCTGCCTTTAAAAAAAACATAGCTGATATGACTGACTTGCTTAAACAAATGTGGTTTCTACTGACAATTGAGATGTACAAACTATGGCATAAGGTGACGACGAGCGCATAAGAGGCAATCCGTAATTTCAATTAAGAAATTGAGGAGCGAGCTAGGACGGGCGTAGTCAATATAACTGTTTGTTCAGCACTTTTGAAATGTACAGCGACAGAATTCAGAACATGGGTCGTTCTTACAGTATTCTCCCTGTACACCAAGTTAGAACCGTAGGATAAATAAAAGGGGCACATAAGCAGACAATGAAAGCTCTTACAATATTAGATAATTACATTTCTTAATAAAAGGCTATAGGCTACATGTGCTTCACCAAGTCAGAACAGTAGGTTAAATTATGTGGGGAAAAGGGACCAAATTATTAGGGTGAGGCACATGGGCTAACTGCTTACTACAGAACATACACTTAGTATTACTTTCTTAGCTACAGTATACATATCTCCCTGGCATATTACATCATTTATGCAGCAGCATAGAATACTTTTTTGAACCTTGTTGTTCTGTGCTCACTTGAACAGGAAGGTGGCGCGGAACTCTGAAAAAACAAAGTCGAATCACGATGACGTCAGTGATCTTCAGGTCGAAGCTCTAGAAAGAGGCAGAGTTCCCGACTTGCAATTCCGAGTTGGATGACCGTTCAAAACGTATTTTCCCAGTCAGAGCTATTTTCTTTTTCCAGTTCCCAGTTGTCTTGATCTCATTGAAGTCTGAAATGTCAGAGTTTCCAGTTGTTTTGAGCACGGCAGAAGTCATGCTGGATTGACAGCAAGGCCAATGTCGAATGTTTATCCTTTTAAGCTTGGAAAAGAGACCCATAACCTCAGACTTGGACCACACACCCACTCCACTGAATAGCAGGCTAGTGATTGCTTTGCAATGCTTGAAGTTAGCCACTGATTCCTTCCAAACCAGTCACTGTTGATTTTGCGATTTTCAACTTGTTGTTGGTAATGTTTATGTCCAATGATTCATTATTTCCCTTCATATGACAAGGATTGAAAAGGATTTGCCAGTAGATTGTTGACTTGATTCATGATAATGACTCCTAGCTAAGATTTGGAAAGTATGACGTTGACGCTGTCCAATCAAAGCTACTGTAGATGTAACGTGATTTGACATCATTTTATCTGTGGCCAATGACCTCGAGCCTTCTTGGATGGGCACTCGTAATATAACTGTATGGCAGCACCCAAGGGGCTTGAATTTTCGAGCTCTACCCATAGATTCTGCGTTGACATAGGGTCCCCATGAGTGACAACACCAAGCCAGTCACGGAGCAACTAGGGAACATTACTAACCCCTACACTCCGTATTTTTCACTTGCTGCCCCACAACCACAGAAAGCACTGAGCTAGGCTGAAACACCTGCATTTTGGAGCTGCCTTACACAAGAAAGCAAAAAAGAGAATGTTTGTATGGGACTTTATTAACTGAATGATATACAGTACCAGTCAGAAGTTTTGACACACCTGCTCATTCAAGTGTTCAAACAAAAAAGTGTTAAACAAATCATATTCATATCAAATAAAAATATATTTTATATTTGAGATTCTTCAAAGTAGCCACCCTTTACCTTGATGACAGCTTTGCACACTCTTGGCATTCTCTCAACCAGCTTCATGAGGTGGAATGTATTTCAATTAACAGGTGTGCCTTGTTAAAAGTTAATGGAATTTCTTTCCTTCTTAATGGCCGTGCTGCTCCTCCAGTTTCAACTGTTCTGCCTGCGGCTATGGGATCCTGACCTGTTCACCGGACATGCTACCTGTCCCAGACTTGCTGTTTTCAACTCTCTAGAGACAGCAGGAGCAGTAGATATACTCTGAATAGCCAACTGACATTTACTCCTGAGGTGCTGACCTGTTGCACCCTCGACAAAAACTGATTATTATTATTTGACCCTACTGGTCATTTATGAACATTTTAACATCTTGGCCATGTTCTGTTATAATCTCCACCGGGCACAGCCAGAAGAGCCACTCCTCATAGCCTGGTTCCTCTCTAGGTTTCTTCCTAGGTTCTGGCCTTTCTAGGGAGTTTTTCCTAGCCAACGTGCTTCTACACCTGCATTGCTTGCTGTTTGGGGTTTTAGGCTGGGTTTCTGTCCAGCACTTTGTGACATCAGCTGATGTAAGAAGGGCTTTATAAATACATTTGATTGATTGATTAATGTGTTTGAGCCAATCAGTTGTGTTGTTACTTGGTAGGGGTAGTGTACAGAAGATAGCCCTATTTGGTAAAATACCAAGTCCATATTATGTCAAGAACAGCTCAAATAAGCAAAGAGAAACGACAGTCCATAATTACTTTAAGAAATGAAGGTCAGTCAATGTGGAAAATTTCAAAACCTTTTAAAGTTTCTTCAAGTGCAGTCGAAAAACCATCAAGCGCTATGATGAAACTGGCTCTCACCAGGACCGCCAAAGGAAAGGAAGACCCAAAGTTACAGTTGAAATCGGAAGTTTACATACACTTAGGTCGGAGTCATTAAATCTTCGTTTTTCAACAACTCCACAAATTTCTTGTTAGCAAACTTTAGTTTTGGCAAGTCGGTTAGGACATATACTTTGTGCATGACAAGTCATTTTTCCAATAATTGTTTACAGACAGATCATTTCACTTATAATTCACTGTATCCAGTGGGTCAGAAGATAACTTAGTGTATGTGAACTGTGCCTTTAAACAGCTTGGAAAATTCCAGAAAATGATGTCATGAATTTAGAAGCATCTGAAAAGCTAATTGACATCATTTGAGTGAATTGGAGGTGTACCTGTGGATGTATTTCAAGGCCTACCTTCAAACTCAGTGCCTCTATGCTTGACATCATTGGAAAATCAAAATAAAAAGAAATTGTAGACCTCCACAAGTCTGGTTCATCCTTGGGAGGAATTTCCAAACGCCTGAAGGTACCACGATCATCTGTACAAACAATAGTACGCAAGCATAAACACCATAGGACCATAAGAAGGAGACGCGTTCTGTCTCCTAGAGAAGAACATACTTTGGCGCGAAAAGTACAAATCAATCCCACAACAACAGCAAATTACCTTGTGAAGATGCTGGAGGAAACAGGTACAAGAGTATCTATATCCACAGTAAAACAAGTCCTATATTGACATAACCTGAAAGGCAGCTCAGCAAGGAAGAAGCCACTGCTCCAAACCGCCATAAGAAAAGCCAGACTACGGTTTGCAACTGCACATGGGGACAAAGATTGTACTTTTTGGAGAAATGTCCTCTGGTCTAATGAAACAAAATTGGAACTGTTTGGCCATAATGACCATCGTTATGTTTGGAGGAAAAAGGGTGAGACTTGCAAGCCGAAGAAAACCATTCCAACCGTGAAGCACGGGGGTGGCAGCAGCATGCTGTGGGGGTGCTTTGCTGCAGGAGGGACTGGTTTAATTCACAAAATAGATGGCATCATGAGGAAGAAAATTATGTGGAAATATCTCAAGACATCAGTCAGGAAGTTAAAGCTTGGTCGCAAATGGGTCTTCAAAAAGGACAATGACCCCAAGCATACTTCCGAAGTTGTGGCAAAATGGCTTAAGGACAACAAAGTCAAGGTATTGGAGTGGCCATCACAAAGCCCTTTGTGGGCAGAACTGAAAAAGCGTGTGCGAGCAAGGAGGCCTACAAATCTGACTGAATTACACCAGCTCTGTCAGGAGGAATGGGCCAAAACTCACCCAACTTATTGTGGGAAGCTTGTGGAAGGCAACACAAAATGCTTGACCCAAGTTAAAAAATGTAAAGGCAATGCTACCAAATACTAATTGAGTGTATGTCAACTTCTGACCCACTGGGAATGTGATGAAAAAATAAAACTTGAAATAAATCACTCTCTACTCTTATTCTGAGATTTCACATTCTTAAAATAAAGTGGTGATCCTAACTTGCCTAAGACAGGGAATTCTTACGAGGATTAAATGTCAGGAATTGTGAAAAACTGAGTTTAAATGTATTTGGCCAAGGTGTATGTAAATTTCTGACTTCAACTGTACCTCAGCTGCAGAGGATAAGTTAATTTGAGTTACCAGCCTCAGAAATTGCAGCACAAATAAATGCTTCACGGAGTTCAAGTAACAGACACATCTCAACATTAACTCTTCAGAGGAGATAGTGTGAATCAAGCCTTCATGGTCCAATTGCTGCAAAGAAACCACTACTAAAGGAGCAATGGACATTAGACTGGTGTAAATCTGTCCTTTGATCTGAAAAGTCCAAATTTAAGATTTTTGAATCCAACTGTTGTGTTCTTGTGAGACTTACAGTAAGTAAACGGATATCTCTGCATGTGTGGTTCCCACCGTGAAGCATGGAGAAGGGGTGATGGTGAGGGGTGCTTTGCTGGTGACACTGTCAGTGATTTATTTAGAATTCAAGGCACACTTAACCAGCATGGCTACCACAGCATTCTGCAGCGATACGCCATCCCATCTGGATTGCGCTTAGTGGGACTATCATTTGCTTTTCAACAGGACAATGACCCAACTCGCCTCCAGGCTGTGTAAGGCCTATTTGACGAAGGAGGAGGGTGATGGAGTGCTGCATCAGATGTCCTGGCCTCCACAATCACCTGACCTCAACCCAATTGTGATGGTTTGGGATGAGTTGGAACGCAGAGTGAAGGAAAAGCAACCAAAAAGTGCTCAGCATCTGTGGGAACTCCTTCAAGACTGTTGGAAAAGCATTCCTCATGAAGTTAGTCGAGAGAATGCCAAGAGTGTGCAAAGCTGTCATAAAGGCAAAGTGTGGCTACTTTCAAAATATATTTTGATTTGTTTAACACTTTTTTGGTTACTTCATGATTCCATGTTTTATTTCATAGTTTTGATGTCTTCACTATTATTCTACAATGTAGAAAATAGTAAATATAAAGAAAAACCTTGAATGAGTAGGTGTTTCCAAACTTCAAATCAAATCAAATCAAATTTTATTTGTCACATACACATGGTTAGCAGATGTTAATGCGAGTGTAGCGAAATGCTTGTGCTTCTAGTTCCGACAATGCAGTAATAACCAACAAGTAATCTAACTAACAATTCCAAAACTACTGTCTTGTACACAGTGTAAGGGGATAAAGAATATGTACATAAGGATATATGAATGAGTGATGGTACAGAGCAGCATAGGCAAGATACAGTAGATGGTATCGAGTACAGTATGTACAAATGAGATGAGTATGTAAACAAAGTGGCATAGTTTAAAGTGGCTAGTGATACATGTATTACATAAGGATACAGTCGATGATATAGAGTACAGTATATACGTATGCATATGAGATGAATAATGTAGGGTAAGTAACATTATATAAGGTAGCATTGTTTAAAGTGGCTAGTGATATATTTACATCATTTCCCATCAATTCCCATTATTAAAGTGGCTGGAGTTGAGTCAGTGTCAGTGTGTTGGCAGCAGCCACTCAATGTTAGTGGTGGCTGTTTAACAGTCTGATGGCCTTGAGATAGAAGCTGTTTTTCAGTCTCTCGGTCCCAGCTTTGATGCACCTGTACTGACCTCGCCTTCTGGATGATAGCGGGGTGAACAGGCAGTGGCTCGGGTGGTTGATGTCCTTGATGATCTTTATGGCCTTCCTGTGACATCGGGTGGTGTAGGTGTCCTGGAGGGCAGGTAGTTTGCCCCCGGTGATGCGTTGTGCAGACCTCACCACCCTCTGGAGAGCCTTACGGTTGAGGGCGGAGCAGTTGCCGTACCAGGCGGTGATACAGCCCGCCAGGATGCTCTCGATTGTGCATCTGTAGAAGTTTGTGAGTGCTTTTGGTGACAAGCCAAATTTCTTCAGCCTCCTGAGGTTGAAGAGGCGCTGCTGCGCCTTCTTCACAATGCTGTCTGTGTGAGTGGACCAATTCAGTTTGTCTGTGATGTGTATGCCGAGGAACTTAAAACTTGCTACCCTCTCCACTACTGTTCCATCGATGTGGATAGGGGGGTGTTCCCTCTGCTGTTTCCTGAAGTCCACAATCATCTCCTTAGTTTTGTTGACGTTGAGTGTGAGGTTATTTTCCTGACACCACACTCCGAGGGCCCTCACCTCCTCCCTGTAGGCCGTCTCGTCGTTGTTGGTAATCAAGCCTACCACTGTTGTGTCGTCCGCAAACTTGATGATTGAGTTGGAGGCGTGCGTGGCCACGCAGTCGTGGGTGAACAGGGAGTACAGGAGAGGGCTCAGAACGCACCCTTGTGGGGCCCCAGTGTTGAGGATCAGCGGGGAGGAGATGTTGTTGCCTACCCTCACCACCTGGGGGCGGCCCGTCAGGAAGTCCAGTACCCAGTTGCACAGGGCGGGGTCGAGACCCAGGGTCTCGAGCTTGATGACGAGCTTGGAGGGTACTATGGTGTTGAATGCCGAGCTGTAGTCAATGAACAGCATTCTCACATAGGTATTCCTCTTGTCCAGATGGGTTAGGGCGGTGTGCAGTGTGGTTGAGATTGCATCGTCTGTGGACCTATTTGGGCGGTAAGCAAATTGGAGTGGGTCTAGGGTGTCAGGTAGGGTGGAGGTGATATGGTCCTTGACTAGTCTCTCAAAGCACTTCATGATGACGGAAGTGAGTGCTACGGGGCGGTAGTCGTTTAGCTCAGTTACCTTAGCTTTCTTGGGAACAGGAACAATGGTGGCCCTCTTGAAGCATGTGGGAACAGCAGACTGGTATAGGGATTGATTGAATATGTCCGTAAACACACCGGCCAGCTGGTCTGCGCATGCTCTGAGGGCGCGGCTGGGGATGCCGTCTGGGCCTGCAGCCTTGCGAGGGTTAACACGTTTAAATGTCTTACTCACCTCGGCTGCAGTGAAGGAGAGACCGCATGTTTTCGTTGCCGGCCGTGTCAGTGGCACTGTATTGTCCTCAAAGCGGGCAAAAAAGTTGTTTAGTCTGCCTGGGAGCAGGACATCCTGGTCCGTGACTGGGCTGGATTTCTTCCTGTAGTCCGTGATTGACTGTAGACCCTGCCACATGCCTCTTGTGTCTGAGCCGTTGAATTGAGATTCTACTTTGTCTCTGTACTGACGCTTAGCTTGTTTGATAGCCTTGCGGAGGGAATAGCTGCACTGTTTGTATTCGGTCATGTTACCAGACACCTTCCCCTGATTAAAAGCAGTGGTTCACGCTTTCAGTTTCACGCGAATGCTGCCATCAATCCACGGTTTCTGGTTAGGGAATGTTTTAATCGTTGCTATGGGAACGACATCTTCAACGCACGTTCTAATGAACTCACACACCGAATCAGCGTATTCGTCAATGTTGTTGTCTGACGCAATACGAAAAATGTCCCAGTCCACGTGGTGGAAGCAGTCTTGGAGTGTGGAGTCAGCTTGGTCGGACCAGCGTTGGACAGACCTCAGCGTGGGAGCCTCTTGCTTTAGTTTCTGTCTGTAGGCAGGGATCAACAAAATGGAGTCGTGGTCAGCTTTTCCGAAAGGGGGGCGGGGCAGGGCCTTATATGCGTTGCGGAAGTTAGAGTAACAATGATCCAAGGTCTTTCCACCCCTGGTTGCGCAATCGATATGCTGATAAAATTTAGGGAGTCTTGTTTTCAGATTAGCCTTGTTAAAATCCCCAGCTACAATGAATGCAGCCTCCGGATGAATGGTTTCCAGTTTGCAAAGAGTTAAATAAAGTTCGTTCAGAGCCATCGATGTGTCTGCTTGGGGGGGGATGTATACGGCTGTGATTATAATCGAAGAGAATTCTCTTGGTAGATAATGCGGTCTACATTTGATTGTGAGGAATTCTAAATCAGGTGAACAGAAGGATTTGAGTTCCTGTATGTTTCTTTCATCACACCATGTCACGTTAGTCATAAGGCATACGCCCCCGCCCCTCTTCTTACCAGAAAGTTGTTTGTTTCTGTCTGCGCGATGTGTGGAGAAACCCGTTGGCTGCACCGCTTCGGATAGAGTCTCTCCAGTGAGCCACGTTTCCGTGAAGCAAAGAACGTTACAGTCTCTGATGTCCCTCTGGAATGCTACCCTTGCTCGGATTTCATCAACCTTGTTGTCAAGAGACTGGACATTGGCAAGAAGAATGCTAGGGAGTGGTGCACGATGTGCCCGTCTCCGGAGTCTGACCAGAAGACCGCCTCGTTTCCCTCTTTTTCGGAGTTGTTTTTTTTTTGGGTCGCTGCATGGAATCCACTCAGTTGTCCTGTTTGTAAGGCAGAACACAGGATCCGCGTCGCGAAAAACATATTCTTGGTAGTACTGATGGTGAGTTGATGCTGATCTTATATTCAGTAGTTCTTCTCGACTGTATGTAATGAAACCTAAGATGAGCTGGGGTACTAATGTAAGAAATAACACGTAAAAAAACAAAAAACTGCATAGTTTCCTAGGAACGCGAAGCGAGGCGGCCATCTCTGTCGGCGCCGGTACTTGTATATATACCGTTCAAAAGTTTGGGGTCACTTAGAAATGTCCTTGTTTTTGAAAGAAAAGCACTATTTTTGCCCATTAAAATAACATAAAATTGATCCGAAATAGTGTAGACAAGTGTAGACATTGTCAATGTTGTAAATGACTATTGTAGCTGGAAACAGCTGATTTTGTATGGAATATCTACATAGGCATACAGAGGCCCATTATCAGCAACCATCACTCCTGTGTTCCAATGGCACGTTGTGTTAGCTAATCCAAGTTTCTCATTTTAAAAGGCTGAATGATTATTAGAAACCCTTTTGCAATTATGTTAGCACAGCTGAAAACTGTAGTTCTGATTAAAGAAGCAATAAAACTGGCCTTCTTTGGACTGGTTGAGTATTTTGAGCATCAGCATTTGGGGTTTCGATTACAGGCTCAAAATGGCCAGAAACAAATAACTTTCTTCTGAAACTCGTCTATACTTGTTCTGAGAAATGAAGGCTATTCCATGCGAGAAATTGCCAAGAAACTCAAGATCTCGTACAACGCTGTGTACTACTCCCTTCATAGAACAGTGCAAACTGTCTAACCAGAATAGAAAGAGGAGTGGGATGCACCGGTGCACAACTGAGCAAGAGGACAAGTACATTAGAGTATCTAGTTTGAAAAACAGACACCTCACAAGTCCTCAACTGGCAGCTTCATTAAATAGTACCCGCAAAACACCAGTCTCAATGTCAACAGTGAAGAGGCCACTCCGGGATGCTGGCCTTCTAGGCAGAGTTGCAAAGAAAAAAACATCTCAGACTGGCCAATAAAAATAAAAGATTAAGATGAGCAAAAGAACACAGACATTAGACAGAGGAAGATTTGAAAAACATGTTATGGACAGACAAATCTAAGTCTGAGGTGTTCGGATATGTCTGTTGGTCAAAATGAATTAAATTCAATCAGAAAGAAAAACGTTTGTGAGATGCATAAAAAATAAAAAGATGCTGGAGTAGTGCTTGACACCATCTTTCAAGCACAGTGGAGGAAATGTGATGGTCTGGGAGTGCTTTGGTGGTGGTAAAGTGGGAAATTTGTACAGGGTAAAAGGGATCTTGAAGAAGGAAAGCAATCACTCCATTTTGCAACGCCTTGCCATACCCTGTGGACGGAGCTTAATTGGAGCCAATTTCCTCCTACAACAGGACAATGACCCAAAGCACAGAGCCAAACTATGCAATAACTATTTAGGGAAGAAGCCGTCAGCTGGTATTCTGTCTATAATGGAGTGGCCAGCACAGTCACCGGATCTCAAACCTATTGAGCTGTTGTGGGAACAGCTTGACCGTATGGTACGTAAGAAGTGCCCATCAAGCCAATCCAATTTGTTGGAGGTGCTTCAGGAAGCATGGGGTGAAATCTCGTCAGATTACCTCAACAAATTGACAACTAGAATGCCAAAGGTCAACAAGGCTGTAATTGCTGCAAATGGAGGATTCTTTGACAAAAGCAAAGTTTGAAGGACACTATTATTTAATTGAAAAATCATTATTTATAACCTTGTCAACATCTTGACTATATTTTCTATCATTTTGCAACTCATTTCATGTATGTTTTCATGGAAAATGTATTAGGGTAGCTAGAACTTTTGAATGGTAATGTGTATATATTTGACATTGTTTGCAAACTGATATGTGACACATATTGCCAAAATAATACACAAAACCAATTATTTTTTGCTAAACAAGTGGGGCTCATCTGCCCTGAATGACAGATCGCCACTGCCTATCATAAAACATTTAACGCTTTTTAACTAGGCAAGTCAGTTAAGAACTAATTCTTATTTACAATGATGGCCTACTTGTACAGCCCCCGGCCAAACCCTCCCCTAATCCAGACGACACAGGGCCAATTGTGTGCCGCCCTATGGGACTCCAGTCCATGGCCGGTTGTTATACAGCCCAGGATCGAACCCGGGTCTGTAGTGATGCCTCTAGCACTGCGACTGCTGCGCCATTCCGGAGGCTGTATTCTCTCGAATGAGCCATTGATCATATTTATGCTATATTTCTACCTCGAGAATTTGATTTAACGAAGGGCCTAGCACATTTTTCCTATTTGTCTGCCTCTTTAGATCAGGGTGCATTGCATGGTACCGTTGCCAGAGATATAGAAAGTTGCTAGAAATCCAATTAATGAAGGAACGTATAACGTCCCACCCGGCAGACTGCTGCGTCATGCGATTGCTAAATGTATGCCGCATTCAAATCAATTGGGAACTCGGAGAAATACGAGGTAAAATCATATCAGTACTCTAAAAGGAGGCTTGAGTTCAAGGTTGCAATTCCGAGTTGGATCACCGTTCAAATTTTTCTAAGTCGGAGCTCGTTTTTTCCCCCGATTCCCAGTTGTTTTCAATTTACTGAACACGGAAGGCAGAGAATTCCGATTTACCAGTTGTTATGAACGCGGCATATGTCGAGAAACTGGCCTACTTTCATAGAAAGTACGTAATGTCACTATTCCAACGCTATACGATACTATGTATAGCAAGTTAATTATCTCACATCTCAGAAAATATTTATGTTGTACTTTTGTTGACAAATTCGTGCTAATTCTTAGAACCCCCAGAATGCACTTCCTCAAAGGTATATACCGTTGCGAATGGGGACTACGCTGAGGCACATTGATCAGCAGGTTGAACATGGTGAGATTGTAGACTCCTAAATTGATAGTTGTAAAATCTCCTAAAATAAATGCACTAACTAGCCACATTACATGCTGATATTGTATTTGGTATTTCAAGTACAAATAAATGTTCATATTATTTGTACTTGAGCTTGTGTCCTCAAAAGTGAGGACAACTCAGCATTTTTCTTTTTTACAAGGTCAGTTCTAGACCTTTCGAAAACTAGGACAGTGATTGTTTATGGCCAGCTCATGAAAAAATAAATACGTTTGAGTGTCTATTTCGGCAGAAACCTACATTTTCCTCTACCATTGAGGTAAAAATACTAGTGCAAGAGTCTTTACTACACCTGTAAATCTTGTAGTTTGAGGATAATCACCACCATCCTTTCATTGTTCAAGTGACAAACATTCAATATCTTGTTAGAATTTTAAATCAAACAACTATCCTTCACATATCAACCAGTAAAACTGCTTAAAAATATTAATATTTAGCGTAACGTCATCCAAACGGCAATGTGCTTGAATTTATTTACAAGATTAAAAAGAAACAACATTTATCACAATAGGTGGCCCAAGCATGAAGGCAAGTGGCAAAAAAAAAAGCCATTTCATTCTCCTGCTACTGGAACTTGAGTTTATCTCCAAACAGGGCAACTTAAGAGTCCGTAGAGAAATCCTCCTGTAAGGATGAGTAGTGTGCTGGACATGGGGCCGAGTGAGAACAGTGCCCCAAACAGGTAAAGCAGTAGAAGCATCAGCAGGGTTCTGTAGCTCGCCAGCATGCGCAGGCTTAGCCGCGGCCGTCGGTACCTCTCTGCTGTTAGTCGTGTCTCTGGGCTCCTGCACCTGCCATCCGCCGCGGCCTCGGGGCTGGCCAGGTAGTGCCGTCCCAACTGGCCCAGGAAGTCCGGCCGGGAGCACAGAGCATCCATGTGACCTCCGAACTTTGGATGGGAGAGGCAACAATTATGACAGGCCAAAACAGACAGAATTCTGACTTCTATGGAAACCCATTTTCTCTTAGTTCAGCTTTTGGGTGTATACAACAGATGTACATATTTCAGAATAGATCATGATAGTTTACAGCACTGCTGAGGTCTCACAGTCAAATAGAGATGACAGGTTCAGGGTATCAGTTTTGCAAATTGCAAAGAATTGCCATGTCACATACCCTCTCATTCACCAGAGATGAGATCTTGAAGAACAGTCTGACCAGGATGGCGTTCTCATAGCTCCTGATGGGCTGAAGCTCTGGGTCCCCTTGGTACTCTATCTCAAATCTACGCAGTCCATTGATGACCTGAAAAAACATCACATATTTAACAGTGTGTGGATATATCATAAGGGATGTATGTGTGTTGAAGGGGTTTGGTTATTAAAGTTGAATAAGTAGTCTGACCTGCATCCGGCCCAGGTCTGTGAGGATGAGTCCGTTCTCCCCTTGAACACAGTCTGGTAGCTGCTTGGAGTTCCCATCGTCCTGACCAGAGCCTAGGGTAGCCATCAGCTGAGACAGTTGTCCTGCATTCAGCTGTAGACGACAAAACATAGCATGAGTTGAGGAATTAAGTCTGCATTAGCTCATGCTAAATGTTCAGGAAAAGTGATATGTAAACCTACCCGAAATATCTGACAGAGGTAGTCCAGTGACCTCTCCAGAAACTCATGGGTCTTAACACACGCCCCGGTGTCATCCACCTCTCCTCCATTGAAGGTGTAGTTGAGGTCAGGGGAGCCCATTCCAAACCAGGACATGAAGGAGTTGTTGGCCGCCACCTCAGCTGACTGATCTGACATCTTCTTGGCGGTCTGCCTCGCCTGGTCGATGATCTGAATGAGCTTCAAGACCTACACCAAAGGAGGATGACAACTGACCACGTTTATAGTTGGTCCATCTAAGCAAAAGGGCAGGCCTAGGCGGTTGGGTCTTTTGATAAACAAGAATAACGTAGACTTACCAAGACAGTCAGCAAGCAACAGCAACAGAGTGCAGTTCAGAGAGATCTAATCTTGCAGAATATAGCTAGCTCATTTTACTAGCACTGGGAATTTCCAGGGACCTCACGATACTTAGTTGGAGATACGATATGTATTGCGATTTGATACTGCAAGTTTGTGATTCGCTTAGAAATCTCAGATCTTTTCTCCCAAAGTTGGGCTCAATTTCAGAATTGGAATTTGCAAACTGTCTGGAATTGAAATTAACTTGATCGCTAGTATGGTCCCCTCCGCTCCACTCACCGTGCCCCTCAGCTCCATGCCGAACATCTGTTTATACTGACAGTCTTGGCCCTCCAGACCATACACGTGGCTCTTCACCCTGAACACCCTGTCTGTCACCACAGGCTGCCGGGCCGATAAAAAGCTGCCACCGTGGCCCGGCGAGAGGAAGCACCGGTGCTGCCGGTGGTGGAGGACATGCTCCGGCTCCAGAAACAGCTGCTCTCCTGGAGAGGGACAGAAAGTGGAAGGACAGGAGAATTACATTAGGACAGGGCAGTGACAGCTCAGACTGCTATAGCTGGACCATTACATGACTATTAGTGCATATACATCACACAAGTATCATAAGGCTGGGTGACTGTTTTTGTCCTTACCTTTCTGAATCATCTCCGATAGATTTGGCTGAGCGAAGACTTTGGCCACCCTGAAGACCATTAGTGCATTTTTGACGTTGACCAGGTCTGTGCGTACCACCCTGTTAAGGAAGCCCTGAAAGAGCTTGGTGTACATGAGCAGGTTCTCCTGAACAAACAAGCTCCTGAATTTTTTGTTGAGAAAAACTGGTTAGGAAGATTAATGTAAAAATGTGAGGAAGCAATAAGACAAATATCTAATTCCTTGTCAGTACTGCAGAGTCAAAGACTTGAAGGAAGCACTACAAACACATTTATTCAGCCTGACCCATCTGGTGATCCAACAAATAACTCACCATTTCTCAGGTACACCTTTGTTCTGGTCTGTCTGAGGATTGGTCTTCTCTCCTGTGTACCTCCATGGCTGGATGTAGCTAAGCCACGTCTCCAACACCTAAACGTAGAGATACAGTGGTGCTTTAGAGATAAGAGCACACAAACATTTTTATCTCCATTATAGGAGGTGGTGAGTTGTATTGGTTGGACCCAATGAAAATTTGTGATTGACACCAACACTTCACCCAAGCTGAGAAGGTTGAGGATTGAGCTGTGACACCTACCACTCTGAAAGAGGCATCTAAAGGCCAGTGGCCAAAGCAGTGCTGGAGGAACACATATAGCTTCTGCTGGACAAAACGATGTACCACCACCCTAGAGACAGACCAACAGTGAATTAGAGGCCAAACTAGATCCAGACCATTTAAAGTTACAATAAAGTTGAGAATGTCGACCCTAATGTCTGACCCTGGTGGTGCTCACTGCTCAACTCACCTCTTCAACTCCTCCAGGGGGCTGGTGTGGGAGTGAGCCGAGGAGGAGACCTGCTCAGGTTTCAGGCTGCAGGAGAAGGCATGGAGGTGCTTCACTAGGAGACGAACCACCAGAACGTGCTCCTCTGTTGGGGTGAATGGCTCCTGAAACAGCCAGTCATACACAAATCCACAGGGACAGCAGCCAATCATAAGAAGCTCCTCGGATAACAATAACCAATCACACAGCGGGCTTGGAACATAACCCCTATTCCTGGTACTGTTTCTCAAATGACCCTGTTGTTGAAAAAGTCTATCTGGAAAAGGCATTCCATGTGTCTAGCTCAGAAACAGGCACAGACTTTAAATTGAGATTCAGGCCCATTATTCTTAGAGAAAGAGGTAGACAATTTGATGATGAATTCATTGATTTAGGGCAATGTGGTTTTTGAGGTTTTGAATACTGTAGTATTGTTTGCGCAGAATGGAAAAATGTGAAATGAGAAAGAAATGGTACACACATTAACCACATAGTAACATAGCAAGACATGCTTTAAAAGAAGAAGGGTACGTGCACATGCGCACAAAATAAAATGTCAAATTCTCCTTTCAGGGATATTTCTCTATTGGCCATATTCTACTGTGAGATGTTGGTCTGACATTATGTCAAAATGGTGTGCTGTCAAAATGGGGCCCATCCAAGGATAGGTCTTCGACTGGTTGCGTTCAGGCAGTTGGTTTTATAGAATGCACTGTAACAGCATTCAAATGCTTTCTTGAAGAGAAGTACCCTTGACCTTCCTGTCCTAACCTTAGCGCTACTCTGTCTTCAGGGCCTAGGTTTACCTCCAGCAAGCCTAGTGGGATTGAATGAAAAGGGAAAAGTACTTGGTACGTGTGGAGGGTTCCAGAGCCAGGAGGGGTCAGGGGTTGGCACAGCATGCTGGACATACTGAGGCGATACTGCAGCAGCGCCAGCTGTACGACCCATCACAACCAGGGGAGGAAGAGGAGGGAAACAACATTACAGTGGGGGGGAAATAGGAGAGAGAGAAGAGGGAGGTGAACATGAATAGAAAGGATAGGGTGCATCCAAAGAAAAAGAGGTGAAGACCAAAAAGGGGAGAAAATGAGCAGAAACAAAACAAAGGATAAAGACAAACAGAAATATATTGACCACATGAACACAATGCTATGGCAGCTAGAGTGATGTAGTAGCCCTTTCATACCAAACACAGGAAAGATGAATGGTTTTATCTCTACAATGAGGGACACAAAACATGGTTAAAAACAGATTTCTTAGAGGTTTTTGGGAAGAACGGTTCAAAGGTAAAAGGATTGTTTCGGTCCAATGGCCATGACCGGTAGTTTTTTTTAGGGGGGAGTGGGAGTACTGCATCTCTTACACTATGGACAACCACATACTTTAACTATACATTCTAACAGAAGATGGCATATGTACTAGGCTACTAGGTGATAGCAGGGATAGGAAGAATATGGCTTTTACGCCTTTGGGGATTTGAGAGGTGTATGGATAATGAAAAAGACTTGGCTAGATTATATTGAATGGATGTAGAGATGGCAAACAGCTGAACAGCCAAATAAACAACACAAGGGTACTGAAACAGTGAATGGAGCCACAGACAGCATGCACAGGTCTGAGAGAAGCAAACGCACTACTACCAGATACACATACAAAAATAAGTGCAGTAAATTTGCACTGCAGTTGCCCATATGCCAATAATTCAGCAACAAAAGAAAATCCTCCAAACAAAAAGCCTGCCTTTCATATAAAATTAGAAATGCCTGATCCCATGCCCTTTTTTGATTGGTTTGACATTGAATTTTGATCATTTTGACAGTATTCATGCTTCATAATCTATGCAAATAAAGACAGTCAAGACAAACTAAAGCCAGACCTCCCTCTGTCTGATTTTCCAGTTACCCTGAAAGATGTATTAGAAATTGAAAAAAAAAAAAAAAAAACTCATATACAGTGAAAAAGGAGATGGATACAAATCACATTTCTATAGCCCAGATGAGAGTGCACATCTTATTCAGATAGAAATATTCCCCTCTAGTTAAAAAGAGTACAGTGGGACCCGTTTTGTGTCCCAGTTGTGAAAGCCAGGTTGATTTGATGCAGATCACCATGTGAGGCAAATGGTACTCAATGGGGTGAGCCCTGCTGTGGTTCAAGTGTGTGTGTGTGTGTGTGTGTGGAGGGGGAGGAGTAGTGATCAGCCAGTCAGCCGTGCGGTATTGCAGTGCAGGTGAAGGGGTTGAGCCTGGTAGTGGGAAGGGCCATGTGTGACATGCTCTTACCTTCACCTGGGGGGACTGCAGCTTCTGATACATCTCCAGGGAGTAGTGATGCAGCCACATCTCCACAAACACCTGGGGATAACACACACGTCTTATTCCCGATACCCTAAACACCTGACTGACAGTTCACACCAAATCCATTCATGGCTGACAAATGATGAAGGCGGCTCACCTGTAGTAATGCCTCTGACCTCCAGATCTCCTGGGCTGCAGGGTCAGCAGTGACTGAGGGCTGATGGGATATGTGGCGCTTAAGGAGGCTGGCGCTGTGGATGCCATACCCTGCAAAAGGCACGCTGGGAGCCCTGGACACCAAAGACATGACAGTGCGCAGTGAGTTTCCTAGCATTAGGAAGGAAAGAGAAACTAAAAGGAGGCAAAGGAATAAGAAAGTATGTGCTCTTATTGGACAAGTTCAGGTAGCATCCTTCAAAATGTTATCACCCCACTGATCACAACCCTGTTAGCGCCCTCAGTCACATCTGACTTTGGAGTTCTATCCCCACTGTAGAGTACCTGGGAGCAGGTGGAGACACAGAGCCTCTTTTATAGATGAATGGAGAAGGGGGAACACTGCCCTCTGTAGGAAGGAAATACTTGAGGTAGGTGTCCACTAGCACAAAGTATGCACTATCCAGGCTGCTCACATGCTGTCCTAGAGAGTAGTTCTGAGAACACAACATCAAAACACTTGTGTGAGGTCAAATAATATAGTCTGATTCACGTATCACAAACTACCAAAATAAGATATTGTTATGACAGTTGAGCATCGTTACCTTTGGTGTTATGAGACTGGAGGCAAACATAAACATGTAATATTCAAAGGGATCTGAAGAGGGTTAAGGACATACCACCAGACTTTAAAATACACCAAAATCACAAACATACATTGTCAACAATGTTTTTGAGAAAGCAAGGGCCGAGTGAGTTTGAGCGTCAAGGATACTGAGTGCCAGGCTGAGTGTCTGCAGACCAGACAGAGGAAAATGCAGCTTGTTGTTTAAAAGTGGGCAATCTGGGAGAACACCTTCCTGTATGGACACCTTTACAGGACCCTGCAAGAGGGGAGGAGAAATAATAAAGTGGTTAGTGTAAAAAAAAAAAAATTGTGGAAGACCTTGCTATGTATCAAATAAAAAAAGTTATGTTTAAAAAGAGATGCGACTTACAGGCAGGAAGCTGACTGGTATTTCATATTTGTACTCCTCTGCTTGAAGCTTGTACACAAGCTTCATCATTGGACCACTGAAAATCACACGATCATAATTAAAATCAGTAAATTACTGCTTTTCTAAAATTCAACGTCATAAAGGTAGACAGTGGACAGAAAGACACGGGAACACAAAGACAGACATAGGATGACAGACTACCTAGGATTGAGAAAGTCCATAACGATGTTGTACTGATTGCTGCACGCCTGCAGAAATCCCAAGTTCCAGCCCACGATGACACCGTCAAGACTGCCGAAAACGCTCTCTACCAGCCAGGGGAAAATCAGGTGCAGCTCCTGCAGAGAGAGATAATAACAGAGGATGAATGTTTTTAGGTAACATGGTTGAGTTGAACCAGGTTCAGGTACAAAGCTGACATGCTGACTGACTAAACATTGACATAGGTCAGATCATCAATATCCAACTATAACTACAACCCCCCCCCCCCCCGTATAAACAACACTGGCTTATACAGACAAACTGTACCTTTGCAGGGTAGTCATCAATGACCTTCACCAGCTCCTGGCAACACTGGAGAAAAGGCTTGGTGGTCGAGTCCATTTTCAGGTTGGCCTGTAAAGAAAAGACAACATCATTACTGCTGACAACAGTTACTGCTGCCACGGTACTATGCTAGCGATTATGTGACAATGACTTGGCATTGTCTCAAATTCAAGTAGTCAACATGAAGTTCACATGTTGCTCATGACGAGCAGCAACACAATATACTAACTAACCAGAAGGTAACTGGGCTGTTGCATGGCTGGGGCAGCCATAGAAAATTCTAGTTAGACGAGACGCGGTCAGACGCGATTCAGAATCCAATTGACACCTGGATAGACAAAGCAGAAATTGTTCAGAGGGGCTTTGTTGATATTGTGATTATCTATATCAAACAAATTAGGAGCATAGCTAACTACAGTTAGCTGGCTAGCTACCCAGTGAGGGGCACATATGACTACAAAACGCTTAAACACCGGAAGCAAGATAGCCAATAAGCCATTCAAATTTAAACGTGGCTGAAACTATAACCACCAGTAATTACATAGCTTTGCGTTGGATAACTAACGTTACCTAACATCAGCAAGCTAGCACTAACGTTTGCTTTCTAGCTAGCCTGCCTGTGGTTAGCTAGCTTTCTGTACTGCCATCAGCTTGTGAGCTACCGTTAGCTGGCTTAGTTTAGCGGCTAAATGTGGCAGGCAGCAGCTAACAATGCTACGGGCTGACAAAGCAATTTGTTTTCAAAATAGCCTCATCTCAACATGCACTGGGTTAACTTAATGTTTCTTACCTCCCTCGACAAAAAATGGCCAGACTTTCCAGTTCATCAAATATATGTATCTTAGTCCTATCTATGTATATGTATCCTCGTCCTATCTATGGGTTCCAATCTACCGCGTTTCTATCAGAAACAGCATAGCGAAGCGAAATTATGTCATTTCGCTGAAGGATGTGGCACGCGAACGCGCGCTCCCGTGTGAATCGTGCCTGAAGGAAGGAAGAGCTAGGTACAATATTGTAGGTAGATGGCAGTGTTGCCACCTCCAAAAAGTTTTAGTAGACCTAGGCCATAGAGATAGATAGAGGACTCATCTTTGTATCTGTGCCATTATAGCTTCTGTGAGCCTCAATGGCGCTGCCCATGCGATCTCCATTTTAAAGTAGTACATTTTCTTCTTCACAATAGGCTGATCCCTCCTGATGACCCGGTTGGACATGACTCCAACAGGGTCACCCGGAGGCATCAGCTAATGACGTTGGAGGTCCCACCCAGTTGACTACGTTAGAAACCCTCAATTATGCTGCCCATGCTAGTACAACCTTTTGGCTACTAGAGGTCTCTATCCTTCTCTATGTCAGGGTTAGGCAACACTGGTCCTGGAGTGCTGCAGGCACTTCATGTTTTTGATTTAACCAACCTGGAAGACCAGGTGTGTTGAATTTAGGCAATCACTGAACTGATCAATTAGCTCAGTTGTCTGGTGTGGTGTATAGTTGGGGCAAAATCCTGCGGCACTCCAGGAACCTAGGTCGATGATGAAAGTTGGTTCATAGACTACATGGAATTGTGATAAAGTAATATTACTTACTGCAGGGTGGGATTACCGAATGGTTGTGGGCCCCCAGGAGGTTGGGGGCACCCCCAGATAGCCAAATGTGTAGAATTGCAGAAAATTAGCTTTAAAAGCTCAATTCTCTCTCAGCCTCATGGCAAAATGTGAACAATAGCACGAGATGAGCTATTAAACAGCACACTTTTTCTCTGACCCATGGAAAAAAGTGTAGAATGGCTGGAAATGAGCTTTAAAATTGCTACATTTTCTCATAGCCTCATTACAAGATGTGTAGAATAGCATTATAAAACGGCACATTTCTTCTACACAAAATGTGTTGAAAAGCAAAGTTAGCTGTCTCCCCCCCCCAATTAAAAAAAAAAATCTGTTTTCCTAAAAAAGGCCCCTGGGCCCCAAATGCAGTCCAGCCTTGACTTACGGTTAAATATTGTTACATTTACATAAACTTTCTAAGTATATCAACAATCAATCAGGTGAATCAATCATGGATGGTAGATTTTTTCAAACCCCTTAACTGAAAGAAACTAACTCAAGATAGGTGCAAAGTATGCTTTTTGCAAGTGCAAAGTTAAGTGTGCTTAGTGTAGCCTAGTATGTGGCATAACTATTGGTTTGTGTGTATCTTTATGATGTGTTTTAATTTTACAGTGACATGCCCCTGTGTTAATGGAGTATTAAATCCCAGCGGAACAGGCTTACAAATCGTATTACATCCTGTTTTGATTTAAGTGCGCGCATCCCTCACAAATACCCTTTGGAGTCCCCTGTCCTGCCGGGAAATTAGGCAGTGTGTCAAAATGATTAATCAATGGCTGATTAATAATTCTAATTTCATCACTTTAAACTGCAGAGCGTTATTGCAGTAGCATCCCGGTCTAGGCATTCAATAAGCTCCTGTCTTTCTCTGTGGATGCCGATGTGGGCTTATCCGATCTGATAATACCTCTGATTAAAAGGGACTCTTTACGTTTAATGATTATATTTTTTCATAAGGATAATGCAACAACAAACAGGATTACAGAACAATAACCAGATTTATCAGGATAATACAACATTTAAGCACCAAATATCCCCTAAAAAGAGATCACCTATAGTATTTATGCTCACAAAAAGTTGAATGAGGTACTGTATGCATCCCATGGTCCAATGACTCTCTGTCCTTTTGGAGCATATTTTAATATACTATTACTATATAACCCGATTAGGAAAAGAAAAGGCCCATGATCAGTGATAATACATATGGCAGTGGAGGGCAAGCACATGAATATAATAATAATCAGATTAATTTCCATCAACTCCAAACCCCCCTCCAGCCATTTACATAATACCACTAATGTGGGTTTTTACTGGATGGCATACAGCTTTTGTCAGATTTTACTTTTTATAGCAGTTGGAATTTACGCAGCAGGTGAGGGAAATGAACGTATCAGGTTAGGATAATTAGGTTAAGGTTAGGAAAAGGATTAGCTAAAATGCAAAATAAATGTAACTTTTTAGTTAATTTGACAAAAGCTTTATCCCTTCAAGCCATGACCACTAATGTGTGACCAAGTCCCCATTAACCTATGGCATCCCGGAGAGAACAATTTCAGGCTACAAAGACCCCGTGTGGCATTGTGAGCAACACCTTTTCAATAAAACATTTTAACAGGTTCCTTAGCAACAGTGTTGAGAAACAAAGACCTTGCCCTGGTTCCTCTATGACAGAAATGCTAATTGGCCTCATGGAAGGCACCACTTAAATGTGAAATGAAAGCAGATGAATAAAGCTGTATGTATGCATGGTATTCATGAATAATGTGAACCAATTCTGTGAACTTTGATTGCATAGGTTTAGTTGCATAGGTTTGAAAAAGGTTTTTGGGAATGAGAATCAAGGAGGAGAGGCCACACACAAAGACAGTGATTTTCACTGAGACATTCCAAATATGGCATTATTGTATTCTGCATATGAATACTAACCTCATAATTTCAATGTTGTTTTTAGACACACACCACATACACACACTGCAGTTCATGTTTATGCATTTGTTAAGGTAGAAGACCCAACAGCCTAGTTAGTTGGGTTTTGTAGCACACAGTTGGACAGCAGGCTGAGCAGTGTTACCAAATATATATATATATATATATATTTTAAAATAATAATTTCCAGTGCTGTAGGTCCACAGTGCAAATGACGACTAACAAGAAAAAGCAAATGGCTGAACAAGGAAATTGTATTTTTATTTTATTTTTTAGATAGGATAGGTCTATCTATACCAACGACAGGTGAATCAGCACATGAAACAAAAATATATCCCAAAACAACTCTCATTTTTAAAATTTTACATAAAAAAAGATGTGGAAATAGTATAATGCATTTTAATAAGCACAAAACATAATATTGTGTCACTGACGCTTCAGAATGGATTATCCCAACTCTGCGTGCACTACACAGGAAAAGTAATGGATGAGACAGGCGTGCTAGTACGCTCCCCAGAAGAACACTCAATGTAAAACTCTCAAGATAGTGAGTTGCGGTAGAAATGTTACAAAGAAACAGATAATTCTTTGCAAAATAAGCAACGTAATGACATGGTCTAAGCATGAATGTAAAGAACCACCATTTCTGACACATACTGAGCATGAATAAATGAGAAACTGTAATTAAACCACACTGGGCACAGATGTTGATTCAACATCTATTCCACGTTGGGTCAATGTCATTTCATATAAATAACGTGGAAACAACCTTGATTCAACCAGTGTGTGCCCAGTAGGATGTGACAGCACACAATATTAAATAGGCCTAGTCTACTACTAGCCCAGCAAAAAAAGTTATTCCAGTGTCATGTGAAAAATCTAACATCTAGGCTAGCCTAAGTACCAGTATGTTTAGCTAACATTCCACTCCTTGTACTCTCTGTTATATGACAACGATGTTTAGCATGACAGGAGGGGCAAGGAGTGGAATAATAGTCAAACAGACTTGTACATAGGCTGCATTTTACAGTAACCTCATTAGGATTGACAGAACAACATATGTTTGTGTTGACTGGGAAGTTAACTCACCTGTAGTTAGCTAGCTTTCTGTACTGCCATCAGTTTGTGAGCTACCGTTAGCTGGCTTAGTATAGCGGCTAACCCAGTTGACAATGTGGCAGGCAGCAGCTAACAATGCTACGGGCTGACAAAGCCATTTGTTTTCAAAATAGCCTAATCTCAACATGCACTGGGTTAATTTACAATGTTTCTTACCTCCCTCGACAAAAAATGGCCAGACTTTAATCCAATAACAAAAATATCCAGTTTCCCCCCTCCTCTTTTGTTAAAGTAACTGTCAAGTGAAAATCTTATTCATATTCTGTTAACTCATACCCAAATAATGTTGTTGACTCATCCTAAATTGGAGAACAAAACACACAAAAAAACACCTCAAACTTGTATCTCAAATAAAACAGTTCTTCTTCTATGGTGTATTGGTGATCGCACAATTTAATGTGCATCCCGCCACCTACTGTCAGGATTTTTTTTTCAATGAACAAACTAAATCAAACAACTTTTCTGTAAAAATGTTTACAGATCGGACCCCTACACAGGCTCAAAGGGGTTTCAGATGTAAAATCCTTATGTCCCAAAACCTTTTCTGCTGCAGCTACAATAATGTTCAGTTTCTTAGACTTCTTTGAGACTTGAGCCGTACAGTTTTTAACTGTGGCAATCAAAGCCACAAAATCCACATTTTTAACACACATGTTATCTTTTGACTGGCAGCAAACAACAGACTGTGGCGCATCCACTACCATATCTTCACTAGCATCACTTGTTTTCTCATTTCTTATAATCGCCTCCGCATAAGAGATTTGATTGATCACTCTGTACCCAATGACTATTGAAAACTTGCTATGTCCTCATTGTGATTTTAAAGACGTGTTTCATACTTCTTATTTATACACTTTTGTAATATTTATGAAACGCATATTGATATATTTGGTGGCACTTATTTGTTTTTCCCTTTGCCTTCAACCCCATTCGATGTGTAGAACGGATGTGGGAGGGGCTAGGTCTACATAGGGGTGCAAATGTAAAAAAAATCACAAAAGATCTGACGAAGGCCGTGAGGCCGATACGTAGGCTTATTACATATCAGTGGTACTATCAAGAGCAGTGTGCGGTTTCCTTTTCCCTTCATCTTGTTCAATTGTTGCCATGCACCTGCAAATTAGATTGCTCAGATGTGCCAGTGCCTTTTGAATTTTTTAACATATACTTAATAAAAAAATGTTTGGAAGGAAAATGTTTTCACTCATATTGTAATTAATTATAGGTAATATTTAATAGAAATCTTGAAACACTGGACAGTTATTTTAAAGTCATAAAAAGAGACAACAAACCTGTGGTCTGGGGGTGGGGGCTTTGTCTCTGGAACAGATAATAAGAGAGCTATATTGCAATCAACCTGCTTGGGTCTGTGCATAGTTTTTTTCAACCCTGTTTTACTTGGGATTGAGGGGAGGACAAAATAAAGGTGACCCTTGTAATTCCATCCGTATTTCCCCTGTGGCAAATCAACCCTTTATCAAACGGGGCCTCATCTGTCAGTGCAAAGACGGTATCAGACCAATGGATCGGCCTTTATTTGAGACAAGGCTATCATCACTCTGTTGCTGCTGCGATGGGAGGAGTCAGGCATTTAGGGGTGTTTTTTTCTGTTGCCATTGATGGATGTCACCTTCTTGACCACTCTGTGACCAAGATCACCTGGAGAGGAGCCAAACCATCGGTTATTTTTCTCTCTAGCTCCATATTGTACCCCAAGATGAAATCAGGGAGGGACTGTGGATCTGTCTCTGTCCATTCATCACACGCAATATCTCAGACGGCACTGGCCCAATTTTGACAAAACTTGGGTGAATGAGTTGTCTTTGCCATAGAAATACGGCATTTACAAAATGATCTCAATTGGCCCAAGGTAGGGGGCTGCATTATTTGTGTGGGGCGACATGTTTACTGTTGCCTTGCTTTCATATGTCAATCAATATGAATGGAAAAAGACAGACCATAATAAAGGACATGGATAAATGAACTCTGTATCGTCAACAATACCACCCCTGTCCTTAATTTGCTGCTCGTTTTATGATTGAAGATTCTATGCTTGACCTGAATTCTACTATACTATACTATGTTTTTAGCATCATCTTTGATGATAAGTTGTCATAAAAATGTAAAGTAGTCATTACATGTACACATTATTTATTAGACCATTTTAATTAATTGCTTATGTGACCTGATTGGTTGCAGGTGTGAATCTGGAGAATGCAAAGCCACCTGTTTCCTCAAAATGGTGGTGCATTTCCTGCTTGAGCTGCTTTTGTCTCCAAGTCCCACACCAGACTTGATAAACTGGAGAGGGGCCAAATCATTTGGCCTTTCTCTCTTTACATGTATTTTTTTGTCAATCAATAAAAAAGGAAGACCATAAATGAACTCTCTATCATCAACAATACTACTCTAGTCCTTAATTTACTGTCCGTTTATTAATGAAGGTCGTCCTCTGATGCTTGACCTTAATTGTACTCTGCTATACGTTTTTAGCTACCCATAGCAATATCTTTGCAGTTAAATGTCTTTCCTGTCTAACATTAGAGCAGGTCCAATCACTGTAGATGTAGAAATTATGGTCTCCAGTATGATCTCAATTGACGTGATGATCGATTTGCCCGTAGGTCAAAGGCGAAGCACCGCCGCAATGCGTTACATTTTAGAGCGAAAGCTGCAGCGGAAGCAAACTCCTTTGTCGGCGACTCTTCTGTCCGCGCGCCCCCCTGCGTGTGCATGATTGGCTGAGGAACAACGCCTGTGCGTGGTTGGCTGGCGAACGACGGCTAGATGGTGGCTCGGTAGGGAAACCTTTCTGAAGTCTCTCATATATTGGTTCACTTATGCCCTAAAATAAGATTGTTTATACGGGCAGAATATTGTATATACATTTGTTAATATGAGCAGAATATTGTATATAAAAAAATATATATAGTTCTTTCATTTAGAAAGAATAAATAAATCCGGTTTGGGTGAACATCTTGAAAAACAAGCCTACTAACACATTAATTAATTAATTAATAAAAAACGTGCAAGGTATACAGCTTTCAACCCTGTTATAGTAAATGTTCTTTCAATTTGATCTATATCATCTAATTATCAATATAATAAAACTAGGCCTATGATTTACTTGAATAGGCCTATAGCCTACTCAAACATCATAATTGGCTTTAGCAAAGAGTGCCGATTCATTCATTTCAAGCACATTATGATTAATGTTTTTAGAATAGGTTAATTATTAGAGCTTCTGCACGCTGTTTGTCAGCAGCACACTAAATCTTTCCATCGATTAGAGTATTAGGCTATAATGATCCGCACCGACAGCCTATGTAAAGTCATATCAGTATGCTACCAGATGCATTTTGTTGATATGAAAAGGCAGTGTTGGAAAAAGTACCCAATTGTCATACTTGAGTAAAAGTAAAGATAACCTTAATAGAAAATGACTCAAGTAAAAGTAAAAGTCACCCAGTAAAATACTACTTGAGTAAAAGTCTAAAAGTATTTGGTTTTAAATATACTTAAGTATCAAAAGTACATGTAATTGCTCAAATATACTTAAGTATCAAAAGTAAAAGTACAAATCATTTCAAATTCCTTATGTTAAGCAAACCAGATGGCGCCATTTTATTGTTGTTGTTTTATTTACAGAAAGCCTGTGGCACACTCCAACACTCAGACATAATTTACTAATGAAGCATGTGTGTTTAGTGAGTCTGCCAGACCAGAGGCTGTAGGCATAACTAAGGGTGTTCTTTTGATAATTGTGTGAATTGCACCCTTTTCCTCTCCTGCTAATCATTCAAAATGTAACGAGTACTTTGGGGTGTCAGGGAAAATGTAAGGAGTAAAAAGTACATTATTTTCTTTAGGAATGTAAATTAAGTAAAAGTAAAAGGTGTCTTAAAATATAAATAGTAAATTAAAGTACAGATACCCCCCAAAATGACTTAAGTAGTACTTTTTTGAAGTATTTTTACCTAAGCACTTTACACCATTGTGAAAAGGAGACGGGAATATGACTGACCTGCATTGCACATAAGAAAGTGTCCAGACAACTGTGAGCTGATTGACCAATAGGCTAGGTGTTCTGAAAGCTTAATCATCTGAACAACCCCTTTTGGCCCATCAGCGGAACAAGTCTTGCTGAGTCCATGAGATGGTGTGCTATCAACGGCAGCACCAATTTATCAAATGTTCATATTGATAGTTCAGGCTACCCTGTGAAAAAAGTTTTCATGGGCACACAAATTCGAAGTGATGTATGCGCTTGCAAAATCTGATGCTTCTAACCGAGTTAGAACTTGCGTTGTTCCTCAATAGGCAATGCCTAGGCTAATATATCTACTTGTTGGATGCACGTATCCAGTTGTTTGTTATGCATGGTGATATTGTCAACTATCATCAGCTGATTACAGTCAAGTGATAAACAGCTGTTGTGATATAGCACTTGATGTAAAAGAATCCAGTCCGGAAAACAGTGTTCAGAAAGCATATCCAGAATATATTAATGTCTTGTTTGTTGCACCAGTGAAGACCGTTTTGATCCACGTTACATCCAATCCAATACCCCTACATTTATGTTGATTATCTGCTATTGTCTACAGATTTACAGTAGGGTATTAAATATTTAACAGAGAAACCACCAGGGTCTTAAATATTTAACAGAGAAACCACCAGGGTCTTAAATATTTAACAGAAAATCCACCAAGGTCTTAAATATTTAACAGAGAATCCACCAGGGTCTTAAATATTTAACAGAGAAACCACCAGGGTCTTAAATATTTAACAGAGACCCCACCAAGGTCTTAAAGATTTAACAGAGAAACCACCAGGGTCTTAAATATTTAACAGAGAAACCACCAGGGTCTTAAATATTTAACAGAGAAACCACCAGGGTCTTAAATATTTAACAGAGAAACCACCAGGGTCTTAAATATTTAACAGAAAATCCACCAAGGTCTTAAATATTTAACAGAGAATCCACCAGGGTCTTAAATATTTAACAGAGAAACCACCAGGGTCTTAAATATTTAACAGAGACCCCACCAAGGTCTTAAAGATTTAACAGAGAAACCACCAGGGTCTTAAATATTTAACAGAGAAACCACCAGGGTCTTAAATATTTAACAGAGAAACCACCAGGGTCTTAAATATTTAACAGAGAAACCACCAGGGTCTTAAATATTTAACAGAGAATCCACCAAGGTCTTAAATATTTAACAGAGAAACCACCAGGGTCTTAAATATTTAACAGAGAAACCACCAGGGTCTTAAAGATTTAACAGAGAAACCACCAGGTCTTAAAGATTTAACAGAGAAACCACCAGGGTCTTAAATATTTAACAGAGAAACCACCAGGGTCTTAAATATTTAACAGAGAATCCACCAGGGTCTTAAATATTTAACAGAGAAACCACCAGGATCTTAAATATTTAACAGAGAAACCACCAAGGTATTAAAGATTTAACAGAGAAACCACCAGGGTATTAAATATTTAACAGAGAAACCACCAGGGTATTAAAGATTTAACAGAGAATCCACCAGGGTCTTAAATATTTAACAGAGAAACCACCAGGATCTTAAATATTTAACAGAGAAACCACCAAGGTATTAAAGATTTAACAGAGAAACCACCAGGGTATTAAATATTTAACAGAGAAACCACCAGGGTATTAAAGATTTACAGAGAAACCACCAGGGTATTAAATATTTAACAGAGAAACCACCAGGGTATTAAATATTTAACAGAGAAACCACCAGGGTCTTAAATATTTAACAGAGAAACCACCAGGGTATTAAAGATTTAACAGAGAAGGCATCAAGGCAATGAGTTAATGTTTTCATATGTTTCTGTGCATGGGATTAGACACCGAGGTCGGCTACTTTGAGTGACTGTGTAGGATAGCCTAGGCTGTTGTAGGAACACCCAAAGGTATTTCCTTTCTATTATCCAGGACATTTAATGACAACAAGTTAGTAGCCTAGTGGGCTTCTAAATACATTATTTGGTGATTTTGAATGATATAAATCATGATAATGATGATGGTAACAGACGGACTCTGGTCCCTTTAATCATAAACTATTGTTACCTTGTGTCTCTGAAATCACATTTCTAATGTCACGTAACAGTCTTGAAAGGACCAAATGTCGTTGGCCTTTCACCAGATGTAATATTTTCATAAAAACAGAAGCCTATGCTACAAAGTATAATATTCTGACCATATGAATTCATTTATTTTAGGCCATAGCCTAAGGAACAGCAGTTTGCACTTTAACCTCATAGTCAATGTATCATTTCAAATCCTTTGCTGGAGTACAGAGTGAAAAATAAATAAATACATGTGTCACTGTCCCAATACTTCTGGAGCTCAGATTTAGATGGGGATCTTTTTATTTCTACCAATTAAATTGACACACCGGTGTGTCAGTAGACTATTACATTCCCCAAAAGTTTTTGACAAGTCTTGATCCCAGATGTGCATACATGTACAGTACGACAGTGACCAGATCCCTCTGATCAATGATCTTTCATTCATTGGCATCGTTGCCTGGGAGCTTGCTTCCACACATCTCAAATGATCAATTCCCTGAGTTATGGTTCCGACCAAAAGTCCATCTACAATCCAATCCTCATCTTAATTATGTTTTAACTACTCTGCTTTGATTGCATTGCATTCAATAACAGCGCAATTAACCC